>NC_133201.1:37229992-37307492 GCF_958299795.1 Porites lutea
CAAAATTTTTGGGGGAAAACAAAGTGTATTATGTGAGATGTGCAAGTGGCGAATTATGTTATTTGATTTGCCCAAACCGTACTCATGTTGTCTGCTTCAAATCGCTTGCCGCCACTATCCCGGTAACCAGTATATACAAGTTACTTCTGCAGCTGATACGTGAACAAATGTTTATTTTCAGTTTCATGTTGCCAAGTCCTCAATGACGTCAGCAGTCCCAAGGGAGAAGACCGACCACTTGTCACGTCAGGAGTCCCTAACTATAGAGTCACTGATCCTTGCCCACCCCCCAGCGTTCTCACCACACCAAGTGAACACTCCATCGAAATGTTCAGAGAATAATACAGCGACAAGTTCTGACGAAGATGCAGACCCCGATGCGGTCAGACGCGAGTCATTTGCGGTCTTGTCCCTTGATGGAGAAAGTGGTGAAGTTTACATTTAACTTTCGCCATTTTGAAGTTGCGCAGTGTGGTGTCGAATTGTACCATGGGGTTGTTGTGGGAGACGAGTTGATCCATTATCCTACGCAACCTCGTTACAGCCAGTAACAAGAGCGACAATCCCATGGTGCTGTTCGACCCATTATCTTGTTTAACTTTAAATAATAAGCTCGTTCGTCTAATTTAAGAGCGCCAGGAAGCGTTCGAACAGGCAAAATTTTTAGCGAGGTTTTAAGGAGCGCTAAGCATAGCCCGAGAAAACAGCCCACATTTTGCGACGCCACAGGTTTTCCCACAAAATGACGTCTGAGAAACGAGAGCAGAAATTCCATAGCGATGTTAGGAGTAACTATAAACACTCGTTGACAGTTCTAAATGCTCTCTATTTGACCAATGTAAAGGAATAGTACACATTAAGTTTTCAATTTGAAGTCCGCTGAAAGAGGCTCATTTTAAACTTCGTGCTACTACCGTGACGACCTGAGCTCGGCAATAAAACGACGTTTGAGAGTAATTCGTGTTTCAAACGTGTTCCAAGCTTTGCTGTGCTACTCGTTAGTAGCACGACTTGGTTTCAAACGTCATGCTACTACCGTGTCCAACTCAGTCAATAAATTACAATTCTTTTACTTTCCTTTTACGAACGAGGGAAATCATGTTTGCATTATCACTTCGTGGTAACATAATAACCTGCTAAGTAACAATCTTGAAAAGTTTGACCGCGTTGGACATTACACTGCTCCTGTGAAAAGCTGGTGTTGTGGACCATCTTTTTTTGCATAAAGGCGCTCCTTACGTGATTAAAATTTGTAGTGATGAGTAAAACTATAAATAATTTCACTCGCGTTTTGTAAATTTCTGTGGAGTAATTTTATTGGAATTGATTCACACAGCAGTGAAACGGTGGATCACCTATTATTATCCTAGGTGACATTATTGCACCCGCAATTGTGAGTTTTTGACTTGCTCATTGCATGGAGAACTCCACGCGCTGAAAAGATTGATGCAAACATTTGAAGTTCAAAGTTTTCTGAGTTTTTGGCTAAAATACTCGTTACAATCATTGTTTCCTCTTTTAAATATTGTGCTCTTTCATGTATTTTTGTTTTTGTTTTTTAACGCCCTAAAATCTTCATATTTTTTATCAAAAATCAAGGAGTAATTGTCATCCGTGATATTACATGTAACAGTAAATAATTTTTTGTTCGATTACAAACTTGATTTAACAAAAGTTAATCTAGTAGGTTGTTTTTTGATTCATTAGGGGCAAAAGGAGATTTGTTTCGCTTGGAAATCTTGAAAAACACTTTCCTGGGAATGCGTTTCAATGTTGCTGACATACTTCAACGTTAAAAATGACTGTAAATAATTGAATATTTATTTTTGTAAATCAGGAAACGGAGATTATTTTTTCGGGATCAAAATCCCTGCAATGTAAATAAAAGTTGTCGTAATGTTGTGACTTTTCTTTTGATGCCTTTTGTGTCATGAGGGTACCTCTCTCTGGGGTAATCCAAAATTAGATTCTTGATCTGGAATCACCTGGAAAATCTAAAAATGGATTCCTTTTTTAGCGTGACAATAATAGTTGCTAGATCTTCTTTTTTACAGATCCATACCCATTTCAACCCCCCCCCCCCCCCCCAAAAAAAAAGGAAAAAGTGCAAATCATTAACCCAAAAATTTGGGCGACCTTGCAGCTCTCAGAAGCCTTCACAGGATCGGATAGGAAAACAATGAAACAATAGAACCTCGCCTGAAAACAAGACTACAGAAATATTCCAATTCGATCGACGTGTAGATTCTTTTTTTTTGCAACTCCAGACGTAACGATGTTGCCGCCCGAGTATACCTTGTCTGAACCTCCCTACCCAGTAATTTATTGGCACTATACACTAATTGCCCATTGATCCTTTGCCTTGTGGGAAATAAAGAGTCCATGCGAGCATGATCACTTTCTGCGAGTACTTTACGCATGCGCACAGCCATATCATCTAATAAGTAATTTCGCCCTAATTTGGGCGATATGGCTGTGAACAGGCGAAAGGCACTGGACAGCTCGTAACTAAGGTGTCCCGGTGTGTCACGTGCTTTAAGTGTTTCGTTTATATAAGCATTGCTAAGGTTACCACCATGTCCACTCTCGTTACTGTTGGACTTAGAAGCTTTCAGAGGTCGTTACCTTGTGGGGGAAGCCGGGGGATAAGGGGGAGGGGGTTTGCTATTTTTGTGAGTAAAAAATGAAAACTGTTAACTTTTCACAAAGAAATCTTAATAATGCCAGCAATTAACAACCAGTTTAATGGCACAAATTTTGATTACAGCAACAACAACATGTTTATTCAGTATTACCATTTCGGCCATACATAGTGTTACAAATAGGAATACAATAATAAACAAAGAAAGTTAAGTAAATACCAATATAATTGAATGATATAATTAATAATCATTTTTCTTTCGCTTTCAAATGCTTGAAAAACAAAAGTAGCAGCTAGCCTGCTAATATAAGAATCAGTATTGTTGAAATGAAAACAGACTTTATCATGGTTATTGTAATTTTTAAAGCCACTTTCCATTACTTATCACGTACTATTTGAATTCCTTAATTCCCATCCATACTGTCTATGTGCGTTAGCCGGTGATAGCTAGCTAGTTTAACACCCTACGAATAACTTGTGAAAACGCAAAACTGCGAATAGCAAAAACAAGGACAACTATTTCTGAGCGGTTGTTCATTTTTGGGTTTCTTAAAAACAAAAATTTTCATATTTTCTTTTCTTTTTCAATTTTTATTTGGCTTTTAGAACTAACACTAATCGTATTTAGTATATACTAAAACAGTGGATAGTGTTTTTCGCGCGCTCTGATTGGCTACTCAATCATTGAATATCCTGCACTATTCACTGATTCACCTCCAGTTCCTCCGAACGAGCGACGCCAAACTCGCGTAAGTTGCGAGCAAAATGCCTTCCCGGTTTGCTGCCGTAAACAAACAAAGAAATTTCACAACTAATCAAGCAAGCTGTTTCCGAAATACACGAAGAAGGTGACGAAGTTCGGATTGGAAGTTTTAACAGGTAAAGCTTTGTCTTTTTGACACGAATTTATCGATAAAACCGGTGAAAAAGTTTTTTGTTTACAAATGCAAATTAAGTTTGAGTCTTGCGTTACTTTATTTAGTTGAGTTGTTCATAAATAAGCTTAAAACTAAATTTAATAATCTTTTTTTATAGAATGATTTTAAATACATAAAGAATTCACAACTCCTTTTGAAGAAATTTCCCCGCAAGAGCTAAACAAATGCCTTCAAAAATTTTAATTGTCGGCAAGAAAAAGCGACGGCCGCGGCCGCCCGATCATTACGCGCCAAAATTGTAATCGTTAGCAACAGTATGCAAACTGGGGAAATGTTTTCTATTGCTTAATTGTAGAACTGTTTCTATAAGACTGGAGCTCGATACCACTCCAAACTGGGTCTCGTGCAAAGACATTCTCTCTTGGCTGTGTGACGTGCCACGCCGACCCGATGCTAGGCGATTTTGTTTGCTGTTTGCACCCTCGCAGACGAAAAACGTAAGCTGCGAACTAAGATTCCCTTCATCTTCTCTCGGAACCTTTGGTTAACCAAAGCATATGCAAACGGGTTGACAGCGGCATTAAACATGATCATGACATGAGCCACGGGAATCGCTACTGGGCTGAATTTGTAGGAGGCAAAAACTTCCATCACGTGGAGTATCCAGTCTGTACCCCAGCATATTCCAAATATGACAGTCACTATAAGAACCATTAGGGTGACTCTCTTACGCACTTTCAGTACGGCCTGGGTAAAGAAAAAAGGAACGAAAACTCATGAGCACGAAAAAGAATGGTTTGAAAAGACCATTTCCGATATATTAAAATTCATACTTGGCTCCTAGCATCGCAGCCATTTATGGATTTTAATATATCGGAATTGGTCGATTTAAGCGTCTAGCCTGCCTTGAAAAGAGTTTCGAGATCAATAAATAATAAACAAACAAAGGTAAGTAAAAAGTATGCACAAATTTAAAAAACGATATGGGATAAAACGTGGGCCACGAATAACTGAGGTTCTGTAATACAAGTTGTAAGAATCGTTATGAATAATTACAGTTAACTTATACATTACTGTGCTGACAGCTATTGGTCACTTGATCGTCGAAAGTTTCTATAAGTAGCCCCCTCTTAAAACCACGTTAAAACCTGTGCTGGCATTAGCAGTTAAGATAATGTAAAGATATAGTGAAGCAACTGCATTAGTTCCTGCAGTGTTAGCTCAGTCGGTAGAGCGTGTGACTGCAGAGCGGGAGGACGCGGGGTCGATTCTCAGGGCCGGACCAAAGAAATGAAGGTACTACCTTTGTAATGGAACCGGCTAGGCCTTCGCGTTGCTCGGATGACCACGTAAAATGGTGGTTCCGTCTCCAGTAAGAGACGTAAAAAATAGTGTCCCAATGAGTACTTTCGTGCTAAATACATTGACACTAAAATAAAGGGCCGATTTGTTTTTTGCCTCTAAACTGGCTAAATTTCGTCAAGACGAATGCAAGGTGCATATCAGGGACTCCCTTGCAAGCACAACGCCAATCAGTAGTACCCTCAGGTACAGGTGCTTTGTCACTAGTTGTAAACAGCCCATAATAAAAACACATACACACATAATTTATTTGATACTACAGGTTAGAAAATACAGGCAACTAATTAAAGCTGATGATGTGGACCTGCCTAATAATCAAATAAATAAATAAATAAATAAATAGATAAAAGATACATTGTAAATTAAACCTATATATACTGTATACAACAATAACGAAATACAACTATATACTAGCATAAGGAGGTAAAGTTTAAAATTACAAGCTGGCAATTAAGACTTAATACAAAAGCTAAGACTAAAAAAAATTAAAAATATACAAGGATAACAATACCCTTATTGTAGTTCATCCAGGTTCCTCTAATAAGATAAACCTTCTCAAGTGCTGCTTTATTGGTAGGTGTTTTGAGAACTCTTTTGAATGTATAAATATTCTCACATTCTCGGGCAGTCTTTTAGACAACAAGACCCCTAAATAAAAGACTTTCTCTACCCCAAGTTAATTGCAATAAACTCATACCTGTTGTTGGCATGTGTGTTGAGTATAATCATCACGCTTGAAACACATAGTGTATATGACTCTTGAATACAACCCCATCATCAGTGTAAAGCAAAGCATAGGGACGCAAATTCCTGCCAATAGAAAGGCTTTTTCCATCCATTCTTGTGGCCAGTCGTAATCGTAAATACAATAGTTTGGATTTTTTTCCTCCACAAAGTCTTGCTTGTAAAAGTTTGGAATATTAATAATCACTGAGAGGATCCATAAACCAGGAATTATTAGCTGTAAAACAAAATATGTCGAGGTCATCATTCCCTCGACTACCCTAGACAATGTAAGGTTTTGGTAAGTGCAGTTATTCTGAGAAATTCCAAATGAAAGAAAAGAAGGGCTGCTTCTTGGTATTGCTTATGATGTCATTGCTATAATTACGACTTTGAAAAGAAACTCAACAATATCTGTACCATGCAGAACAAACATTAACCAACCACACCAAACAAACCATCACATCCTGTACACACGCGGCAAACTTTCCAAGGCCAAAATTACTGACAGTGACTCTTGTCACGTGTGTGGATTGATGCAGACCTTAGGGCATCTGCTTGTAGAATGTAAGCATGTCCACCCCCTCCGGAACCTTTTTGCCTCTTGGTGGAACGGCAGTAACTTATCCATTCTGTCTTTGACCAGTAAAAAATTTACAAAAACAGAAACTTTCCTTCCACACGTTCAATCTTTGCCTGATAGTTACTCTTTTTTATATCTGTGTTACAGGTCAAAATTACATTCAGGTTAAAAAAATTTTAATCTTGGTTGATTCTTAATTCTCCTAGCCCTAATTTTTGAGTAATTAAGGCTAGGAGACAAAGGAAATTGAGAATCAACCTAGGTTAAAAAAGTTAGTCTGAATTTGATTTTGACCTGTAACATCTACACCGTAGCCAAAGAAAGTGAACCAATTAGTTTCTTAACCTTTAAAGCTTTTCTGGAATACAAATTATCTATTGAATCTTCAACCACGCTAAGATTGGTCCAATAAGAGAACAAAAATAATTTCCTCTCGGTAAAGTAATATCAGTAAGTAACGTCAGCGTGTGTATCGCTATTAGGTCAAAGTCCTTAGTTCAACAATCGTTTAAGAATTTTTACATGATTTTTCGAATGTTTTAAATGAATAAAAATTTCTGGGGGATTTAAAAAATGTGCGATAATTGGAAAATACTGGATTGGGGGTCAACATTGCAGTGCTTCCAGTAAAGGTTACCTTTAGCTTGCGTATTGTCAGCTTTCCTTTGTTACCAAGAGGATATACGACGGCATAGTAACGTTCCGTTGCGATGGCAACGAGGGTGAAGACCGAAGCATATTCTCCAACCCAGGCCGGGAGTCCATTTCTGAAGATGCATAAAACTCTCCCCGCCACTCCTTCCGGATGTCCGTTGATGTGGCTGATAACTAACGGTGGTATGTTAAAAATCGCGTAGGTAATGTCCGCCACTGCCAAATTCACAAGTAGGAAATTTATAGTAATCCTGTCAAGTGAGGAAGTTAAGATTAATCCACTTTATGGCACGATTAAGGAGGTATTCCCTTATTTTTCTTTTCTTTGAAGATCATTGAGCATTTTCTGCTCAACAGACTCTTCCACGGGTTTTTCAACTTTTGACTGGAACCAGTTAGCGAAAATCCGTTAATGGTCAACATGGCTGACAAGAACGCATTAAAATCAGCAAAGATATGATTTATTTCATATATCATTAACACTCATTTCTTTCACGGGAACATATGAACCCACAATTGACCTGCTTCCAACGTCAGTGGCTTCATAGCTCAGTTTGAAGAGCATCGCACCGGTATCGCGGGGTCATGGGTTCAAACCCCGTTGAAGTCCTGAATTTTTTTCAGGCTTCTTTACGTAATTGCATAAATTGCGTTCACTGATCATTTCTTCATTTTCAAAGGTGCCAATTTTGATCATGATTTGCTGAAAACTGCCGAAGAAATAGCTCCACAAAGTCTCCGAATTGTACAGACTTTTGTATGGTGGGGGTGGGCAAGTTTGTTCCCCCACCTTCCCTCCCCCACCACACACACGTCTGTAAAATTTCGCGACTTTGTGGAGCAACTAAATTCGTTCGCTTTTAACGTATAACCTTTAAAGTTTCCTAATTTTAAAGCGCTCTTTCCAGGACTGTGAATGGATATTCGTTAACTGGTCTTTATCAAAACTTGAAAGAAACAAAAAAAAGAAAAGAGACGTGGAACGGAGTATTCTTGTCCAGTTTTCACAATTAAATTTTTCTCCTTGGAACTGGCTATATAGTTTGGAAAATTTAGTGATGTTACGATGTAACTGAAGTGTGACTCTTACAGCCGGGTTCCGTGAACTGACAAACTTTTTAATAATCGGTCTCCGGCTAGATATTTTTTCTCAATCTGTGCTTATCGAAAGATAAAAAGGGCTATGTACTCGACATTGAACCAGATGTACACGTACAACATCGAATACTTCTGCAAGATGACATTTGAGCTTGTTATGTGGTCATTAATAAATGTAATAATTTCAACCCAAACTTTTATCAAACTATTTCACGGCGGAAACTAAACCGCGCTCTCTGGGTACCCGTTGCTCGTCCTTAGAGTCGCGCGGTCTAAGAGAATTGTAGGTCTCTTTCGCAGAATAAGGAGAAATGCACTCACCTCATGTCACGATTTCTGAATACAATGGCACAAATAAGAAGGTTTCCAACGATGGTGGTCATTAAAAATATGGACGTTAATGTTGTTATGACAACATCAGCTGGGTTAGACATACTGTAAATGAAGGATGCCTTGGCTGAACCTGTAATACGATGGGAAAACATAAGATTAGAATAAGTGAAAAAACTTTCATAAACTGAACTTACAAGATGAATTGGAAGCCATAAAGAGGTCCAACTACGAACGAGCACTAGCCCTCAATCGACATACTGAGTACAACACAATCCTTCGATTTGCTCCACACAAGAACCAACGCTCCAAGGCTGGTTTATTCATCATCACGCACCCGTTCTGTTATGCGTCCATTTTCAAGGGTCTTTCGAATGCAGTCTACCTAAATGATCTTACATTCAACAATTATTCCTTGAGCCCGAATAAGCTCCGAGTCAGGCCGAAGGCCGAATGGGCTATTGACTCAGAGGCCATGAGGGCGAGAGGAATAATTGTTTTAGTAAAATCCAGCTGGTTGGTCAAAAATATTGAGACAAAACAAGTTTAGCTAGCCAAACGCGATTAGTGGGCTATAACATATAGCCTAGTAGTAGCTCGACCAATCAGAACGCAGCATTGAAAATAGACCACTAGATGGATTTTACTAATGACTGATAGCACTTGCTTGTGCAGGTCCTAATTTTTTATCTGGCAGATGTTTAAGTTGTTGTTGCCTAATTAAGTTATTGTAGCCTAATAGCGGAGCTCCAAGCGCGGCGCTTCGCGCGTGGACGGATGAAAATTTGGTAACCACGTGACCGTAGACACACACTTTCTAGCTAGTTTAAGAGCACAAAAAAAACTAATTGCACATCAATGTTGTGATCAATTGAAAGCTGTCAAAACAGGGTATCCGCTGACGTGTCGACCCATGGAGGTCGAGTATGTTTTTTGAAGTTATCCGCTGACGAATTACCATTTTCAAATGATCGCAGGCTAAAAACACTCGAGGGATTGGGAGAATTCAAGAAAGTTGTGCAAACCCGAGACGACGTCGAGGGTTTGCATAACTGTCGAGAATTCTCCCAACCCCTCGAGTGTTTATATCAGGCTATGCAAACACCGGAAAAAAGTTTTGTATTGTTTTCATAGAATAACTTTCCGGAGAGAAAACTCAAACCTCTTTGTTATGGTCCTGATTAAAAGAGAAATTCTTACCAGTCGCAAAGTCTTGTACACGAAGTCTTGCACGCGTAATCAGTTCTCGTTTTGCAAAAAGATGCTTTCCAAAATACAGATTTTTCTCGCTTAAGGTAATTCCCTTGTTTTACACTGCGCACCCTCTACTGCGCATAACATTGTGACATCCAAGATGGCGGCGGTTCTTCTCACTAGCGCAAACAAACAAGGGCCGCTTATGCAGAGCTAAATCTTTTATTCGCAATAATAATGCCGCAGATAGGCTGACAGTTTCCTGGTCTGCTATCGAAAAACAAACCCGAACTCTGCAGTGGTTTTTCACTTCGCGGCCGTCGAGTTGTGGAATTGTTAAAATGTCCTGGCTGAGGCTTTGGATTATGGGGGCTGTGAAGCCTGTGGGACAGCTCTACGGTTCTCCAACTGCATTAACGAGCCAGTCTCTGGCCCGGGATCGCTACTGTAAATATGTTTCCCAAACTCCGAGAGTGGAGAGACGTATATTTCTGGAACAAATAAGACCCACCGTAACACCACAACCACACGAGGGAGACCAGTCTCCAACACGAAGTTTGCTGCTGAATTCACATTTTGCTGTGTATAGAAACCAAACAAGCGAACATATAAAGAATAGGAATCAATATTCCTTTCTTCAAGTTTCTTTGTCAAGCATTAGTGTGCAAAGGCAAAAAAATCGAACCCTGGCTCACTGGAATTAAACAGAACGCCGGCGCTACAAAAAAGTCAAAAATGAAGATTCATAACTCCAAAATCTCATGAAATCTTGACTTACCTCATTCCTTGGTATTTAATGTAGTCTTTTCAAGTTTGAATGCCTGTGTTGGCGATATCAAACACAGAAAAACAACCGAAAACAAGCTTGATCTCGAGAGCATACTTCAGTTCAAACACGATAGGCATTATTTTGTATCTCGCCCCAGTCCCCGCCGCGCAAATTATCCATCCTAACTGCAATCTCAAAACCATGTCCACCTTTCACAGCTGTTTGTAAGGAAACAAGCACGGTGACCCCCGATTTTTTTCCTAGGTATTTGCTAAGAACAGTCTAATAAAGAACATATTTGAAAAAGAAAAAAATTTGGGTGATAGAACATGATTTTTTTGGGGGAAATAGTTCCGTATTTGGTGTATTTGGGTCAAGGCGAGGATTCAAGCTAACCACGGAACTGTCCGAAAAAGTGCAATGTCCCCGCAACCAGGCAATAAAAAACGAATTAAATGAAGCAATACTGCATATTTGAATAAAAGAAGCTTTTTATTCAAGATAAAAAAATGTCTGTTTCAAGTAACAAAGACTTAATTCTGTAAGAAGGGGATTCGAATTTTTAACTCCCAACCAGTAAAAAATATCCCAGTTTAAGGTGACTCGACCCAGTTTTTTTGGGGGGGTACCATCCTACTTTGAAGTTGTCTGGTATTCCCACCTTTATTTTTATCGTAAGTCTAACACATAGAATGGATAACATATAGATCAATCTACAATATAACATAAAATATTTGGCGATCGGAGTAAATGTCACGTGGTTATAATGCCACGCCCCTTTAAGGTCTGAGTCGAAAATCTGCTGTTGCAGGCATTTTTTCGTGAAAATCTCTCGGCTACACATAGCGCGCATTAGTGCCTTGCGCTGAACAGAGTTTCACCAAAATCGCAAAGACCCAATTCGAGAAATTCAGCGGTTTCCAAATTTAGGTCATAATTTATGCGAAAATGATAAGCAAACTTTACACGGATTATATCTAAAAAACTATGAGATTCATCTCTTTATTTTGAGCATCCTTATAACAGATGGGTCCTTGCAAGTCAGCAAAACGCTTCAGGGCCTTGTAAATGCGCGCGATTTCGAGCAAAGCAAACATATAGAAATTATAGTTTTCGCTATTTGTTGACGTTTGTCAGCGTTTAAGAGTCTTTCTCACGAAAAATGCATTTTCTTAAAAATTCGTAGTTTTTTTTCCTTCAAATTTTTTCAGGGCCACAATTGATTAGCTAACTACCCGGACTCTGAATTTCATGGTCATTGAAAAACTGTGACATTATCTTCTATAAGCCCAAACTTGAGTAAACATTGAAGATTTTTAGCGTTTTGGCTGAGTTTGTGCTTTGGGAGTTGTCTATTGTTTCTAGTCTGTCATTATACAGCATTCTTGTTCAGCACGCGTGCAATGACCACGCTTGGCTGACTTCCGAATGCTTACGAAGCTCTCGGAGCTCTCGCGCGCACGAAGCGCGCGCATAGCGGAGCACCATGGGTAAGAAAATTTGGTAAACTATCTATCCGAGAAAATTTGGTTATGACGTAGCGTACGCCCACCCGTACACACACTTCATGTAAGCCGATGTCAAATGTCAAAATAGATCTTGCACAACTTGACTAGCCTCTTAGTTATGTATACCATCCGTACGAGAACGATTAGATTGACAGCTGTCAAAATCAGATATCCGCTGACAATTATCACGTGGCCATCTCGCGGGCGCAGATGAAAGACCAGTCCTTTTTTCCCTCCATATAAGCTAATATAATATGTCACGCTTACCAATTCAACATAAAAACGAAACTACGTCGGGCAAGGCTGTCAGTTGGCTGACAGTCGTTTAAAGTTATATTGGCAAGCCAAATTAAGGTCAATTGACAGCTGTCAAAAAAGGACATGTGCAGTCCACTATCAGAAAACTAATAACGTGGGCTCAGGTTCGCTCAAGTACACCATCTGGCATTTTCCACTACATGCCGGACGGTTATGTCTTACTCACACTCGTAGTCTGTTAATTCGAATATTCGCCATTCTAATGAAGGTTAATTGACAGCTGTCAAACTAGAGTATACGCTGACCATCATCACCTGAGTGTATCGCGGGCTCATTTTTCTATCCATTGAGGTCACGTAGAGTTTTGCGCCAATATTTTAATTTGATCACGTGCTCAATTCGAGGCCCCATAGCTTAGAAAATCTATCTATCCTAGAAAATTCGACAATCACGTGACCGTACACCGACCACCCGACCTTCCGCCCGTCCGCATCACAGGCATACCAATGTTTAATATCACACTTTCTAGCTAGTTTCGGTGCCTGCAACCTGATATTGTACATCCGTTTTTTGTTTTGATTAATTGACAGCTGTCAAAAAAGTGTTTCTGCTGACCAGTATCGCCTAACCGTATCGTGGGCTCAGTTATCGACCCACTAAGTTCGAGTGTTTTTTTTTAAGGTACCCGCTGCCAAGTTGATACTTTTTAAATGATCGCAGGCTCAAGTTAAATTTTTTTAAAATGCATATGAAATAGGTCGTGTTCATGAGCAGCACTTTTAAAATGTTGATTTCGAACTGACCTCGGACGCGAAAATTTCAACCGGCTTTTTCATTTACATGCAGGGAAGGCAATCGCTTTTGACTTTTCTCACTGTCACGCGTTGATCACGCTCTACGTCCAATTCTTATGTTCTGATTGATCAAAATTTGACAGGTGAGTTCATGCGGAAAATTTATGCAGCGTCTGGAAACTTGCTTACTGATAGCTGGAGCTGACAGAGTTTTGTCCGGGAGTTTTGTGTCATCTTGTCATGTTTTAAACTGTCTTTTCTACTTGGTGTACAAAATGAAATACAGTTGCTATCAAGATTGTTCTGTAATTCATGGCTGGTTTGTTTATTGCGCTTTTTGTTGACAAATGCACCGCTTGTCAAAGTCATTGGAAATCCGATTTCGGATGGCATTGTTTTCAAAACTGAGCTTACTCACTTGAGGCGTAATAGGATTGAAAAGTCTCAAGCGATTCTGGAACACTTGATGACCTTCAGAAGCAGCATCTCGACTGGTAAGCCTGAGCAATTATTGTCTTTGATGTGTTTTTTTTTTTTTCGGTTTCCTGAAGTCGAGCGTACGGCTTAAGTTTATACACGAGCAATGATCGAACTTACAGTAGTATGAGGGTCTCAATGGGGTGGTGCCTTTTACGGTTATCGGCTAAAATTTTGGCTTTTTTACGGCTATCGGTTAATTTTTTCCCGTGACGGTTAACAACAAAGTTAAAAATTAATTTCTTTTGTTTCAAGGAGTTAAATATTAATAAACCGGTATTTTTTTGCATCTTTAAAGCAAAATAAAGGTCTTAGGATCATCTCGGGATGAAATAAGCCATTCTTTTGAAAAATTTTAACATTTGATAGATCATACTTTTGATGAAGTATTCCACTTCTAATATTATTTTACCCATACAAATGTCAATAGTCAATTTAAAAATAATCTTTGTGAAAAAGCAAAAGCAGACTGACGCAAACGCTTAACTCAAGGCCGGTGCGCGACATTCATTTATAACAGAAATGGCCGTTTTCTCACTAAGAGGCGGATTATTCGGGTGTGACGGATTATCCGTTTGATAGTTGGCGTCAGATAGGTAATACGTCTTAATTTGAAAATGGAATGGCTTTAATTTTGAATCAGAACATTCCGCCTGGCTTTCTCCGTCAATTTTGACGGACAATTTAATTGAAGATGGATTATCCATTTCAGGCAGCCTGTGTACAGCCGCCCCCTCCCCTGAGAAGGAGGAGGGGAGAAGGAGTGTCTGCGGGGGAGGGGGTGACTGTACACAGGCTAGTCTCAGATGGATAATCCATTTCTAGCTGTAGTGTTAAAACGGCCAGTGTAAAACAATTCCTATGTCAAGTGTTTTTAATGATAGCGAAGGACTGTACAGAACGACTGTCTGCCGTTGCCTTGTCCGTAGGCCTCATTATTTCGCGCGGCTGATGCGTTTCGGGTCACGTGGTCCGAGCAAGTTTTTTTCTCAGATACGCCACCGAAATACCTTCACCGAGATTGCGTGGGAAGACGCCGTAGCGTTAGAGAAAAACAGAGAATTGTTACATGGAATTGTTGTTTATCGTCGACGTGTTACAAAGAGTGACATCTCTGCGTGTTGCTGTTATTTCGAGGGCACGACCTTTAGAAAATCTCAAACATTAATCCCCAGCAAAAAGCCAGATTTTCGCTATGGAAAAAATTAGGGACTGGTCAAAAAGTATAGGGGGGGGGGGGGGGGTGGGCCGGAGCAGAGAGGGGGTGGGTCATGAGGTTTTGAGCCTTGTGCAAGGGGTGGGTCGTGCAATTTTCAGCTACCCTTAGGGGGTGGGTCACTACACTTGTTATATAAAACACAGCCAGCTGGAATTATTGCTAAAATACTAACAAACCTGTTTTGCGAGAAAATAAAAAAGGGTGACAAGCCGCAAATCTATACGGGCGTGGAACCCTCTGTTAACCTTTTTTTTGGCTCTAACGAGCATGTCCTTTAATGATTTTCCTTTTTTGTAAGGAAAGGATTGGTGGTTCTTTAAAAATTTATTGAAGTTATCGTTGGTTTTGTATAAGACTCCATTTTTTCATTCAAGCTTCCTTTATAGTAGACACTGAGGGCTGGTATAGTGTCACGAATGGCAATATTTCTTTTTCCTCCTTGTTGTTTTGTTTTAGGAGTTTAGACTCCCTTTTGTGAATTTTATTTCTGATAGTAGGTTTTCTATCAAAGATTGTGGGTAGCCCCCGTCTATCAAGTGTTTTTTTTTAATTTGAATTATTTTCCTCGAAGGTTGTTTCTGAGGAGTTTTTTCGTAGGATTCTCAAGGCTTCTCCTTTGACAAATCCTTTTTTTAACATTTGGAGGGTGACACGAGGTGAAATGTGTGTGCAAGAAGCTTTCCGTTTGTTTAAAATGTGTCTTTGCATCAAGGACATAGGCGTAGGGGCCGGGGGGGCGAGGGGGGCTGCAGCCCTCCCAAATTTTGGGCAACTCAGATTTTTTGGGCAGCGAGAGAAAATTTGG
The DNA here is from genome assembly GCF_958299795.1 of Porites lutea. Lineage (NCBI taxonomy): Eukaryota > Metazoa > Cnidaria > Anthozoa > Scleractinia > Poritidae > Porites > Porites lutea. Next base: position 37,245,286 of record NC_133201.1, read on the forward strand.
GCAAAGGCAGTTTTTAAAGACGTCTCCATTTTATTTAATTATTTTAAAGACCTGAATATTAACCTGAAGTCAGCGTAATAATCCAGTTACATAACAGTGGTTGCTTAGCATGTGATGAGTAATTTACATATTTGCAGTTCTTTTTTGGTTGGGCACCATACTGCACTGCACTAGCTGGAATGGGCTATTTCCAGTCGAGAATTGATTAAAATAAACTTTCTAGAATCATCTCCACTCGACGAACAGTGTATGGCAGATAGTATTTAGCAATGGGTATTGCCTGCATAGCAAGCGTTTCCGCGCGAGTTCGACTGGAAACGCTTCCTACGAAGGCTACAATGGGTATGAAAATGAAGAAGTGGCTGACTAATTCTCAGTTTGAATTACGAGAAGAATATTAATTCGTTTAAAAAATCTATCGAGCGGTTTAAAATAATTCGCTAATTTGTTAAAGTAGACCGAAATGTTTACAAAATCGCTAACAAGAATGTCTCGATACATACTAATCAAATCCTTCTTTCGATTCTAGCAATCAAGCAGAGTTATCTCCACAATCTTTCACACATGTTTTTAAAAAGATTAAAACTACTATGAGGTGAAATTGCAGGTCAAAAGCGCTTCGTTTTCTACAGATAACTGCCAAAAATCAAGATTTTCCTTTTCTTACCCTATTTCTAATAATAAAAACTTCATTGCAAAATATCTCGATAACGCTCTTAAGGTTTTGCTTAAACTTCACGAACATCCAGGCGACCGTATTGGAGAAAAAAGCTCCTGTGAACGATTTTGTAAGGTTCCCGTCCCGAGAATCGTTGCTGAAGTAAAATAGGTAATGTAGTCATTTCGTTGCTATGACAACTCCGATGTCATTGCGACCCTGATGATGACAAATTTTCATCTTAATACAACTGTGGTCGCAATTTTTCCAAATTTTTGTTTATGGCGACGTAGTTTATGCTCAGACTTGGTATTGACCCTGAAAAACTGTGTCGAGCCACCTTCATATGCCAGGACGGCCTATGTTGTTGCAATATGGCACTCATTTCTTTTCGACTGTTTCGTAAAAATTTGGGCAACTTGCGAGATGTTTTTGGGCAAATGGTTTACCGCCCCCCCTGGCAAAAAAGTTCGCATACGCCTATGATCAAGGATAGATTTTTCCTTGAATCTTGTGCCTTTGTATACACCGTGTCTAAAAACGCAGTCTCAGTGTCAAATGTTTCAGCCGTGAATTTGGGTGATGTAAGTTTGCTTGTTCAATGAAGGCTTCGATGTCTGGTTTACTCATGTCCCATAACGAAAAGAAATTGTGTATGTATCATTTCCAAACTGTTGTTCTAAAGACAGTTTTGCTAAGAGTTGTTGTTTCAATATATGTCATGAAAATATTGGCAAAGGAATCAAAGCTGCTGTCTTTGTGCCCATTGCAGTTCCATGGTTTTGTAGGTGGTGCTTTCCATTGAAGTGGAAGAACTTTTCTTTGAGGATTAATCTGAGCATTTCCGGCAAGTAATGTGTAGGAAGGGTTGTCTTTGTAGAAATTTTAATATGCTTTGTGACAGACAATTTCAACATACCCTCGTTTTGCTGTATATTTGTGTCAAGACTCATAACGTCCATCGAAACAAGAAATGTTCGGTTTTTCACATTTGTCTTTTCACTGAAAGGTATGATTTCTGTGATTTTGATATTGGTTGTAGCAGTGTATCAACAAATTTTGTCAAGCACAGAACAAGTTTTTATTGGATTATTAAGAGGAAACCAAACATCTATGTTTTAACTAGGGGGTGGGTCATGCAATTTCCAACCTTGCTTTAGGGGTGGGTCAGTCATTTTTGCGCCGAAGGGAGGGGGTGGGTCATGTGTTTTTTATCAACCACATTTCCAAATGCTCCGCCCCCCCCCCCCCCCCTCCTATACTTTTTGACCAGTCCCTTAGTTCCCCGAGAGAGCGGCGGCAGAAATGGAGCCTAGGTCTAGGTGGCCTAGGTCAACACCTAAAAGCTAGGCGCTTGGCCTAACGTGCGTACGCAGTCAAAGTAGCCGGGAAATAAAAACGCAACCATAAGTGAGTTTAGCACCTTCCTTAAAACTAACAAATACAGGGAACAATTTCTTTTACGGTTAACTCTTTCTTACCCTATTTACGGCTAACGGTTAAAATTTTTCAATTTTTACGGCTATCGACTAAATTTTTGGCCGTTTTACGCCTATCGGTTAACCCCATTGAGACCCTCTAGTATCAGGTTTAAAAAGCCTTTAGACATTTTTTGACCGCAAATTTAAAGAAAAGGTTCCGAAGATTATTTAGTTATGATTTTGGCTGTAAACAGAAAGCTCTGAGCGATTTTCTTGCCTCGAGTTCATCTTGAAAAAGAGCAAACACCGGGAGCCGGCTTAAAACATAAATAAGCTTATGCTTACCTGACTAATGATTTTCAGAGACACTTTACTCTCAATACTTCTCTTCGTGAATGAAAATTATTGTCTCTGTACATGTTTCACCGAATTATATTTATTTTATTGATTTTTAGTAGTCCCTCGCAATTTTTATCGCTGCACCGGTTGTTTCCAGTCGAACATAAACATCGCATGCAGGAATACTCAAAACGCCGCGTGTGAATGTCACTCGCTTTTACAGATTACACATAACAAAACCATACACAGTTTAATAAATAAAGGGAAATAAAACCTAAACATAACAATTTCTCTATCATGTTGAAGCGTAAATGGTAACTCTATTAGTCGCACTGCAAATTTGGTGCCTGTCAAAGGTGAGAACCCGTCCGGCTGGCCGAAATGGTGATTTTGGGAATTTTTTATCGTTTTCATTAAAAGCCCGTAATTATTACCCTGCATATCACATTGGACCAGATTTTTCTAACTGAAAAGTCCGGGCGTTATCTGAGAATTCTCTTTATGACAACGTTTTATAATTCAATGCTATAATTTGTTGTGCAAAGGAAGCGCGTGCTTTGATCGTCGTGGATATTGAATGAGTGCAAATTCTCTTGCAAAATTGTGAAAAACTGCAGAATTATAGGTTTAAATAGGGCAAAAAAGAACAAATTCTGTCTGAGGTCTGTATGATAAAAAAAGGGCCTCAGAGTACTGTTTACCTGAGACGTGATGAGAAAAAGTATGTTTAAAATGCTGGTTTACACGCCACCAGATTCGTCGCCAAGATTTACTTGTAAACTAAACTTGTCGAACACAAAAAATCTGGCCTGATTTTTTATTTTGGCCTCTCTTTTAGACAGAGGAATGCAACGTGTAAATTGGCTGCCACCAAGGACTATCGTGGCGCGTATGTTTCTTAAAACTATATTTCGGGGTTGTCTAGCGGAGTAACGTTGGAGAGACTGGTGAATGCCACATTATGATGCAACAGCTAATGCAAATACAATACACGAATAGGTCTATTTGTTTTCCGGGTCTAATCTCCTGTGATCGAACATGATTGCTATTTTTGGGTGTACAAATAAGACTATTTAATAACTCGATGTAAAATTTGTTTCACCCTTGGACTGTCAAATTATTTTTCTCTCAAATCACTTAGCCTTTGCCTTAAAAGTCAAATAAATGTGCCCTGATCTGTGGATTACAAGTTTATTACTTGATTTAAATTATGAATTTATGAATGGGAGCTTCGCTTTTAGCCCTTGCTAAATCTATATATTAATCTTCATATCATGAATGTTAATTATGCCAAGTTTCAAAAAAAGTTTGATAGTAGAACAATTTGAAGGGAATTACCTTAAAATGTCAGCTTAAGCGAAAAAAAGTTGACACAGCTTGTTTGTAAAGATTTTCCAAGTTTCAGACGACGAACGAATTGGTAAATAAAAGTAAACTTGTCGACTTTTGATCACTAAAACTTTTTTCAAATTCGTGCTTGCGTGATTAGCGCGCGAAAAGCAAAACATCTCACGTCACAACCATGTTTACATACTCTCATGCAAACACTCCTCTCAGCCAATCAGAGCGCGCGTACTATCTTAGTTATTTTATAATGATTCATATCAAATATGTTGTGTTCATGTCACTATGGCCCCGCACTATTAGGATTTTGATTTCAAACTGACCTCGGACGCGAAAATTCCGCCAGTTCTTTTAAAAATACAGGCGGGGAAGATTTTTTCTTACCATGGTCACGCGTTGGTCACGTCCTACGTCCAATTTTTATGCTCTGATGCGTCAAAAGTTGACAGGTGAGTTCATGTGGACAATTTATGCAGCATTTTGAAAGTTGTTTACTTTGACTGATGAAGCTGACAGAGTTTTGTGTCAACTTTAACCTGAGATCAGGCTCTATTTTCGTTTCGCTTTGAAAATATTAAACATTCCGGCGGGCAAGGCTAAACGAAAATAGAGCCTGATACAAACCTTCTACGAAACGTCTTCCGCCCACAAATAACTTCAACAAATAAGCCTCAGAGCTCTCTAATTTTACATCTGCAAGTTTGAAGGCAATCGTGACCGTAGAACTCGCTGCACAAAATGCTGGTCAAATTTAACCTTAAAATGCTACGCTAACACATTTGTGAAAGTTGACGCACGAATAGATAGAGGAAGACTGGCGACAGACTATCTCCTGTCTGAAAGGATATTGCTACCTAAAGCTTTATTGCAAGAAACAGAGTAATCAGAAACTTACGGCGAATAGTGAGCACTTTAAGAAGAACAATTTTAAGCTAATATTGCACAGTGATATTAAAGAACTTCTATTCATCAAACTTACGTTGTACTTGTCCCTCTCTTTTAGCAACAAATCGTAACAAAGCAAAATATAGCGTCTACGAAAAACTGTCAAGCGTTTTTAGCGTCGCAGGTTCCCGTTTTGACGAGAAATAAGGCCACCAACTCCAGTACTTCTAACCATCCATTTTTCAGCTGCGATGAAGAAAGGTATTTGGTAATTTATTCACGCGTTTAAGACTTCCCATCACATTCGCACGGGCAATTTGCTGTCGGGGCAACCAACCCCAGTACTTCTAACCATCCATTTTTCAGCTGTAATGAAAAAAGGTATTTGGTAATTTATTCACGCTTTTAAGACTTCCCATCACATTCGCAAGGGCAATTTGCTGTCGGGGCCACCAACTCCATTACTTCTAACCATCCATTTTTCAGCTGTAACGAAAAAAGATATTTGGTAATTTATTCACGCTTTTATGACTTCCCATCACATTCGCAAGGGCAATTTGCTGTTGGGGCCGCCAACCCCCGTACTTCTAACCATCCATTTTTCAGCTGTAATGAAAAAAGGTATTTGGTAATTTATTCACGCTTTTAAGACTTCCCATCACATTCGCAAGGGCAATTTGCTGTCGGGGCCACCAACCCCAGTACTTCTAACCATCCATTTTTCAGCTGTAATGAAAAAAGGTATTTGGTAATTTATTCACGCTTTTAGGACTTGCCATCACATTCGCAAGGGCAATTTGCTGTTGGGGATAATGAGAAGAATAAAACGCTTGTCATATTTATCTTGATCTTTATTCCCAAGTGGTAAACTTCCCGTGCGAATGTGCTAGCTAGTCTTAAAAGCTGGAATAAACTACCAAATACAAGGATTTTCATTGCAGCTGAAAAATCGATGGTTAGAAATGCTGGAGTTGGTGCCCTTTTTTCTCTTCAAAACAGGAACCTGCGATGCTAAAAACTCTTGACAGTTTTTCGTAGACGCTATATTTTGCTTTGTTAAGATTTGTTTCCAAAAGAGAAAAAAAATACAACAATTTTGATGAATAGAAGTTCTATAATATTACCGCGCACTCAGCATAAAGGTGTTCTTCTTATAGTGCTAACTATGTTCGCCGTAGGTTTCTGATTACTCTGTTTCTTGCAATAAAGCTTTAGGTAGGAATATCCTTTCAGATAGGAGATAGTCTGTCGGCACTCTACCTCTATTCGTACGTCAACTTCCACTTAATGTGTGAGTGTAGCATTTTAAGGTTAAATTTGACCAGCATTTTTGCAGCGAGTTCTACGGACACGATTGCCTTCAGACTTGCAGATGTAAAACTAGAGAGTTCTGAGGCGTATTTGCTGAAGGTAGGGAAAAATTTGAGGTGGGATTTCGAAGTTATTTGCATTTTTAGTAAAAATGTGGTTTTAAATATATGCCGATATCTCGAAGATTTTTATGCCTCCATTATTGTTTATTAAGGATGCCAAAAATCATAGAAATTTGTTGAATCTTTCATTCTAAAAAACGCAAATCAAAAACATAACCAAAACGCATATAAATAGGTTTGGGCCACCTTTAGGAAAGTGGGATAAGAGATCGGTAAATACTCATAAGAGTGTGTGTTGGTGGCGGGAAAATGGTCAAACGAGTAAGCATTTCTCGTTCGTTGTTTGCCGATTGTTATCGAAGTGCTTTCAGGTAAAATGTCCGCGAAAGGTTCATGAAATTTCCTTGGCTTTTGTCATATAATGGCCTCTTATCAATTAAAGAGGCTGTTTTTCTTCAGATTTTGAGAATAACTAACTCTTCAGTTCTGCGACGTTAACAATGATGTAATTCAAAGGAACAAGAAATCCAAATCTATTTCGTTTTCGGGGTGCATTATTCTCTGTAAATTAGTGTATAAGCTCTAAGTTATATGAGGGTCTCAATGGGGTTAACCGATAGGCGTAAAACGGCCAAAAATTTAGTCGATAGCCGTAAAAATTGAAAAATTTTAACCGTTAGCCGTAAATAGGGTAAGAAAGAGTTAACCGTAAAAGAAATTGTTCCCTGTATTTGTTAGTTTTAAGGAAGGTGCTAAACTCACTTATGGTTGCGTTTTTATTTCACGGCTACTTTGACTGCGTACGCACGTTAGGCCAAGCGCCTAGCTTTTAGGTGTTGACCTAGGCCACCTAGACCTAGGCTCCATTTCTGCCGCCGCTCTCTCGGGGAACTAATTTTTTCCATAGCGAAAATCTGGCTTTTTGCTGGGGATTAATATTTGAGATTTTCTAAAGGTCGTGCCCTCGAAATAACAGCAACACGCAGAGATGTCACTCTTTGTAACACGTCGACGATAAACAACAATTCTATGTAACAATTCTCTGTTTTTCTCTAACGCTACGGCGTCTTCCCACGCAATCTCGGTGAAGGTATTTCGGTGGCGTATCTGAGAAAAAAACTTGCTCGGACCACGTGACCCGAAACGCATCAGCCGCGCGAAATAATGAGGCCTACGGACAAGGCAACGGCAGACAGTCGTTCTGTACAGTCCTTCGCTATCATTAAAAACACTTGACATAGGAATTGTTTTACACTGGCCGTTTTAACACTACAGCTAGAAATGGATTATCCATCTGAGACTAGCCTGTGTACAGTCACCCCCTCCCCCGCAGACACTCCTTCTCCCCTCCTCCTTCTCAGGGGAGGGGGCGGCTGTACACAGGCTGCCTGAAATGGATAATCCATCTTCAATTAAATTGTCCGTCAAAATTGACGGAGAAAGCCAGGCGGAATGTTCTGATTCAAAATTAAAGCCATTCCATTTTCAAATTAAGACGTATTACCTATCTGACGCCAACTATCAAACGGATAATCCGTCACACCCGAATAATCCGCCTCTTAGTGAGGAAACGGCCATTTCTGTTATAAATGAATGTCGCGCACCGGCCTTGAGTTAAGCGTTTGCGTCAGTCTGCTTTTGCTTTTTCACAAAGATTATTTTTAAATTGACTATTGACATTTGTATGGGTAAAATTATATTAGAAGTGGAATACTTCATCAAAAGTATGATCTATCAAATGTTAAAATTTTTCAAAAGAATGGCTTATTTCATCCCGAGATGATCCTAAGACCTTTATTTTGCTTTAAAGATGCAAAAAAATACCGGTTTATTAATATTTAACTCCTTGAAACAAAAGAAATTAATTTTTAACTTTGTTGTTAACCGTAACTGGAAAAAATTAACCGATAGCCGTAAAAAAGCCAAAATTTTAGCCGATAACCGTAAAAGGCACCACCCCATTGAGACCCTCTTATATGTAACATAAGCCAACGGTTTCAAAGCTTTGAAAAGCAACCTGTGGAATAGAACTCTGTGTTTTAAAGGGACAGGTTCACGATTTAGTGCCTGCTCATATATCAAAATGCTGTTTTTCTGCCGAGACATGCTGTATCGTCTATGTAGGCAATTTGATCATGTCATAATGTTGTCAAAGAACAATCTGCACACTCCCCTGGTAGTCACTTGCACTTGATCAACTTAAATATTTGCAAATAGCTGTAAATTAGTCAAGCATGGAATAAAACCATCGGATCAACAATAAATTCAACGCGGGCAGTGTTTACATAATCCACTATTTTTTCCGGCGATTTTAGTACTCCTCCATCCTACTTCAGATTACTCTGAATACAATTCTACTTTGAAATACACTCTGAGATCGCCGAGATACATGTGAGTGGGATTATCAACCGATAGAATTAATAATAAATTGGAAAGAAGTTATTTAATTAATGAGCATGCGCTTAACCGTGAACCTGTCCCTTTAATCTGACATCTTGTGTTGACGACTTTGACATGATCATGTTAAGGCAAAAAGGCACATTTAGTAAATACGTCAACTTTTTCATATGGAATCCAAAATTACCCTTAATCCTGGTGCTGGGCGGTCCGTGCACACTTCGGCCAATCTATTTTTTCATTTTTCCAACAAAAACGGAAAAAGGACATATTACTTATCCCTATCATATTTGCATATTTCAAAGTACAGAAAAAAAAGAGAAAAAAAGAAAATGGTCAGTAAAATCGATCATTTTTTCATTTTTCTAATTTTGAAGTTAAATTCAAAAATAGAAAAAATACTGTTAACGGCTAAAAGCGATATTTTGCTATTTTTATTTTCTTGATATTGTTAGAAAGGTGAGAAAAATAAAATAATCTCCGAGTCCTAGATCATTTTTCTATTTTTCCGTTTTTCCCAAAAAATAGAAAAACAGAAAAATGAAAAAATGATATTTATTCGCACCATTTTTTCATTTTTTCCATTTGTTCAAGAAAAGAAAAAATAGAAAAATGGCATACCTATCGGCTAATTTTCCATAATTCCATTTTAACAAGAAAAATGAAAAAAATGACAAGTGTTGCGAATAATTTTTCCATTTTTTCAATAAATAGAAAACAAACAAACAAACAAAAACGGACAATTTTTCATCTTTTGTTTTAATGAAAAATAGCAAAGAAAAATGACAAATCATGAACATTTACCAATAAAGAAAAGAAAAACCTAATCCACTTTAGACTCACTAGTTTTGTTAGACGATTTACACAGGGTCGGTGGAGACGTGGGATGGGGAGGGCGGGTGGGGGCCCTTTAATTCTCGGAATGCGAAAGTAGTTTCATTCACGTTTGGATTTGATTAGCTGATTCCTTTACCTCATTACTTACGACTCACTCTGTGACCCGTTCTAACACTGCGTCACCATAGTGTTCCTGTTCCATTCAAACTGTGGAACGTTTCCCCATACTTGTCGCATGGGTTTCCCGACATTAGCGATCTTTGCTCTTGTCTTTCCAGGGCTGAGTTGCTTAAAGGTGGATAACGGTCCGTGCACACTTCGGCCAATCTAATTTTCCATTTTTCCAACAAAAACGGAAAAAGGAAATATTACTTATCCTTATCATATTTGCATATTTCAAAGTACAGAAAAAAAGCGAAAAAAAGAAAATGGTCAGGAAAATCGATCATTTTTTCATTTTTCTAATTTTGAAGTTAAATTCAAAAATACAAAAAATACTGTTAACGGCTAAAAGCGATATTTTGCTATTTTTATTTTCTTGATATTGTTAGAAAAACGAGAAAAATAAAATAATCTCCGAGTCCTAGATCATTTTTCTATTTTTCCGTTTTTCCCAAAAAATAGAAAAACAGAAAAATGAAAAAATGATATTTATTCGAACCATTTTTTCATTTTTTGCATTTTGTTCAAAAAATGAAAAAATAGAAAAATGGCATACCTATCGCCTAATTTTCCATAATTCCATTTTAACAAGAAAAATGAAAAAAATGACAAGTGTTGCGAATAATTTTTCCATTTTTTCAATAAATACAAAACAAACAAACAAACAAAAACGGATAATTTTTTCATCTTTTGTTTTAATGAAAAATAGCAAAGAAAAATGACAAATTATGAACATTTACCAACAAAGAACAGAAAAACCTAATCCACTTTAGACTCACTAGTTTTGTTAGACGATTTACATGGGGTCGGCGGAGACGTGGGATGGGAAGGGTGGGTGGGGCTGCTTCAGTTCTCGGAATGCGAAAGTAGTTTCATTCACGTTTGGATTTGATTCGCTGATTCCTTTACCTCATTACTTAGCACTCACTCTGTGACCCGTTCTAACACTGCGTCACCATAAGGTGTTCCTGTTCCATTCAAACTGTAGAACGTTTCCCCATGCTTGTCGCATGGGTTTCCCGACATTAGCGATCTTTGCTCTCGTCTTTCCAGGGCTGAGTTGCTTAAAAGGTGGATAACGCTCTATCCGCTGGATAAATAACTATCCAGTAGATAACGCAATTGGTTTCCATAAAATACATAAAAAATTATCAGGCCGCTGGATAGTGATTTATCCGGTGGATAGTCGCTATCCAACGTTTAATCAAATGTATGAGCAAATGTATGGGCCAGATCATTAAGATGTTCTCTCCCGCGAGTGTATACTAGCCGCCTCGTTATGTTTCTCCTCCATAATATTAATTCAACATACTTTACTCTTGCAATCCTAAAACACCCGTTCTGCGGCAAGATCCGTTATTTCGGCAGGCTAAGCAGCCTACTTTTGAGCATCTATTTCATTTAAAAGCGTCTGACCTCTTCACTGGCGTGCTCTTTATTTATTTTGTGCATGTGACTGTTCAACGACCTTGTTTTTACCTCCTTCCCCTTAATCTCCCTCACGAACCGCTTTTTTTGTGCGGGGACCATGCTGTTGCTGGCATGAAAACCGTTGAGTTACCACCCCCTTTTCCCGTACCAATTTTCACGCCTTCTCCTCCTCCCTCGTACCCTTTCTAATGTTCTTCATTCCCACGGCCGGTACGTTACAGTTTTCCCGCCGCTTCCATCCACAGTCGACTCCCGACAACTCAAACCTTCAGGGAAATTGAGATCAAAAGTGAATGGAACTACGTCCGCTTCTCGAAAACTAAGCCCTCCCCCACCCGCCCCCCCCCCCCCCCAATTCCCCCACATCTCTGCCGACCCTGGGTAAATCTTCTAACCAAATTAGAGCGTCGGTAGTGGATACGAATTAGGTTTTTCATTTCTTCACCGTTAAAATATTCATAACTTCTCACTTTTCTGCGCCATTTTTCAATAAAATAAAAAACGAAAAACGGTCTGAAAGGGTGTATCGTTTTAAAGTTTTACTATTTATTAAAAAATGGAAAAATAGAAAATTGCTTGCAACACTTGTCATTTTTTTCATTTTTCTTATTAAAATGGAATTATGGAACATTGGGCGATAAGTATGCTTTTTTTCTATTTTTTCATTTTTTGAACAAAATGGAAAAAATGAAAAAATGGTGCGAATAAATATTATTTTTTTCATTTTTCCGTTTTTCTATTTTTGGCGAAAAACGGAAAAATAGAAAAATGAGTTAGGAATTGGACATTATTTCATTTTTCTCATTTTTTAACAATAGGAAGAAAATAAAAAATAGCAAAATATCTCTTTTAGCCGTTTACAGTATTTTTTGTATTTTTGAAGCGGACTTCAAAATTAGAAAAATGAAAAAATGATCAATTTTCCTGACCATTTTCTTTTTTTCTAATTTTGTCTGTACTTTAAAATATGTAAATATGATAAGGATAAGTAATATTTCCTGTTTCCGTTTTTGTTGGAAAAATGAAAAATTAGATTGGCCGAAGTGTGCACGGACCCTAATGTCCTAGTTTTGTTGTATTTCTTTTTTACAACTTTATTGAAAACACGCACACGCTTGACATTTACAAAAACCAATATGCTGCAGAACTATAACTACAGTACAAAGAAAATACTGACAGAAAAACCAATATGCTACAGAAACGCTAACTAAAATATAGAGCAAATACTGAAAGAACTACAGATCCGTTGTATTTCTACGATGGGGAAAAACGTTAAACCTCACCCAAAGTGCCTGGAAAAGCAAGTACAACCTGATCGCATGTAAGCAAATTTGGGAGCCTGTGTCGCGAGATTTTTGCTGGAAAGAAGCTGTATCATAAAAGGATAGACACAAAACACCTGACTCGTCCCCAGTCGCTTCTCTCCTTTCTCAAGAGAGACGACTGGGGACGAGTTAGACAAAACACTGAGAGAGATTAAAACTGTTGCCTTCCACAATTTACTCACGACTTTCTTTCTTCTTTTCGGTCAGGATGTGACCATTATCAACAACTGAAACAAAATAAAACACTGATACTAACCTGAGATCAGGCCCAATTTTAGCAGCCTCCATACATTCTCTCTTACGTAGTCGTTTTTCCCTCCAGAATTTTATTTAAAAAGGGCAAAGTAAATAGAGCCTGATCTCAGGTTATATCGATGTTAGTTTATGATGTTTTCATCGTTGCTCGTTAAGAATGACGGTTATTAATTCTTGTAATTACTACCTCAGTTTTGGATTATTGAAAAACCCTTAAATGCCACCGGTTTCAAACGAATTAAAAGAGAAGATGTCAGTCGATATTGATAACTTAAGAACATTTTTAAAAGCTATGATTTCAAGCAATCCTCTGTTTCAAGGTTTTACATTTATCTCGTGGCTTACATTTGTCCGCTCGAAACAGACGAGCAAACAGAAAAGCGCAAAACAAAACAAAAATACTTATAATGAAAAACAAGCAGTGGAACACTGAATATTTCACCTCTCAGCAGAAATTTCGGGCATCGTAAACTAGCTTTTCAAGAAGCCGAAAACATGGCCTACGCGCGTAGGACCCGTCTGCAAGCAGACAACCAAAAACACTACAGCTAACCAATATCCGCTCATCCTTACATGTTTTGTTGACAACATAGCCCTTTCCTCCAGATGTTTTATCGTTCATTTTTTTCTTTTAACAAGTACGCGAGTTGCGCGACCGCCATCTATTTCTCATTTACCCGCCCTCTAAACCGAAAAGGGGGGATTTATTGTCACATGCCATGATGCGCGCTCGACGATGACTGTCCACAGTACCCTTTCATTTTCTCTTCAGAGATCTCAGAGTGTGTGCATCGGACATCGACCACAAGATATCGTCCTTAACAATTATTCTCCGAAGTGGAGGTGAATGTGCTGGATATTCGCGGCGAGGCCCATTTCACATAATGGAGAGATTAAGATTCCCTTTTACGCCAAACGGCAGACGTGAATTTGTACCACGTGACCAAGTCTTCCCCATATTTTCCGTTAACTCTTTATTGCTTCTACACAAAAAAATAAGTAGTTTTATGCTAGTTTTAACCATAGGAGTCGTTCGGGACTGGTTTTATGTTTTTTTTTTTTATGGTTTTAGCTGCTTATTTTCCATTCTGAGAAATTCTCAACTTGAGTCTGGCGTTTGCCGTTTGCGGTGAACGTGAATCTTAATCTCTCTAATAACCAACAGTAAGTCTTCTTGTCATTTTCATGAAGTTTTAATAAATCATATTTATACAGCCAAAGGTGCGTCAACTTGAAGTATGATGGTAAATTTATGCAACTAACAGATAAACATGATTACAAAGTCGCTGTTTTCACATTACTATAACACACCTTGTTTACTCCCCCAAAGGTCTTGCATAAGCACTGTTTTCAGTTCCTGTAGGGATTTACAATCCTCCCAAGAGAACTTGAAAACAATTCTTATGCAAAATTTTTGGGGGGTAAAAAAGGTGTATTATGGTTAAATAAGCAATAGAAAAAGTTTCTCGTGTTTGCATAGCCTGATATAAGCACGAGAGGGGTTGGGAGAATTCTCGACAGTTATGCAAACCCGAGACGAAGTTTGCTTTTATAAAATAACTTTCCCGAGAAAAAACGCAAAACTTTTTGTATGGCACTGATTAAAAGAGAAATTCTTACCAGTTGTAAAGTCTTGTCGACAAAGTCTTGCACGCGTAATCAGTTCTTGTTTTGCAAGAAGATACTTTCCAAAATACGGAGTTTTCTCGCTTAAAATGTCAGCTTAAGCGGAAAAAAATTGACACACCTTCTTTGTAAGGATTTTCCAAGTTTCAGCCGACAAAGGAATGGGTAAATAAAGTAAACTTGTCGAGTTTTGAACTCGAAAACGTTTTCAAATTCGTGCTTGCGTGATTAGCGCGCGAAAAACAAAACATCTTTACCCCACAACCATGTTTACAAACTCTCATGCAAACACTCCTCTCGGCCAATCAGAGCGCGCGTACCATTTTAGTTATTTTAAAATGTGAAGTAGTGAATTGGCTTAAACACTTCTGCCTCCTTGAGGCTGGAGCACTATACCACTCGAAACCAAAGAATGTCTCCCTTGGATTTGTTAAGTGTTTGGCCGACCCAATTTCTAGGGATTCCCTTCAACACTTGAACCCGCGCTGATGTCAAAGTGAAGAGGCTGTCTCGTTCATTTTGCCGTTTCGGTTGTGCGCGTTTTTTATTCGCTGTGTAACTTAACGTCAGCAACGATATTTTTTGCAAGACAGCTGAAATCTTCTTGTCTAACAGATGTCCGGCGCAAGCATTTCATTAAACGTTACAAAAATCAACAATTACCTTTAAAACCTGTTTAACTAACAAGTTTTAATATATAGATTTAGCCAGGGCCACAAATCAGTTAACTGGGGAGAGCCATATGAATTTAAGGATGGGGCTGGGTGATTTTAGAGGAAAAATAATTTGCAAACAGTGCTAGAATGAAACAACATCTTAAATCTTACAACGAGTTAATAGTGTTATAGGCACACCTAATAAATAGCAATCACCTTTGACCACAGTAGATTAGGCGTGGAAAACAAATTCTTCTCAAGCAAAATGACCTACTGCCCACCTACACCGCCTTTATTTTATAAGGGTAATTGAACAGTCCCGAAATATAATTTTATGCTATAAAGGCCGTTAAGACACGATAGTCCTCGGTGGCAGCCAATTTACACGTTATAACTTATCTGTTTAGTCTGTCTAAAAGAAAGGCCAAAATGAAATATCGGGCCGGATTTTTTGTGGCTCGCTACAAGTTTACTTTACAAATCTGGTAGCGCGTAAACCAGCCTTAATTACATCACCTCTGAGGTAAACAGAACTATCAGGCGTTGTTTGCTTGTCGTTCAGAAATATGACAATGTAATTTTTCCCCTCATAATTCTGCAGTTTTTTTTACAGAATAATCTTACAAGATAAATTGCCCACATTCAATATTCAGGACAATCGAAGCAAGCTCTTTCCTCCCACAACAAATTATAAAAATGACAACAACAAAAAACGTTTTTATATAGATAATATCATAGGTGACGAATTACTCCTTAATTTTGGCGCGAAATTTCAGCGTTAATTTGTAATTTCACATATGAAATTACAAAATTGCCATGGCGACGAAGTTTTAAAATGCCGTGAATGAAGTTGTCAGGGCACAAAAAGACCCTTTAGAAAACCTGAACACACAAGAGAACATCAAGAAGGATTCTAACAGGTATTTTGCCGAAAAAGTCTGAAAAATTCTGAACTTTATAAGCCAAATTTAAGGTCTAAACATTTGAGAGAGTGAAGTTCTCGATCGATACGATCAAGGATAAACACGTCAAAAATCCAAGTTTGCTAACGTAATTCGTCACCCATGATATTAAGTAAGAGATAAAGCCCGAGAACGGAGGTATTAAGCCAAATACATCCCAAGGGCCGTAGGCCCGAGGGATGTATATGGATTAATACCGACGTTCGAGGGGTTTATCTAACTTATTTCATGATATTATTCATGAGGTATAGGTTACATAAAGGTCGTCTTTCACAGGGTAATTATTGGCCACTTGTTTTTGACATCTGTTTGTTTGTCATTTTTTGATCCGACGGCAGACAATGATGTATTTCATTGTAAGTATTGTAAAGGTTTTCACACAGCATCGAGAAAGGGCGTTTCACGGGTTATAATTTGTTCAAACCACTTGTTCTCACTTCGGTGAGAAACGGAGAACAATAGCGCATTGTTTGTTTGCTAAGCCGACAACAATCAAATTTCAAACCTTTTGTGTTTTTTTATTTTTGTCTTAGTATTTTTTGGGGGGCCAGTACACTTGTGAGAGCGGCAATGGATAGTGACGACGAAATTTTCCTAACGCAAAATACTTTCTCTCAGGAACCTTTGCCCCTGAGTTGAATTTGGAAAAGTTAGTGGGAGACTTTAGAAAACAATGTATTCTACCTCACTCCACGACAGAAATACAAGTCTACGGATGAAGGTATGATACCTATAAATATAGATCATTTACAATTTGGGTGCAAGAGGATAAAAATGTCAGTCAGTTTTCATGGTCGCAAGCCGGAGACGGTAATTAGAAGTTTCAGTTTTGTTTCATATTTTTATTTTCACTGTTAATTTTTGCAGTTTGGTTTACATCGACTCCTGTTGGACATAACAAGCTTGGAAACATTGTTAGCAAAATGTGTAAAGACGCAGACCTATAGGGCCAATTCAGCAATCACAGTCTGAGGGCCACAACAGCAACCCGTGGACTGGAAAAAGGAATCTCAGATAAGTTGATTATGGAGCGTACGGGCCACCGAGACATCAGACTTAAAATTTTCTTAGAGTGAACACATAGCCTGTATGATATATGGGATACTACTGTATTTTCTATAGATGCAGAATAAATTTCTATATTTGTGTTAAAGGGAGAAATTTTCTCAGAATGTTTGGCGGGGTCAAAGGACGTGTATGATTTACTTTAATTGCTCATTATAAATGGAAGGGATTTATTTGTATATTGCCCAGGGCAGCAGGGTAATATACAAAGAAATACCTGGTATTTATATAGATATTGTCCTTGCATTTATAATTAGCAATTTATTCAATTCATCAGCCCCGCTCTTCCCTGCTACATTATCAAGCCCTCCCCGGACTTTCAGTTAGTTAAATATTCATGAAGTATGTAAGTTAAATAAAGGATGTTGAATAACAAAAGAAAATGTGTGATTCATGAAATAATAGGTAATAAAATGGTATACTCGTGAAATTAGGGAATAATTTCACTTGCATTTTGTCCAAATCCTAATAATTTCCCCCGCCTGAAGGCTTTGGACAAAACGCGCGTGAAATTATTCCCTAATTTCACTCGTCACCATTTGATTACACATACGAATTCACCATTAGACGGCACTGTTCAGTCAGTTCATTCTGCTGTTATGGAGTATGCAGGGCAATAATAGGCTTTGAGCAAAAGCGTTCGAAAAATCATATTTTAATTCACTTTCCAAAGTCACCCATCTACCTAGATAAAATTATGCAACAGTTTTAGCTTCCTAGGTTCTACTTGTCTCAGGAGCCTAGGTATTCATTCAGCCTGCTTAGGAGAATAGGCCTTTTTACAGTTATAGATGGAAGCGAGGCTGAGGGTGACCTTGTTTTGATACAAACCTTCCTGCTTTATTATGTAAATCAAGTTATTCTTATGCTTACTAGTATTTTTTAAGAACAATTTCCCTAACAAAGCAAAGAAGGTTTGTATCAAAACAAGGTCACCCCCACCGTCGCTTCCATCCATAACTGTAAAATGGCCTATGATTGCAAATGCTCTCATCTGGATAATACTAATAAAAACACTTCCAATAATTTATTGCATAGTCTTAAATTTAGTAGACCGTGTGTAAAACCGCCTGGTGGCTGTCACATTCAGTTAGGATAAGGATACTTACAAGACACAGCACAATTAAATGTGTATTTTTTTAGGTTGTGAAAATGCACAAACAGTATCTAAAACAATCATTGCTATAACCAACAGCCTGGGACCAGCAGTAAGATTATAATGAACTCGCTGGTGTCGCATAGATTTGCACAATGATTTTTGGTAACAGTTAATAGTAAAGCTAGGGAGGAAGTATAATACTAAAAAGCTACTCAAACGAAGTGGACAAATGGTGGAAAACAAGATTTTATCGTTTTGATGTACACCTTACCTGAAAATATTATCATAACTAACTAGATTGTTTTAACAGACATAAGAGCATGGCTCACAATCTTCCCATTGTAGCCATCTGATGCACAAACATGCACAACACCGTAAATAACAAGTTTCTCATTTTGGTCAACATGCAGTTTGTGACCAAAGTAATCGCCCTGATATGGTATAGGGTTCAACTGTTGGTCTGCCCTATCCGGCCTCAAATGGTGATAATTTGGAGCAACGCGTACATGGGACCTGCCAACCCTTCTTTAAGAAACAGTAATGCCATTCGACAGTAGGCATCTTCCTTCCATATGTTGGGCCAGCCTTCGGGGAAACGTCATTAGAATTACAACAATGAATACACCGTATTCACAAATGGCGGACAAGCGGGAAAAAACTGGTGCCTAGTCATGAAAGCGAGGCGTTGGAGAATAAAAAAAAATTGCAAATGAAGAATTCCAGTGAACTTGCAGAGTGTTTAGCACGGATTCCACCTAAAATAACTTTGTACGGACTTCTTTTTAAATACAATTACGTGGGACGTCTTCTGCTTTTAATGTTTAGTAATGATTTGCTGTTGCAATCAAAAGGGACTCGTATATCTTCAAGGAAACAGGATGATTTTGTAGGTTTCCGAAGCATCAGAAGCTTGACACGACAAGTGGGCGATGACTGGAGAAAAGCGGCAAACATGTTGGCCCAAACTTCACACTGAAACCGAGTACGAAAGCCAGATCACTACAATTCTGTAAAACAGAAATAAAAACATATATTGGTGGCAAGAAAAGAGAAATAAGCGACGGATATATGGGCTACTTGTCAAAGGAAGAGACCTCCGCCATTACACAAAACAGGTCAAGTCGAGAGCGGGTGAAAGATTCATTCACGTAGCCTGCGGGAGGGAGAAAGGGAAAAGGGAAGGGAGCGCCTGCTCTAAGAGCCTATGTTTTTGCATAACGCCCACCAATTTTCTAGTAATCCGATTACGCTTACTGTCAATCAAGTGTCGCTACACTCGCCAATCAGAACGCAAGGCGGAACTCTGTGGTTACGCGCAAATTTATTTGATTTGCCGGGAACTCACGTTGTATAAATATTTATCGAAGCGAGAAATTCTCACTTCTGGACAACCAGAAATTTAACGTGGAAATGTTATTTTAAGAATTTCGATCCGCCACGTGGGTATTTATGGTCAAGTTCAAAGCTCAAAGACAGAACGGCTGTACCGTTCACGCCACAACAAAATACAACTTAAGTTGCTCTTGCAAAAGCAACTAAGTACAAAGCCAACCTGGCAACTGATGAGGTTCGTGTGGAGAACCGAAATCATGGTCTTGCCTGATCCCAAACTGTGGCAATAAAAAAAACAGTTTAAAGACTGTTAAGCTTATTCAAAGCTATTACCAAGGGAGTAACTACGCGCTCCAGTCAAAAGACTCACACTATCTTTACAAAAACACTAAGCTGGAGTTTACTGAGTCACAATTCAATTCTCCATAGTAAGTTTATGTAGCTTCAGGTTAAGCTGCAGTTCACCCTTATAATTTTGGATCTGTAAGTCACTATCCGTGGTAATTTAACATTCTGCAAAGAAAACTGACGAGCTGGGCCCAGCGTGATATGCAGAAAAACATTACACTCACGGACCTGCTCACGGACTAAAGAAAATCGCTTAGTTATTCAGATCCAGAAGGCACTTTGGAGAAAATTGAAACCCTTATTCAGCCGTAATAAAAAAGCTTTACGCTTCAAAAGAGGTCAAAGAAAATGCGCTTGCATCAGAGGGCAAATCCTGCCGACCAGAAAACAATAACTACAGTCAACCGATATGTATGTCATTACCTCTCAGTGTGAAACATGCGGCTAAAATCGCATTTGCTCAGTATAAATGCAGAACCTTCCAGAGCATAATCTACCCAGCAGATAAAAACAACTTTATTGGAATAAGCAGCATTTTGGCATGAGGTAAAAGTCGTGTAGGCCTACCACCCCCTTTTATTGCTATAATTACCATTTAGCTCGTAGTTCTTCGCGCGTACAAACATTTGGTAACTTAAACTCTTGCCGTATCCGGTCGGCAAACCGCCAGGACATCTCTGTCGGCTAAAAGAGCCCTTACTGCTGATTCTTGCTCTGGTTTTAAAACAATTTCTCTACCACTAGATAAATTCTCATCTCTCAAAGCACTCTCTACGACTGATCCACGTCTACGGCTGCCATCTCGACTGTTTGTTGAAATGTGAAACGCGCATTTCAATATGTTACTCATTACGGCTCAGCCAATCAGGAATTTGCGGACGCTCAGATATGAACAAAAGGGGGTTCTTAGAGCAGGCGTCAGCTCCCCCTCTCCCCAATCCCCCTCCCCTTTTTCCCTTCCTCCCTATCCCTATCCCCTACCCCTACCCCTTTCGACGCCTGCTACGCAGGCTACATTCACGAGGCTCATTCACTCATGTCAGTGTCATTTTATACATATCTATGTATATACGCATGTCTGTATTTACAACTTCCTTTAGATGATATTAATTCCGTCACTTTAGAGTGAATTGTTAGAGGTACGTTGGCAGAACTTAGCAAAAAGCTCATGATATAATTGTCATTGCGAAATAATTAAAAATAATTTTATCAAAATTAGAAGCTGTAGTGTGTGAATCTTATGGCTTGCTATTTGCCTGGTCACCTTTAGGGCATTATCTCAGAGAGCTCTTGGTAAAAAAGTGGTATAAAGCTTACATTTTACTAGGTTAAACTTTTAACGCAATGTTTGTGTCAGGACTGAACACGGCAAGCTTCTATTTCGAATAATTAAATTTGAGTCTGGATCCGTTTAAGAAGACCATCATTTTTTTTATTTATGTATTCTTCAACTTTAAAATATTATGGAACATAAAGTTAAAACTCTTAACAGCCAAAGATAAGAAATACGAAATTACTCGCTAAAATGATATGCGTCCGGCTTACCGAGTCTGCCGAGTAACAAGTTGAAATTTTGAGCGTACTCCACTCGATCGCTCCTGCATTTATATAAAAGAAAATGGTTCTAATTGATGTCCTTCATCGATAAAGACCAGAAAATAAAGTCCTGGCAAACAAAAACCAAACATAACTTCATCGAAACCTCAGTCACCTCTCAGACATTTGCAGATCATCGTTTAACAAGCTTAGGCACTTATCAAAGATTAGAAAATATCTCACACGGGAGTCGAGTGAGATTGCTGTGCATGCTTTCATAACATCTAAACTAGGCTATTGCAATTCCTTACTCTTCGGCTGTAGGAAAACGCAGTTGAAGAAGCTTCAATACGTTCAGAACACTGCCGCCAAAATTGTTACTCAGACTCGTAAATTTGATCACATTGCGCCTGTCTTATTTGACCGCTTCATGGAACGTTCAGCTGAACGTTGACAAGTGGCACTATCACTTTGTTAAGACGGTTATTGGCAGCTAGAGATCTAACTACCTTTACAATCGTTGCTGACTTTTAATCATAATAATCATAGAAATAATCATATCTGCCAAACGAAGGTGAAGAATTGGAAGTTCGTTTTCAACTTAGCCTGCGGGCTCTCCGGGTAAAGGGCGGAGAGCTTGCCACTACGTCTCTGCACTCTTTGACAGAAACTTGGCGGACGTACGCCTGGACATGTTTGGGAATGTCATGCTTCTTAAGGCTCCCCACTGGAGCGATGTCTCTGTGCAGTTTATGCACGGTTTTCCTCTTATTACCAGACCATTCTTCTCTTATTACCAGACTCCTACACTATCACAAGTGAGTGACATTATTACATGTCTATGTTTGTGGTTCAATTTTATCCTTTGTGTAAATTTTACTCCCTTTGTTCTAAACCAAGAGCCATAATAGGACAGTGCCCTATCATGGCTCTTGTCTAAACTCATTATCATACATTACTATAGTCCAAAACAAAGGGAAATAACTTTTAAACCAAGGATAAAATTTAACCGCAACATACACATCCAACCCGCCGTATAATTTCCTGGTTATTTGATTGCTTGGTAAAATTTTATATTTAGGCTTTTTCCTCGTGGATTTACGTTTGTAAACACATACGAAATCATGCAATGTATGTCATATGTGTTACGGCTTCAGTCTGTGCGTGAACGATGATGTAAACTGGGAGTCGTAAGCAGTCGCCAGAGTGGACAACTTCACGGTTCCAGACCTGCCAACTCTCACGGTTCTGCCGTGAGTCTCACGATTTTTTGTCATTTCTCACGGTCTCACGACAAGGCTCCTCAATCTCACGGGTTTTGGGAAAAATCATTCTGAAATGATTTAAGTTGTTCAATCAGAATAAAAATGGAAAATTAACGAGGAATGCTTGTGCCATAAAGTGAAAAACTAATAAAGAAGAACACTGTTCTTACTTTTTTGTACCCAGCTGTGATTTTCGCCTGTGTTCAATAAACTTAATCGTTTTTCTTCCTGTCTGTCCGCCATTTTGAAAGGGGAGTAGGCCCTGGGAACGAGGTCTAATTCCCTAGACCAGACCTATTAGAATCATCAAAGAAAGCTGCATCTTCTTACAACAGGGAACACAAATAAAACATTTAAATATACTGTTAATGACTTTCCTCGATGGAAAAGGGGTTTGTTTAATCTTGATCGGGAAAAAAATAGAATCTCACTATTTTTTATAGAATCTCCAGATTTTTTTTCATGGGTCTCCAGATTTTCCTTTATCAGGGGTTGGCAGGTCTGCGGTTCTGTTGTGGACAGACCTAAAGTCATTAAGACTCAGTTTTAGGTTGTAAGCGTTTTTGAAGGTAGGCTACACTTAGACTAGAGGAGATTTTTCCGGGGTGATGACGAATCTGGAGCATTTTTGTAGCGGATTCGTTTTGCTCTTTATACGTAGGTGCGTCAGTCCGAAATAAGAACGTCCCAGCGGGTTCACTTGTTCACGTGTCTGAAGATTTTGAATCCGGAATCTAAAGTGAATACTTTGCATCCGACTGAATGTTCGGCTCATCCTCGGTGTAAACTGAAACTCACGAGTGACGTAAAACAATGAATACAGAGAAGCTACTGAGAACTCAACACAATAGAGCCAAGGAAAATAATACCCGGTAGCTAGAAAACAAAGGAAAACTTCACAGGTTTTTACACCGAGGTAAACCCGAATGTTCTCTCGTTTATTAGTGATATGTGTAAACAAATTTGGATACCCGAGATGGAATAAATCTGAAAAAACCTCCTTTAGTACAAACATAGCCATACACCAGTTGTGTGAATAGATCGATAAGTGGTTTGTTTGACAAACAAGTTGTACACATTTTGTTCGAAGTCAAGTAAATGAAGCTGAAAGTGGTAGAGCTAACAGCAAAGTTGTAAATGTATTGTAGGAAGTTATCTTCGACAAGGATAAGTTGTGTATAAATTCACACAAGTTGTACACAAATTCACACAAGTATTTTTGTCCCCTATGGCGCGCCATACGACGCTCATTGTCAGTTCAATAATTCATCGATGCAGTGAATATATTAACTGTACAGTGACAGTACATGATATTACCTCAACAAGCTCGGCTTATGCAGTCGAAAATACCGAGATCATCAAAGAACAAAAAGACGTCTATCGGAGATATAATTCAAATGAAGGGAATAGCTCAAATAAAAACAATAAAAACAACAAGACATCTTTATGTTGGTCGTAACACAACACCAGTTAAGCATCATTGTCAATTAACATGAACATAAATAAGCGTTATTAAAGAAATGGCAAAATACTTATACCAAAACACCCACTACTCCGCTACAATAGATCCTAAAAGGTTTTATAGGCCGGTTGAGGTCCTACGGCATGCCATTCCGTGACATTTGCTGGCCTGTACTTTTCAAGTTCGCCACGCGCGTTTGCGACCGGAAGCCACAATGAGAAACCAATTTAAAACAAAAACGTTTTAATACTAGAAACCATTGAAATTACACATTCATCATACCTTCATGAGCTACTATATGTATTTCGATAAGCGAAAAAAGAGCACAGACTTAGCATAGAGAAATTGACACCTTCCACTTGCATTCTATCGGAGAAAGGGCAGAAAATGCGATATTACCCATAAAATCGCGAGGTCGAAAGAGGTCGGAGCGTAGAACTAAAATCAAGCACCCCTTGTCCGCCGATATGAATAATTCATTAGAGCAAAACCTTACTAAAATAAAGACAATTTTCGATAATTGTAGGCCATTTAAATAAGTATTCACTTAGGAGTTGAAACACCATGGTTTAACAGAGTCCTAAACCGAGAGCAATAATGAGGGGGGCGTAAGGGTTTGCGGTGATGCGGTTTTGCGTTATTTTTGGTGCGGTTTTGCGGTAATTTTTATTTTAACTCGCGGTATTGCGGTTTCAAAACACTAAGCGGTTTGCGGTTATTACAACCTTTAAGACGCGGTTTTCGGTGAAAAAAAAAGTGTCTGCGGTGATAACACTCTTTAGAACGGTTGGCATCCAGTTGTTTAGCAAGCGCGAGCCAAGTGTTTTGTTTTACAAAGCATCAGGGCTCATTATATCAGCTTACAATTTAACTCTGTGGTTTGCAATTACGGCCTTTTCCAGTTAATACTTAATGTGATTAACCGTTTTGGCCAATGATGCGTCGACTTCGTGAAATTCCATGCCGGATGTTAGCTCGTACAGCCGAACAACCTGGTGTTCTCGTTGCTTTGATTCAATGTGCGACAATAGCATCTGAGGTCGTCGAGGCCGCAACTGAACGAAGAGGACGTAATAATTAATTGCGTGGCAATCTTTTATGAAGAAGGAAAGGAAGGGGATAATTTCAGAAGAGCTGTACGTTTTAACAATCGTCTTCTCCACTGAACGTGAACTCTTTACGAGACAAGAAGGTCACAATTCCAGAAGAAACATTTATTCCGCTTTCCACAACTAGCACAGGGTCGTTCAAAGTAATCAGTCACCCAATCTAAGACCACAGGCAGACCACCCTATGTTAGTAGGGGCCGTTGTTGATTGAAATCTGAGGAACGATCTTTTGTTATTTATAGAAGAAATACATATGAACAATACGGTGGCTATAATTTGTTCCAAAATGCAGAATTTAAAGCAAATTTTTCAATAAACGTTTGAAGAAAATGCT
Organism: Porites lutea; assembly: GCF_958299795.1. Taxonomy (NCBI): domain Eukaryota; kingdom Metazoa; phylum Cnidaria; class Anthozoa; order Scleractinia; family Poritidae; genus Porites; species Porites lutea. The sequence continues at coordinate 37,270,507 of NC_133201.1, forward strand.
AACTGAGCCATGTGTCATGTTTTTTTCGCCGTCCCGTGCTGTTATTAAACTAATAGTGTAGTACAATATATCGTCAGCGTTATGATGGTATGTTTAATACTAACGCACAATGTTATCAGAATATATCACAAGTCTTGCTGACGTCAGCTTTCATATTGTGGCCTACATGTACGCGCGGTTTCGGTATTCGGGAAAAAATCCGATGCGGTTTGCGGTTTTTTGGCGTATTTCTGTGCGGTTTTGCTGTTTTCGGACCCCCCTTACGGCCCCCTCAATAATGCGTGAAATGATAAAGGAACCATTTTAATTATCAATCAGACACCAAAGGTTCACAGGGCATATTGAAACTTACCTTGGATGGGCTTTATCTTGAAATTCAGCTCGTTGAAAAGCTCAAACGAAGCCCTCAAACGCTTTTTCAGCCGAGAAGAGAAGATAGAAAATTAGCCGCGAAGCATCATGGGATATATGAAATTCCCCGCTTTCATAAAGGGGAATTTCCCGTGACCTTAAACATCCGTCTGAATTTGTGCTTTAACCATTGGTTAAATAATGACCTCTCTCTAGACACTAGTCAGCTGCATATAAAATCGAAAAACCAACAACGACTTGTGCATCTTCGATTCCTGGAAAGCACGTAGACAACGAATCTGTGTTAACTGTGCAACGGCCCTAGGCTGCTTCCCAAAGATTTAGCTGCACCCATACGGTGAGGTACGTTATCATCAGCTTTTCTTGCAATTTTTCCGCCGCTAGTGGCCGATTTTAGGGTTTATTTTCTCAGTCGCTTCGTCTCACCGCATTTTTCAATTGCATAATTCAGTGTTGAGCGGAAGTTACCCGCAAATGATTGCCTCCGAAGCATCTTTATACTCTATTCAGACTGCATCTAAAAACCGAAGAAGTACAACACTAATTGTAATCACCAGAGGCTAAGAAAAGAGGAGAAACAAACGGATAAAAACATTGCTTTGCATTGCATGGCATGTCACACATTTCCTGCAGACTGACAATCGTCCCGTATTTCGTAATTCTAACAGTGCTTACACATTTAGAGACAAAATAGACTCTATCAGCTACACAAAGTAGTCAACGGATCCACGAAATTATGCCGCTACATTGCGACCTTTAATATTGAATCTTTTCCCACTTGCTGTATTTTTCTTTTTATTCTGCTGCTTTTTCTAAATACATTTTCGCCGTAACAACGTCAACAAAGGAGGGATTTCTGGGAATCAATTGATGACGGGAATGTTTTGTTCGCATGATTCTTTGAGTCATTACACCCTCTTTACACATTCATTCATTTGTTTATTTATCAATTTTCTGAAAGCTAGTAAAAGCAGCTATGAAAAACTGAAAACATTGACAACTTTGGCTGCTTGCGAAGAGAATAGTCACAACAGAGCCCTTTAGAAAGGGTTTTTCCCTTATGTCCTACGTAATCGCATCAAATTGTTTCATCATCTTTAATTTACCCAAACTTTCAGTTTTAATTGTTTGTGTACGTTTTCAGGATTTTGGTCACTGCTCTATAAAAGGGATCTACTGTCAATTGATTGAAAAGGATGTCGTCCGCGCTAGGTCTCGGAATAGGTAGGTCAAAATGCAAGAACAATCATTGATTACAATTATGCACATGAAAATTTATAATGATCATGGTTCCATTGCCTTGAAAAAATGTGTCGTATGGAATGCTTTTTTTTTCTTAACTTAATTGCAATTGCTAAGGTTTTCTAAAACAGCAACTGGTGGATATAATTACCAGCTTAGCTTTCGGATTACACGAGACGAGGGAAGAGGTGTTTTCCCAATGTAGGTCACATGATAATACTCTCGAGAATTGTTTCTTTTAAATTTCGTCTTTTTCACGTGTATATGTATGTAAAACGACAAAAAGAGAAATTCCCCTGAGACCTACAGTAGGATAACAAAGCGAACTAGCTAAAGAGGTTTATCGTGTTATTCCTTCAGGCGAGTGAAGACTTCGAAAACCTCTTCCCGCATGTAAATTGCCTTTATTTCCCCCTCCTGGGAACTAGTTTGGAGAGCCTTCATGATTTTTTGGGTAACGCTCAGTGAACGAATTTCCCCCCGAGTTTTCCCCCCTAGAGGGAAATACTCCCCGCACTTCCCCTCTCCCACTTCCCAACAGCCGTTAAAAAACTTGTCATTGAAGAGGGGGGTAATGATGGAGGGGTGGGAGAGGGGGGTTCTACGCACGTTTCACGGACTTTAAAAGGTAAAAATAACGCATCATGGTGATGTTAATTTTAAAAAATTCCGTGTTCACGTTTCACGGAAATTTTCGAAGCAAAAGGACAATGGATGGCTAGACCTGAGTCAATAGTAGGGTCGATGTTTTGCTTTTTGAGCCTCTCACATATCAGCTAGTGCCAAGAGAGAATGATTCTCACTTGCTAGTGCAGAGAAGCAACAGAAGTCTGGTGAACCTACAATGTAGGTGAGGGTAAACTGATGATAACTAATGCTGACGGAAAGTACTAAAAAAATATCCCTTTTAGCCTTCCCTTGTCTTATTTACCATCCAAAAAATAGGTCTAAGGGAAACTTAGATGAACTTTGACTTGGCTTTGACCGTTTTTCCCCGAAAATTCTTTTCATCATTATTGTCGTCGTTGTTTAATACATAAGCTTTGCTCCCTTCTGCGGACTTTTCTTACAGAATTTTATTTCAATCGGGGATCGTAGACCACACTTTTCGGACTCAGCTTTCAAATCACTGTACTCAATGATGAAACTTTAAGGGAAGAATGCTAACTTTTTATGGGTGTTCGAATTCGTTCGTTACCTTCCAAGAAACCTGCCATGGGATCTACATAATTTATTACTCCCTCTAATTTAAATAAATTGCTCATCCACTGTCGGCCATTGCACCCGAGATCCCCTTGAAAATCCCACGCGTGTTAGCTCCACAAAAATAAGAGCTGAATTATGATTGTTTGAAAAATACTGACGACATGGAAATTGCTTCACAGCTGGGGATCTTAAGCTCTCTTTCCTCGGCGGGTGAAACAAGAGCCGTAAAGGTGTCTGCTCTCGCAGGCTAGGTCATTTAGCACATATAAGGGAACGACTTTAAGTCCTTTAGGACCTTTTAAACAAGTTCATTTGAAGCTCCACTGGCTTCAGTGTAAAATTTTTCTTCAGCTGCAACTTACCATCTATTTTCACGAAAAAAATTAGTTGAAAATCACGAATATCTGATAAAAGATTTTAAAGATCACGTATAGCGACGAGCAAACCATTCACATTTCATGAATTTTAATGGCGTGTTTTCACCTTTCATGAAAATTAAAAACACTTAATCCCATATCACTCAAAAACCCCTTTCACCCCCTCATTGAAATTTTTTTTTTTTAAAAAAAGGAACCAGTTTCAGCGTAAGTTTTCGGATATCTGCAACCCTTAATTTTTTAAGCTCTAGACTGTGACACAGTGGATATTTATATTATCTTATTTCATCACTTCCTATAGCTACAACAGTTGGCGTGTTAGTGTCGATCCTTCCAAGTTTTGGCCTCGGGTATGCTGTTGGTCGTGGTGAGTGATAAGATAAAATATACTAACTCAACTACTCTGTCGATGAATATTCATTTATTAGTGAATTCAATTTTCTGTTTTTCTTTCACGAATTAATTTTTCAAAAATAAGGTTGAAAAAAAGCAGCTGCAAAAATAAATCAAGGTTTCTTTCTTTTGAAGAAGACAAGATCTGGAAGTTTCTGACTGATTGAATGGCTTATTTGTGGATGATAAGTGGATGATACGTGATTGTGATAAGTTACGTGAGTCAATTACATACCGGCAAATTTTATCTACACTGGATAAAATAGACTTTTTTTGTTTGATTTCTTCTGCAGACAAAAGAGATGAGGAGGCGCGTGAAACAAGTAATACAGCTCAGAGTCGAAGAGAAGCAGGTATTGACTTTTTTTTGTGATAAGATACGTGAGTCAATTAAAAACCGGCAAATTTTATCTACACTGGATAAAATAGACTTTAAGAAAACATATTCATTTCGAACCTTTTTGAAAGTTTGCACATTTCCATGTGCAAGATAAACATAATTACACTAGTTCCATTAGTGAACACCAACAAATTCAAACTAAGACAAACTAAGGATACAAATTGCTCTTGTCGATGAATAGAGAGCATAAAAGGGGTCTGAAGATAGAACTCCGAGGAACTCCACAACGACTTTCTGCCTATACATTGTATCTTTTCAGTAGGGTGATTCTTGACCCAGTCTGGTGCTAGGTCATAGAAGTTGTTCAAGCTTGTGTAATGAATTTGACTGTTAAAGTGGTTAGCAAAGGCAGCAGGAGAAGGAGCAGAGGGGCCAGCAACTATATATTCAAACAAAAATATAATTTTCAAAGAACAAATCAATTATTCTCAACATTCATATACTGATATCCTAACAAATTCGCGTTATTCATTGATATACGAATTCGGAAATTATACTTGCTATGCTAATTTTTTGCCGGTCGAAAATATTTCTCTCACCAGGAGCCGCGGGCCTCTCAGTGGAAGGGCTAGCCTCCTCCGACCGCTAATCATCTTCAACTTCTCCTTCGCTAAAAATATCAAATGTACAATGTTCATATTCCGTTTGTTATTCAGAATTAACCAAATGAAAAAGCGATACTAAACTAAATCGCCAAATCGCCACCGAATCGCACGCAACCAAAGAAGCATCTCTCCATGGCAAAAGAACAGATGATCGCCACGCGTCAAATTCTCGCTAGTTTTGGATCGCATCGTATCTCGTAGCTAAAAACATACTCTTAGCGTAAATTACTGATTTTCAGAGTCCCACATATCAATTTTTGATGAAAGTTCAAGAACTGCAAGAGAAATCAAACGCAAAAAGGCAACCGGAGGTGAACATCTTCGCATCTCTCTTTGATGGTGACCCTTTCGCGATGGTCTTTATTGACTTCTCACCTCGATGCTCCTTTCTAACTTTCTAGCTGCCGGTCCAGATCGCTTTCAACTCCACTGTCTATTCCTTCAGTGGAGTTTTCATCATCAAAAATCATCTCTAATTTATTTTTTTCACTCGTTGGCATTTACCCGTGCCTTGCAGCTCAGCTAAACATTTTCCTTCCCAGGTAAATCTGCAGATACTGAAGGAACAAGATCAAAACAAGGAAGAAATAAACTTCGTAATCGACGTAAAAAAGGTATCACAAGATAATGTGGTTTCATCAACTCAGTTGATAACGTGAATTAACCACCTTAAAGAGATTATGAAGGTGACGTTTCGAGCGTTAGCCTTTCGTCAGAGCGAATGGTCTCACGGTTATACCCCCACCGACGCAACACCAGTGGAACGTATATCGTAGAATATTTTGAGGCATAAGCATGTTGATAGTTAAAAAACATTCTACGCAGTTAATCTCCTCAAACATTTTAGGACAAAGATCCTTGGTCCGGTCATTGAACGGTGAAAGCACTTGCATATGATAATGCCACGAAGATTAAGAGCATTCGTTTAGTTTCAGCTATTTAAAGCGAGCTAGATTTGCTTTAAGCTTTAACCTGATCAAAGAGTTACAAACATTCCCATTTATAATATTTTTAGGAGTCTTTTGAGAATAGTATTACTATGCTAGAGTCTGCTAATTTACAACTTTAATCGACGTGTCTCACAGACTTTCTGTTTAGCCATCAAAGGTACAGGTGTAACCTTTTGTCAGTGTCACCGTCACGATCACGACCTTAGAGGGTTCATTTTGTAACTGACGGACTGCCAAAATTGTTTTGGTTCATATAGTCGATTGATCGATTTATTGTGAGATCAATCAGCTGTCAATAATTTTGGATGTCTTCAATTGAATTTTAATATAAAGCCATTTTCATTTACGCCCTTTTCAAAATAGCCACTTCAATCGATCACTTTAGTAGTGCGTCCGCACCTTACCGTTGGCAGTTCAAAGAAGAAGATTCCCCTTTCTGGGATGATTTCGGCCCATTTGACAATGATGTTTTGGAAAGGCTTTATTGCAAGGTGGAAAATTTGGAAGTTAACGTAGTCCTTGAGGACACTGCAATTAGGTAAGAAAGCATTAAGACCCTCCTTATTTGGTCTCGGATACTCTAGACAACTCTTCCCCTCAAGAGAACTTTACGGAGCATTTGTATGGAGTTCTGAGTTGTAACAGCTGTCAGCTCACCAGTCTCTCTCGTAGCAGCCAGGCAGGTTAGATATTGGAAAAGATCGAAACAATTTGAGTCGTTTCGTCTCGGGCAGCCGAACCGAAGGGGTTTACATGAGAAAACGTTGTCCCACCTGATTTGGTTACCCTACATGCGGAGGCGAGACAATTCGTTAACCCGAGTTGTCAACGCCCCCTGAGACGAATTCGTCCTATTAATGTAGATGGTCGGTTTAAATGTTTCCAAAAAAATGTGAGGGTAACTCATGGGGAAGGTTGCCTCGGGTACCCAACACCATAAAATATGAACCCTTAGAAAGATGAGCATGTTGTTAACAGTAATCTATTCCCAGTGGACGCTCGCATAACAAAAGCCTGGGACTCACGAGATGAGTTACGGGACATGCGAGTCCGCAGGCGAGAAGGCGATAGGACTAGACCAAGATAAGAGAAAAAACGGGGTGGCGAGGGAGGGTTAAACAAACGAACCCCAAAGCAAAACGGGTATAGACCCCTCCCTCCCCACCCCACAAGGGGCTTCGACGGGCGCATGAATCCAATCCTTCCGCCCTTGCGGCCAAACTGGACAAATTAGCTTACACACATGTTTATTTATATAGAGAAAGCCACTCCCGAGCGAGGGAGAAACGCACACACACTCCTGAGATAGATCTCTCGCTACTAATTCGTCAGAATTAAGGCCAGCGTTACGCGAGCGAGCACTGGGAATAGTAGTACTGTTAACGAACTCTGCTAAGCGGATTGCTTAGATCGATTTGTTCGGTGCACTTAATTTATAAGCCCAATGCGTCGCTCACCCAGTCTTCAGATAGTTTGGATAGAATAGGAATTTTGTACTAAAGAATGATTGGCAATAGCCATTTTTTTTTCGGTCTCACACTATACTTTATTTCATGCACATCATTTTGTCATCTCCACCCGCAAATAGCAAAAGCTAGACGAGGCGGGCGGAGAGGAAAGGTTACAGCAGTCATAACAGATAATATAATAATTGTAAAGTAACTAAATAAACTATGTGGATAAATAAGAATTACTGAAAAACAAGCTAAAGTTAAAAAATATATAGTCTTACAGAATGATATTACAATCAAATTTACTACTAACAGAACCTATCGATTATTATTACATTCAGTCGAGGATGCAGAATTTGCCATTTTTTGTAGGGGAATGGGCACTTCAACATAATCGTCCTCTGCTTCCATTATCGAGAGCAAAAAGTCATGAAAATTTTTTTTAAAAGCTCCTTTGGAGAGTTGACGAAATTCGTTAGGAATTGCATTCCAAAGTTTAGCTCCAAATCTGGAAAAAGAATCTTGATTTAGATTCAGTCTTGAAGTTTGGACATAATAATTTCCAGACGAAGAAAGCCTGGTCTCATGCTTGTGCTTTAAATTAGCTTTAGTGAAGAAATCACAGATGGTAGACGGAGCATTCATGCACGAAACGTCAAACCTTATAGAAGATACTTTTTCAGCATATAACATTTGTAAGGGTAGAATTTTCGAGGAAATAAATAAAGGCACAGCATGGGCTCTAGGTTCAGAAAAGTACATTAAACGAAGGACTCATTTTTGAAGCACGAGAATTTTTTGTAAATGGGTTTTGGCAGCTTGACCCCAAGCCGCCAAACCATATGTCAGATAAGGCAAGATCAATGATTGATAAATATTTAAAAGGATTGTACGTGGGACGAAGTGCCTAAGACGGGCAACAACACCAACAGCTCTGCTTATTTTTAATGCAGCATTATTAATTTGAAATTTCCAACTTAAATTGCTGTCCAATAGGACGCCAAGATATTTAACTTGGTCTTCGCACTGAAGGGTGGTGGGAATTTGAGTACAGTTATCGATCATTTCAATGTTAACCGAGTAGTTCAACTTACGTTGATATGGACGAAAGATAACATAGTTTGACCGTTTGGTAAATTAAAGCGTTTTCGAGGCTATTAGAACTTTTCCGATAGCTATAGTTTTTTGTTCTTCCCTGAAAAACTATGAAATATCAGAAATAGAATGTAGTGGTAGTCTTTCGCTCAAAAACGTTAATATCGAGGGGTTTCCATGGCAACACTCACCCCCAAATTTCAAAGTCTTTCCAGAGACATTGTAATTTTTTGTCATTTTTATTTTCAGACTATTATTAGCAAGATGATAATAACAATAACTTTATTTTTATAGCGCCTCTTTCCTGAGCTCATGCCACTCAGTTAACTTCGAGGAGATGTCGATAAGCTCGCATTCCTACGATAAGTTATCACTCCGCCGACTCTTGGAACCGTCCTACGGGCAGGAGCCGAACAACGAGTCATCCACACAGTGGGTTTGGTATTGGGAAGACAACGATGGATGGAAGAAGTACGCTGAAACGCTGGTAAGTGGAAGTTTTATCTGCTTAGACGGAAAAAGTCATCGAGGTACAAGAGGGGGAAGATTAAGCTGACCTCAAATCCTTCCCCCCCCTTCACACACACACACACACACACACACACACACACACGCACACACACACAGACACACACACACACACACAGAAACACTCAGCATATAAACAAGTTGAAATAAAACTACGAGCATTGCATGTTAAATATTTTGTTGAGAACAGTGATGTCATAAACGATGATCGGTTTTTTTAAATTTCATTTATTATTTTTGTGGTTGTTTGCTTCATTTGGTTATTGTTGATTTTTTTTCTTTTCTCGCCTATGCCTTAAAAACTCAACACTGAACTTAAATGTGTTTATTTAATGTCTAATTTTCTTTTCTTTTTTTTTTCCATTGTCCGGGACAAAGCAAGAGGAAATAGAAGCTGAGTACCTAAAAAAAGAGGAAAGTTACTCTCTTAAAATTGGCGTGTTCGATTACCTGATTACATTCGACGATAAACCTATGTGCCAAAGTAATATGGATTCAGGCACAATGCGTCAAGTAAGAAGGAGACCACTGTTAACAAAGAGGTGGGTGACCGAAATTGTGTATCTCCGTTTTATTCGCTATTGCTTATTTGTTTGTTTGTTGTTCGTTGTTTTTGTTAATTTTTTTTCCTGTTTTGCTGTGGGTAAGGGATTCCGGCGGGAATGAGGCATCAACTACAGATCTGGACAGACAACTACACGTTCTAAATTGCTATTTGTATATCTTTTAAAAAAACAAGTCATATCATGCACGGTCTTTACAAAAACGGGGACAGTTTAGATGGTGCACCCAGAGTTAACGTTGTTATAGATGCAATAGCGGGCGTTTCTCGAGTAAAAAGTTATAAGAAACTGCCCCTCTCAGTCTTTTCCTTTATCTCTCATTATTTAGGACTTCTTGCGGAGATTCTACTGAAGCGGAAGAATTGGACAAGAGACTGCCGGATTCCTATATTCCAAGTCATTGGTCCCCTGTGCCCTGTGAGCAATATACACACATTTCGCTATCGACACTTTCGAAGGAATTTGAAGAGGTGGAACAGCTGTTCAGAAAATCGATGAAAAGGGAAATGAAAATCGAGAAAATCTCCCGAGTGCAGAACCGGTTCATGTGGGAAACCTATTGCAGGTAACTTTTAACCTACGGCAGCACAAAAGATGTATATCACACACCCTCTCCACTTTAAGTGGTAACGTAGGATAAAAGTAATGGAATTCTTCTACCCCCTCTTCTCTCATTCGACGGGGAGGGGGGAGGGGGGAGGGGTGGTGAGTTTCACCTTCGCTGTAAAAGATTGGTATGCCTCCGAAATGTATGATACACGGCCAAGTTAGAGGTAAATATCGAAAGGTCAGGAAGTTCTTTTTAATCTTTAAAAATTTTAATCTTTTACAATTTAGTCTACACTTCATGACGGAGGGGATCGTAGTTTTTTGAGCAACCCTTCCTTAAAAGTTGAATAGTCTCCAAACATTGAATTGCGCAAAGAAAAAAGTCCGAACAGCTGATGATAATCAATGACAATATGTGGTTGCTATGGTGCCTTAAAAATTTAAAGCACTGGATTATTTAGCGCGGAACCCGATTCTAATTAAAACTTTAAACATCTGTCCTTCAGGACAAACAATCATTGAATGACTATCTTTCCAGGAAAAAAGAAAACATGATAGAAAAAGCTAAAGGTGATCAGCGCAAGGTAAATGAGAAAAGATTGTTCCACGGAACCAGTCCAAGCTCCGTGGAGGCCATCTGCAAGAACAACTTTGATTGGCGTCTAAACGGCAAGAACGCGACTGCGTATGGTAAAGGAAGCTACTTTGCAGTGAAAGCATCCTACAGTCACATCTACACAACAGAAGATGGCAATAAGTCTCGATTCATGTTCTTAGCTAAAGTTCTTGCAGGTTCGTATACAGAGGGCGAATCCAGTTATCCGACACCACCGCGGAAGGAACCATCAAATCCCACCAGCGACCTGTACGACTCCTGTGTGGATGATGAGTCGAATCCAACCATCTTTGTCGTCTTTGACAAAAATCAGCTCTACCCTGAGTACATCATCCAGTATCGCTCTTCTTAACCAACTTCACGGAGAGCAAATTGACGTCGTATTCGAGACGTTGGACCTCTAAAAACACTCAGTAAACAAGAGACTCATTACTCTGTCTAATACCCATCCAGGCAACCTGAGGATATTGCCATATTAGAGTTAACACACACACTTCCAAAGGGATGCATATCGAAAGGTTTTCTTAGTCTGCTCAGTTTCAAATATTTTGCCAAGAAAGTGTGGAGCTGTTAACCAGGCTCAATATTCATGTTATGGTACATTTTCCCTAGTTTAGCTTAGGTAAACGTTGTACAGTCAAACCTCTATTAAGCAGTCAACCTCTATTAAGCGGCCACCTGTGAAAGTCCCGGAAATAGCTTCCCTTATTTACTGTAAACTTGACCTCCATTGCACGGTCACCTCTATGAAGCGGACGCGGTCACCCTTTCTAAGGTCCCAAAGTGCTGATTTTATTGTTTTCACCTGTATTAAACGGTCACTTTGTTTACAAAAAATAAATTCTGGGAGTCAAGTACAGCAAAGTGAAAATCACAAGTGTAACTTGTTTCCACAAATGTCTCGAAATCAACTGTCTGAACAGTGACGTTCGCTTATTTTTAACCGTAGTGTCAACATTGAACATTAAATTGATCTTTAACTAGCTTCTCTTTTAACCAATTGCACGAAAAATTTTCCCCTTCAGAGTGATATTCACAAGGCACTTCTAAACCATGACTGGCTCCTCTGTTAACACGGTTTCCTTTAATAATGACCGTGGCAGAGTACTGTACAATTGGTTTCAGAAATTATCTGAGGCACAAAAGACCTCACGAACAGTTTTGGATGAACAAGTGTACTACGTTTACTCCGCTTGGTTTCTGTTTTCTTTGTTTTGTTATAGTTACTGTTTTTTAACATCAACACGAGTGTTTTTAATTAAAAAATACAAAAGATAATCAATATCAAACAAAATGCCATTGCCACTAATCCTGATGTTGAATTTTACGATACCTGTATTAAGCGGTCAACCTGCATTAAGCCGCGGTCACTTAGCCATTCCCCATGGGTGACCGCTTAATACAGGTTTGACTGTATATTCCGTAACATGCGGTCTAATTTGGTAATTTTAGTATACCTACGAGGTCAGAGTAAGTTGGAGTTATTTACTTCGCGCAAATATTGTAATTTTTGCTTTCCATCAATGTACGTAAATATATTTCGTAAAACCCTGTAGTTTGGTTTGAAAAAAATGAAAAAGGAAGAGAATTGGTACTTTTAAAGTGTTGGGTATTGTAAGACATAAAAGAGTTTCACACTTAGGGTGCCTTATTGATTGATGTGCGATCCTGGTAAGCACTAAAATGCCTTCATGAAGGTTGAAATTTTCTTCCCAAGCAACATTTTTTACTACTAAGAGGATAGTGCTTTTGTATTCATGGAAAGCTGTGTAGGATTTACTAAATTTTTTTTTACTACTTACATTTTTTACTACTAAGAGGATAGTGCTTTTGTATTCATGGAAAGCTGTGTAGAATTTACTAAAAATAAATATTTTATCGTTCGTTTGATATTCAGTGTACTAATTTTCTATGAGCATTTATAATGAGCAGCCACGTCTTTTTGGTCTCTGTGTTTTTGCCCTTTTTACTATTCGTTGGGCGAATTTATACCAACCACACGTACGTCGGCTCATTCCTAAAGTTTAGACACATAACTGGGGAAATTTTCACTACATCAGAGTCGCTATTTACGTCTACAGATGGAGTTTTTGGTTCTCGATCGGCGGTAACTTCGTATCTTGATGTCGTATTCGACCGGGCCTTTAACAATAGCGCCGAATTCTTCTCTAATGATCCATTGTCTTCTTTACTTGGATGGATTTTACATAAGAATGGAAGGCTCCATGACGGTAGGCTTAACAGTCTTAACACTTCATTCTTTTATGGAAGCTCGAATCAGGCACTGTGGAATATTCATACTGTGGTCTCGCCTTCTGGTATTGACACTTAATGGGAAACCAGCCAGGAATTCCTGCCACCCCCGACACAGTTAATCACAAAGTGTAAAATAAGAACAAAAATCACCAGGAAGATCAAAAGATCTAAACAAAGTCATTCTTACTACCCCAACTCGGTTGCCACAGATCGTCTCGTTCTCGCCGGCGACGTTGAAACAAATCCCGGTCCTGATGACGCAAAAACTGGAAGGAAAAAGTCAGTGCAAAATATTGCAGTCAAGAAGAGTTGTTTAACATGCAATAAAACTATACGGCTAAACCAAAAGGAATTGACGTGCAATCTATGTTCTGGATCTTTTCATTACAGATGTGAAGCAGGAAAATTGAAATTAGATGTTAACGTTTGGAGTTGCACTCGATGTGCACTTCCGCCGCTATCTGATTCCTTTTTTGACTCGGATACAGAGCTAAATAGAAGTAAGGGAGGCAGCCAGTATGACGAACTCCAAGACAACGATTGCGACTCTTTGGACTGGTACCAATCGAACATAAGTGGCTACTATAAGTTCAATATCAAGATCGGTTACTTAAACATTAACAGCGTAGTTAACAAAATCGATGAGGTCAAAGAGTTGCTAAATAGAAATACATTTGATATTCTGTTTCTAGTCGAAACAAAGATCGACAGTACTGTCTCATCGCATTTGGTTTCACACCCAGGATTTCGCACTATTCGCAAAGATCGTAAGAAGGGGGCTGGAGGTCTGCTTGCCTATATCAGGAATGACCTCTCGGCGTATCGACGGTTAAAACTAGAAAGTAGCGATATTGAATCCATTTGTTTGGATGTCAAGGACTCTAATAACAGTCGCTTTATAGTGTGTGCTTGTTATAGAAGTCCAACTAAGTGCAAGGAATCTGATTTTCTCGCCTCTCCATCAACAGCTACCGAAAATATGTATAACACCAGAAAGGAGCTTCTTTTACTCGGAGACTTCAATATGGACATGTATGAGAATAGAGATGAAAGCCGTTTTCCTGAAACAAGGCTGGTTGACTTTTGTAATCGATTTTGTTTCTCAAACCGAATCGATAATCCAACAAGAGTAACTAAAACATCCAAAAGTCTCATCGATGTTTTGTTAACTAGTCACGCGGAATGTTATGCTACAAGTGGTTCTTTACACCTTGGACTGAGCGATCACGACTTAATCTTTACAGTGCGAAAAAATAAGAATTCAAGGCCAAAGCCGCGCTTGATTGAGTTTAGGAGTATGAAGAATTTTAACTTGCCTGACTTTTTGGCTGACTTAAAAAGGGTCCCATGGTCTTCGGCCTACACATTCGACAATGCCGATGATGTATGGGCTCATTGGCGAACACTTTTCAAAGATGTTCTTGACCAGCACGTGCCCCTAAAGATCGCTCCGAAACAAATTATTCAAGCGCCACAAGCGGAATCCTACATCTACTTCTTGGTATGACTACAAGCGGCAACGTAACAAGGTTACGTCGCTAAAGCGCAACGCCTTGAAAAGGTTCTACTGTGATGCTTCCTTGAGTGCTAGACATCCGGGCGAATTTTGGAGAAAAATGAAGCCCCTTTTGCCAACTAGTTCTGGTAAAAACATACAAGGCGTCATCCTCGTTGAGGGCAGTAGTGTTGTTTCTGACCCTGGGTGTGTGGCCGAAGTCTTTAGTGATTACTTTGCCAATATTATTCAGTTAGAGCATAGATCTGACACTGACTACACTGACCATCCTAGTATCAAGGCAATAAACAATCTACGTTTCTCAAGTGAGTTTAATTACTCCCCAGTTAGTACTTCATATATCCGTAACATCTTAGACCACCTTAATCCGAGAAAGGCAGTTGGGGTAGACGGCATTTCACCACGAATCTTGCGTTTCGGATCCCCAGTTCTTGCCGAAGAGGTGACTAAGTTGATTAACTTCTGTATTCTGAATCGCTCATTGCCGTCTGAATGGAAGCAAGCGCGCCTTACTCCTGTCTTTAAACGGGGGATTGACACAGACAAAGCAAACTACCGCCCTGTCTCAATATTAACTTCGCTATCGAAGGTATTTGAGAAAGTTATTTACGACCAAACTTGGAATGCATTTCATAGCGTTTTGTCCTCAAACTTATCTGGATTTATGAAAACTCACTCTTGCCGCACTGCATTGCTAAAAATGATAAATATTGGAGGAACAGTATTGATAACAAGGAAGCTGTAGCGGCGGTCGCTGTGGACTTGAGCAAAGCGTTTGATGCCATAAACCACAGCCTTCTGCTCGCGAAGTTGAAGGCCTATGGCTTTTCTCCTCATGCCTTGGAACTGATGTCCACCTACCTGCTAGGTCGTCAACAATGTGTCAGATTAGAAGGCGTATGCTCTAACTTCAAAACAGTTAAATCTGGCGTTCCTCAAGGTTCACTATTGGGGTCGTTGCTGTTCAACATATTCATTAATGACTTAAATTTCTGCGTTCCCAATGTCTCATTGCGGCTGTACGCTGATGACACGACTGCCTACCTGTCTGACACAGATCTTGTCTCGCACTAACATCAGTCTCCATCCTAGTCTTGAATTGAGCTACAATTTTCCATTAGTGAATTCTCATTAATTTTCTTTTACGTCTCCCAATTCCAAATATTTCCTATTTCAGGCGGTACTGCACAATTTGTTAATATGCGTCGACATTGACAAGTTCGAGTCAAACTGAGGAGCCTAGGTTTCTCACTGTTCTTCAGTGCTGCCGACCTGTATTGAGCATTCGTTGAGCTTGGAAAGTTGTTATTTGGAACCAATGATTATAACCTCAGTCTTGTCATCATTTATCTTCAATTTATCTCGAAGCATCCATGTTCTTAGCCTGAATTTCATCCGATTACTTCGAGTCGTTATTTACTCCCTCAGTAACGTCTGAATCGAGCGGCCGTTAATGCCGTCCAGTGACGTCACTACTCCTTGACCTTTGCTTTAATTCATGCAAAAAGTAAATCACGATTTTCAAGTGGCAAACAGAGAAATATCGTTTGGAAATGTCTGCATGATACAGAATTGCTTTATTGTTTTCGATAGCAGTTCATGTTTAACGTTCAAACTATAAACTGCATGCAGTACAACTCTGAACTGGTTGTGCTGAATTCTATAATCTGAATCAAACTCGGTCGCTCGCAATCACGCAATGAAATAAACAAACACACGGAACACTTAGTTCAAAAACACAATGATTTGCTTTAATTGAAAAGAAGCTATTTGGTCCTTAACGAAGAAAAAAACAAGGAAACAAGAAAGAAAAGGTAACAGAATCATAACACTTGACGGTAAAAATAGCAAGAAGGTCAAATTATAATATTGAACCCAGAAAACTTCGCGTAAACAAAACCACCAGCCGCCGAAACCACAAAGCGGCTCTAAATGAAAAACCTACCGACTCTCCGCAATGATTCTTCATTCGAAGTTCAATTTAGCATTTCAGTTTCGAAGACAAGGGAAATTTTGCTGTTTGAGATAAAGATTAAGCTTGTCGAAGTGTTTGAACCAGAGGAAAGAATGCCAGGGATGCGGTCCCGCTAAAATTTCTCATAATTATACATAATTATGCGAATGTTTAGACAATCAACCAATCAAAATCACTACCCGGTTTTCGGGTAGTGAGTGACGTCACTGGAAGGCCTTAACGGCCGGTCGATTCAGACGTTGTTGAGAGGAGAAAACGACTCGAAGCAATCGGATGAATTTCAGGCTACCATGTTCTAAGATCACGTATACAATTCTCCATAGCTGCAACCGCTTTGTCTTGTGTTTTGGCATCACCAGGTTTAAATGACAGATATAACCGAGAGTCATCATCAAAACAGTGAACTTCAGGTAAAAGTGACTCAAATAAGATCGAACAACTTGGAAGCGTAGACGACAAAGAGTAAGGGCCCCAAACAGGAACCCTGTGGAACACCAAAACTCAAGCTTAACTTTCCGGAGGTAGCACCATTCAGTAAAACAAGATGGCTCCGATCGGTAAGGTAGGACTTTAGCCAGCTGAAGAACTTTCCGCGTACGCCAAATTTAGTATAAAGGGCCCCTTATCAAGATCTCATGATCTACAGTGTCGAAGGCAGCGCTAAGATCTAATTGTGTACCGTTCATGGAGTAGTAACCGTTCTATATGCCAGGCGATTTCACGGTGTGGACGCCATCTTAGACCGGTCTGGCACATTTTGCCTCGATCTCATTTGTTCAGTTTTTCTCACTCGGGAGCTGGTATCTATTTTGTGACACTCGTTCACACATGAAACGTAGGCGATTTTCTGGTTACTACAAGTTTGTTTATAGTTTTTCTCGCAGTGTTCAAATGAGTTTTTTTTATATGGGAAAAATTCCATTCTAAGAAAATCGGATATGTAGATATTATGTTAACAATGCGTTCAGCGCACTGTATTTGTTTTTATGGATTCAGTCAAGATCAGCTTTATACATCGAACATATTTAATTCTATTACAAATTACATCTTTTCGCTTTTAAAAGCTATTTACAGCGTTGTAGTTGCTCTTGTTTGTCACAATTTTTGAAACATATACAAGAAGTTGAACAGTGAAACGTTGACCTTTTCATCTCACTAATTCCGGGTGCGTTAAATGAAGTGAGTCGTGTTAGCCTAGTGTCACGCAACAAGGGTTTAAAGTGATACTCGACGCTTAAACTTTTCAGATAACTTTCATTTTTCTGTATCCCAATTTTTAGCCAATTTTATTGACCATCCTAGAGTCCAAAGGAAAATTCTGAGGATAATAGTCAGTGTTTGACCTGTTGTTACTTACATGTACTTTACTTAGAGGTTTAGCCAAGTAAATGTAAAAAGTACAGTATGCTCTTGCACTTTTGAGGAAAAATGAAGTGGTAACGAATTGTAAAGTGGGAGGATAAACAATAACGCTGACAAAGACAGTTGCTGATATTCGTACTGATAAAAGTGTTTGATTTTGATTTCTCCATATTACAAGCTCATCAGGTTTTGCACCCCCTTCCCACTACCACTCACTACCCACCACCCCACCCCTCCTCCCGCCCAATCGAACGCACTCCCCTAATTTGTAATTATTACCAGTAATACTAATAGGGTAACATGCTGTGAAAAAAGGTTTGCCTTGATTTCAACTGTTTTCTTTAATAAAGGGAAGACTTAGCTTCGCTCATAACATGAGTTGCCCATTTCCTTAGTGCTTTAAAGTAACGTAGGCCAGAGTCCTGGTTAGTTTATCGCCATTTCCTTTCAGCTTTTCTTCTTTGTTGTCTTGCCAGTCTGACATCATCATTAAACCATGGTACAGCAGGTTTTTTTTGTAATTTTCCGAGACTTCAGCGGAGCATGGTGCTCAAGTAAATCAGTGTGATATTATAGCAGTGACCCAAATCGCCAAGCTGTTGAGGCATATTTTTATGTAATGTCCCAAAATTATCAACGGTTGGAATGCAAAAAGAAAAGAAAAAAACACATATGTCTGGAGTTGTGTTAATGATTTTAAAGACCGCAATAATTTCTTTACAAAGAAACTGTCAGCTTTTTTACCTTATGGTATGACGTCATACCAAAGAATACTCAACTGGAAGTAAAAGGGCTTCACTTAAGCCTTAAAAGCGACGATGACAGCAGTCTCAACCATCTGTAGTTGCTTGATCAGATACATCAAATCAGTTCATTTAAAGGACGAGGAATCGATCTGGCGCAGGAAGAATGCAACTTTTACTTTTACTTTACCGAAAAACCACATTTACACTTTATACTTAGACTACTTAGCAACTATGCATTTAACAAACTTCATCTTTGGAGTTAAAAATCTCTTAGGAGATTGTTTACTATCTGATGTGAATCGCAAGTCGTTGGAACAGTTACCGCTGAATTGCCGCTTGATTAATTTGACTATCTTATGCAAACATTACAAGCTAAGTGTAACGCCGTGATCACTTGTAAGTATATTCCTTTCTAACATGATAAAACTCATGGAATCACTGCCGCATATCTTGAATTTCAATTCGGACCAAAAACTTGCGGTCGTAAAAAGAACGCCTTGGGTAATATCGTTTTCTTTCATTAATAAAAGAGATTGTTTACTATCTGATGTGAAACTCAAGTCGTGGGAACAGTTATAGCTGAATTTCCGCTTGCTTAATTTGATTATCTTATGTAAACATAGAAGTTAAGGTGACTCGACCCAGTTACTTTGTTGGGGTACCATCCTACTTTGAAGCTCTCTCGTATCCCCACCTTTAATTTGATCGTGAGTCTAACATACAGTATCGATAACATATAGATCAATCTACAATATAGCATAAAATTTTTGGCAATCGGAGTAAATGTCACGTGGTTCAATTGCCACGCCTCTTTTGGGTCTGAGTCGAAATTCTGCTGTTTGCCGGCACTTTTTCGTGAAAATCTCTCGGCTACATATAGTGCGCATTAGTGCCTTGCGTTGAACAGAGTTTCACGAAAATCGCAAACACCCAATACGAGAAATTCAGCGGTTTGCAAATTAAGGTCATAATTTATGTGAAAATGATAGGCAAACTTTTCCACGATTATATCTAATAAACTATGAGATTTAATCCTTTATTTTGGGGATCTTTATAACAGAGGGTCCTTGCAAGTCAGCAAAAAGCTTTAGGGCCTTGTATTAAAATGTGCGCGATTTCGAGTAATGCAAACATATAGAAATTATAGTTTTAACTATTTGTTGATGTTTGTCAGCGTTTAAGAGTCCTTCTCACAAAAAAAGAATTTCTTAAAAATTCGTTTTTTTTTTCCTTCAAATTTTTTCAGGGCCACAATTGGTTAACTAACTACCCGGATTCTGAATTTCATGGTCGTTGAAAAACTGTGACATTATCTTCTGTAAGCCCAAATTTGAGTAAACATGGAAGATTTTTAGCGTTTTGGCTGAGTTTGTGCTTTGGGAGTTTCCTAGTCTGTCATGATACAGCATTCTCGTTCAGCACGCGTGCAATGACTTACAGCTTTTTCGATAACATTTTTCACACATTTTGTTAAAAAAACCAGCCATCTACTCCTTGGTTTGTCTTGTAAGGTCTTTACTTTTGACCACTTGTTCTCTCATCGTTCAGACTTCTTCAACAATTTGACAATTTCTTTGACTAAATTTACAGAGTATCGTAAAAATAGATGCCTGAGTTCTAGCACAAACATTGTACGCCTTCATTTTCATGAAAGAGTAGAGAAAACAAAAGAAAACGCGAAAAAAAAAACGAAAATAGAAAACCTACAAAATAGGCAGGAAAAATATGGCGGGAAAAAAATTAAAAAGTATCATAATTTCCTCAAATTTTAGTTTGAAATTGCTTTGAACGGTTATTTCGATAAATTTCCTACCTGAATCAGTTTACATTTGGCTAAGGAAGCATTAAATGCTTTGCGCAAAATACAATTTAAAATCGGAACGAACTTTTGAAACACCCTGTAAGCAAATTTGGGAGCCTGTGTCGCGAGATTTTTGCTGGAAAGGAGCTGTATCATAAACGGACAGACACAAAACACTGAAAGAGAGAAAACTGTTGGCTTCCACTATTCACTCACGACTTTCTTCTTTTCGGTCAGGATGTGACCATTATCAACAACTGAAACAAAATAAAACACTGATACTAACCTGAGATCAGGCCCAATTTTAGCAGCCTCCATACATTCTCTCTTACGTAGTCGTTTTTCCCGCCAGAATTTTGTTTAAAGAGCGAAACTTAAATAGAGCCTGATCTCAGGTTATATCGATGTTAATGTATGATGTTTTCACCGTTGCTCGTTAAGAATGACGGTTATTAATTCTTGTAATTACTACCTCAGTTTTGGATTATTGAACGATCCCTTAAATGCCACCTGTTTCAAAAGAATTAAAAGAGAAGATGTCAGTCGATATTGGTAACTTAAGAACATTTTTAAAAGCTATGATTTCAAGCGATCCTTTGTTTCAAGGGTTTTACATTTATCTCGTTGCTTATATTTGTCCGCTCGAAACAGACGAGGAAATAGAAAAGCGCAAAACAAAACAAAAATACTTATAATGAAAAACAAGCAGTGGAACACTGAACATTTTACCTCTCAGCAGAAATTTCAGGCATCGTGAACTAGCATTTCGGCTCCACTACGCAGTACAACATGAATAGAAAAACCATTAGGTTTATTTTGGCTGTTTCGGCCGAGCACCGCAGATATAACAATACGTTATAACAATACATTATACAACATCTTCTATTAAATTCAAATATGTGGTGTAAGAGCTAGAACAGAGCTGAGCGACAGTTTACACAGAATACTGTCAGAACAGAGGCCAGAAAAAACCTGCCGGAAAAAAACCTCAGTAAGGAAAAAAACTCGGCAGGAAATCTGGGCAGGATCCATGGCTCATACTCTGAAAAGCCCATCCTACAAAGGCTACACGGCTGGAAGGACTTTGCCCTTACTTACAAAACCAGTATTCCAACAAAGGACGGCAAACTCTAAATAATTTAAGGAAAAGCAAACAAGCTAAGAAACCCCTGGAAAAATCGAACTGCCACTAGTAAATCAAATATATACTAAAATAAATAAATAAATAAATAAAAAATAACATGAGCTAGACGAGGAGTCGGCCTAGAATGCTTTCCCACGTGATAAGCATCCCTTTTATAGCGCTCCATTCTACCCATACTGCACTTCAACTGCCCCAGTCCCCACTGCTCCCGTGCCGCAGAAATATTTCATTTCCGGCTAATTCGTATCCACTCAAACGCCGGAAATTCCATTTTTCAAGAAGCCGAAAACATGGCCTATGTGCGTAGGACCCGTCTGCAAGCAGACTACCAAAAACACTGCAGCTAACCAATATCCGCTCATCCTTACATGTTTTGTTGACAACATAGCCCTGTCCTCCGCATGTTTTATTCTTCTTCTCTTTTCGTTCAACAAGCACGCGAGTTGCGCGACCGCCATCTATTTCTCATTTACCCGCCCTCTAAACGGAAAAGGGGGTATTTGTTGTCACATGCCATGATGCGCGCTCGACGATGACTGTCCACAGTACCCTTTAATTTTCTCCTCAGAGATCTCAGAGTGTGTGCATCGGTCATCGACCAAAAGATATAGTCCTTAACAATTATTCTCCGAAGTGGAGGTGAATGTGCTGGATATTCGCAACGAGGCCCATTTCACATAATGGAGAGATTAAGATTCCCTTTTACGCCAAACGGCAGACGTGAATTTGTACCACGTGACCAAGTCTTCCCCTTATTTTCCGTTAACTCTTTACTGCTTCTACACAAAAAAATAAGTAGCTTTATGCCACTTTTAACCATAGGAATCGTTCGGGACTGGTTTTATCTGCTTATTTTCTATCCTGAGAAATTCTCAACTTGAGTCTGGCGTTTGCCGTTTGCGGTGAACGTGAATCTTAATCTCTCTAATAACCAACAGTAAGTCTTCTTGTCATTTTCATGAAGTTTTAATAAATCCTATTTATACAGCCAAAGGCGCGTCGACCCGAAGTGTGATGGTAAATTTATGCAACTAATAGATAAACATGATTACAAAGTCGCTGTTTTCACATTACTATAACACACCTTGTTTACTCCCCCAAAGGTCTTGCATAAGCACTGTTTTCAGTTCCTGTAGGGATTTACAATCCTCCCAAGAGAACTTGAAAAAAATTCTTATGCAAAATTTTTGGGGGGTAAAAAAGGTGTATTATGGTTAAATAAGCAATAGAAAAAGTTTCTCGTGTTTGCATAGCCTGATATAAGCACGAGAGGGGTTGGGAGAATTCTCGACAGTTATGCAAACCCGAGACGAAGTTTGCTTTTATAAAATAACTTTCCCGAGAAAAAACGCAAAACTTTTTGTATGGCACTGATTAAAAGAGAAATTCTTACCAGTTGTAAAGTCTTGTCGACAAAGTCTTGCACGCGTAATCAGTTCTTGTTTTGCAAGAAGATACTTTCCAAAATACGGAGTTTTCTCGCTTAAAATGTCAGCTTAAGCGGAAAAAAATTGACACACCTTCTTTGTAAGGATTTTCCAAGTTTCAGCCGACAAAGGAATGGGTAAATAAAGTAAACTTGTCGAGTTTTGAACTCGAAAACGTTTTCAAATTCGTGCTTGCGTGATTAGCGCGCGAAAAACAAAACATCTTTACCCCACAACCATGTTTACAAACTCTCATGCAAACACTCCTCTCGGCCAATCAGAGCGCGCGTACCATTTTAGTTATTTTAAAATGTGAAGTAGTGAATTGGCTTAAACACTTCTGCCTCCTTGAGGCTGGAGCACTATACCACTCGAAACCAAAGAATGTCTCCCTTGGATTTGTTAAGTGTTTGGTCGACCCAATTTCTAGGGATTCCCTTCAACACTTGAACCCGCGCTGATGTCAAAGTGAAGAGGCTGTCTCTACGGAGCCCTGTTAGTGCCATACACGCGCACGTACAGCATTATATTGGGAATGTATTCTTGTTTCTTTATGGCGAACACTTTCTTACCCTTGGCGCGACTTTTTTTCTCTGGCGCGACTTTTTTTTCTCTGGCGCGACTTTTTTTTACTGGCGCGACTTTTTTTCGAGGGCGCGACTTTTTTTTCACTGGTGCGACTTTTTCTCACCGGCACGACTTTTTTTTCGCCGGCGCGACTTTTTTTCGCCGGCGCGACTTTTTTTCGCCGGCGCGACTTTTTTTCGCCGGCGCGACTTCTCTGGCGCTCATTTGTAGACCGCTGCTAAATTTTATTGCGGGCTCAAGTTACGAACACGTGTACTTGTGAGCAAGATGGCTGACTCGGTTGACTCGGCTGACTCCGACCTGAAGAAGGTAAGTAGCATGTAATTTAGTTCTGAATACGGCCGTATTCCTAAAGGAATTACGAGAATGAATAGCGGGAAGGTAGCTAGTCTTATTATTTCGCTATTTTCTCTGTTGACAGAGTAAATTGTGGACCGAAACACAAAATAACAAGCATGATTCTTACTTTATTTTTATACGTGACAAGAAATTTCAAGTATAGCAATACTCGTAATTAATAGATGTCTAGTCCTGTATTAAGGTCCAAGGCAACTTCAGAATACCCAGCCACTTTATTTACATGTGCCGGTGTGCTTTGAAAACGAGGTATATAACAATAGTTGCTTTTCTTATTCAATTAGATGCTATAAATAAGTGACCGGGTATTCTGGAGTTTAGATCTTACTTTGTCGGTGTAAAATCATGTAGTGAGGTGTTGAACCTTGGGCCAGTTGATTTATCAGTTGGCACATAAATAATGATTATATGAAAAAAATATTATTATGAAGTGCAGTCTGTGTTAAACAATGCGAAGTTGTACTTTCAGCTTTTTTCATAGTGTTGTTGATTCACTTACAGGTTTGTAACTATCTACGACAACGAGGAGTGGAAGAAAGGGTAGTAGACAAATTTGAGGAAGAAAAGGTTAGCATAATTTTGGTTGTTTTATCCTGTTTTATAACTAGCACCCATCCAGGCCGCCTAAGCAGGTGCCTGTGTGTTGTCATAGGCAGCTAAAATCACTTGCTAGTCAATTGACTTTAGCTGGCTACTTTTGTGTCACTTTGTGTCACTTTGTGACAGGTTGTGTGACTTATTATTAATATCTAATTAAGGACTGCATGATTAGCCAGTCAATTTAATTACACGTGATTGCACGACCCAGTTTCTACAATGACACGGGTCAGACCTCATGGACGGTAGATGTATGATTCGAGCGGCTCACAATAAACGTTAAAAGTTGAACGTCTGTTTCTTACAATTTTGCCATCAACAACAATATATTTTTGTAAGGAAAGAGAACCATTGCTCAAACCATCATGGCTCCTTACTATGTCTTATCAGCCCTCCCTAACAAAGTTTTGTACTGATCAATAACATAACTCAATCTCCCCTCCCCTTCACAAACACACACCCAGACAAGGTCTAGATTTGACATCATCGCAAATGTTAATAGACTCCCACAATGTACCACTGGGGCATTTTAAAGTACTGACTTCTTTTGCATGTAATACAAATTATGACTTTATTTCACATTACAACAAGAGCCAAACAGTGAAGGCCGAAGAAGAAATACCCCTATGGTGTTGCTCTCCTTGAGTTAATTAAAAAGCTGTCACAACAAAATAAACTACATTCCCCTTTTCCTGCTATTTCAATTCTAAAAAACAAGAATAAATTACATCTCCATTGGAAAAGAGCATTAATATACTAATTAACTTAAATCTTCTTATCCCAGATGGATATTTCAGCAGTCCTAAATGCGAGTGATGATGTCCTTAAAGATATGGGGCTGTCGACAGCAGGGGACAGATTAAGCTTTCGTGGCTTTTGTAGCACCGCTCAAGAGAAGCAACACAAGGAAGAAAAGGAATCCAAAAGACGAAGACTCCTTGAGGCATTCTTGTCTTCAAAGAAAGATAGGTCGACTAAGCTTACAACTGCTTCAGGCAACCAACAGCAAAAGAAAAAGCTTGAAAAGGAAAAAAAAAAGTCTGAACGAGTACAAGTTGGATGGAAACACTTCCGAGAGGAGGTTGAAGACTATGTTCTTGTACCTCTGTCTAAGGGAGGTGGCAGTAGGTATGCAACCATGCTGTTATCAAGTAACAGAACAGACATTATGAAAGTTTGTAAATCCATCTTTTTCCCTAATGGAGTGTCATATTATGGGAAAACAGAAGACATGCTATTTGCTATTGGAAATTTTCATAATGACCAAATGGGTGTTACCCTGGAAGTGAATGGGAAAGAGCTACCTTTCAATATTGGAAATTACATAGAGGCTTTTAAATTGAAAGATGTCAGGCTATACTTGTTGTCCAAAAAGATGACAACTCTCAGTGATGAAAGTGATGATGGCTTACCACCCATGATAATGAGTCATGACACCAATTCTTCTGAAAGGGCTTGTACAGCTGGTACTTCAATTGAGGACAGACAAGATGACAGAAAAGGCCTGATTGGTACAACAGAACAAAGGGAATCACTTAAAAGAGAGCAGGACACCGAGTATGAACTTTCACTAAAAGCAGACAAGCAAAAAAGAATCTCCCTTGAAATTGCAAAGGCTGAGGCTGAACACAAGAAAAGAGTTCAAGAGGCACGAGCTGCAAGAGTTTTAGCAGAACCCAGCACAGAATTTCTCACTGTAAGGGTCCGACACCCTACAATGGGAGTATGCTCTCGGCGGTTTCCAGCAAATAGTCGAGTGGCAGTAGTATATGATTGGGCTGGTTCTTTGACTCCAGACATAGTGGATTTCACACTCTGTGACCCTGTGGGAACACCGCTGCCACCAAGTAGTGAACTAGAGGATAGATGTACCTTGGTTATGGCTACTACTACACATACACCATCATTGTGTGAGTCTGATGATGACATTCAATTCATGGGATTTGGAGATGCAAGTAATGGTATTAACACAACACTGCCAGACTGTGAGTGCAACATGGAAGGAAGGGAAATAAATACTGACGTGTAAGTAACTTAAACTTCCACTGCCAATTTCCATATAAATAACAGTCAGTCATCAGAAATTGTCAGACTGAAAATTTCCCACTAATATTTCATTTTTTTAACACATGATGCTTGGGCACTAAAAGGGCTCAGTTTTTATCAGGAAGTAATAAATTTATGTCTAAAAGTAAGGAACATTAAATTGGTCTTTTTAAGTAAGGAAAACGTAACTGCAGCATTGAACTTCCTTATACATGTTGTGGAGGAGCAGGGATTATAGTATCTACATGTATTTCGTGTGGTGTTATCCTAACAGGCATAAATGTAAGAAATTAATATCAAGGACAGACTTTCAGCGTTGCATTTACAGACAAGGAGATATATCTCAGAAATCTGTTTCATAAAGACAATATTGTATAAAAAATTTGATTGCTCTACATTCTTTTCATTTTAAACTTGAACTTGATTGTTGTGTCACAGGCACCCCTTTCTTGTATGATGCTATGATATTTAAATTCAAGTTTTAATTTATATGTTATCCACAGTCATTAGAAAATATTGCCTATATACTCTAATGAGGGGCAAGAGGACCGTAAATAAACTACCAGACTTATGTGGGGAAGTTCCCTTATTTGCAGGTAGAATTATAAATATTATAATATATATCTATTGTGTACTCTTGACTTCATACCAATCACTGTGATGGTATTTGTTTACTTTTATTTTACTAGGCCCATGACTCCAATGCAGTTGGACAATTACTACGCCTCCATTCTGGTAGAGCAACCTGGAACTACATGTCACAGGGAAAGTTATTCGTCTGACAGTGAAGGTGACGTTTCTGCAAGTGAAACCCACAGTGATAATGTCCCAGCTGTTACTTGTTCTCAAGTGAAACCAGCACCTGAAATACTGAATGAACTAGCAGCCCAGATAAATGCAGATTGCCTCACCAAATTCAACATTGCTCGCAATTTCATATGGGAAGGAGCCAAGAGAGCAGTTTCCCGCAAAGTATTTTCGCCAGCTAACAAGGTATCTGTTAAGTTCACTGATGACACTGGGATCAGTGAAGGTGCCATCGACTGGGGTGGCCCCATGAGAGAGTTCTTTACGCTGATACTACAATGCATCCATGATTCTCAACTTATGTGTGGTCCGGAGAGCTGCAGATTCCTGTCATACAATGTAAAGTGTTTAGAAGATAATGACTACTTTGTTGCAGGACTGATGATTGCAATGTCACTCGTGCATGGGGGACTTGCACCGCACTTCCTATCCCCTGTCATGTTTCAAGCTCTTCTCAGTGACCAACCTTTGACAGTGCCATTGCAAGATGTCTATGATCATGAGCTGAAATCTTCTCTGAAATCTCTGATAGACTGTGACACTGTAGAGAAAGCAAAGAGCTGCACAGTTGATGGCAACTTGTCAACTGTTCTTGAGCTGGCTGGAACATTGGCAATGCCAATACAAACCCTGGATGATGTCAAGAAAATGGTTGCAGCAACTTCGCAGTGGTTTGTTCTCGGGCGATGTAAACCAGCCCTTGAGAGCTTCCGAGAAGGCCTCTCAGCCCTTGGCGTACTAGAAGCAGTCAAGAGATATCCTGATAGTTTCAGGCCATTGTTTTGTGATGTACCCGAGAAGCTGACAGCAGAAAGAATGGAACAATTGTTCAGGCCTACGTCAAGCCCTGTTGGTTCTTCAAAGGCATTAACCGAGAGTCTTGTTTTGTCCAGATGGGGTGATTATCTTCAGGACATAGAAGATGCGGAAGATTCTGACATCACCTTGAGTGACATTTTGTTCTTTACCACTGGCTGCAAAGTATTACCACAACGTGCGTTACCTGTCACCGTTGAGTTTTTGCATGAAGGGTTGTCAAGATTTCCCACAGCAAATACATGTTCAAACATCCTCCGTCTTCCAGTTGTGCATAGTGATTATGAAAGCTTCAAAGCTGATGTTACCTTTGGATTTCTCAATGCACGGGGTTTCGGTACTGCGTGACAAGCAAGGTGCAGTGCAGTTCAAGCCATTTTTGGACAACTGGAATTGGAAGTTGCTGGGCCAAACAATGCATGTTTATCAGGTCGCTTTTTCTGAAAGTTAAAGAAATGAAAAATAACAAATGGATGTTCAGTTTTTATTTCTTTTGTCAGCCTGGAAATCGAGTATGTACACTCAGTTTTCAGTTGTCAATTTTCAGGCTTAAAAAATAACAATTTCACATATTTAGAAAAAGTAAAAATTGAACACAGATTTTTTTGCAGTTTTCTACATTCAATTCAGTCTAAGAGTAAAGAAACGTCTTCAACAAACACTTCTTCTGTACCTTCTTTAGTTCCGAATTTTAGATGGCTCACGCACAACTTAAGGCCATGTTACACGAAGCGATTTTTACTGCAAGTTGCACCGCAACGTTTGTTGCGTTGCAAGTTGCATGAAAAAATTCACGTGTAACACCCCATTTTGCAACTGCAATTGTTGCGTTGCGAGTTGCAAGAAAAGTAGAACGACCCTCTACTTTTCGCAACGTTGCGAGACAAGTTGCTCGCGTGTAACATCCCCTCAGCAGCTTACAACGCAATTAAGTCAGAATGGCCCAATCAGAGCTCATCTTTCGCTCGCCATCTTGGTTGTTATTGTACGCGTTGCAAGTTGCAAGTTGCGAAAAAAGTTGCAAACGTGTGACACCCCCTCTGCAACTTGAAAGGTTTTTTAATCGTCATCATTGCGTTGCAAGTTGCAAGAAAAATTGCTTCGTGTAACATGGCCTTTAACCGTTGTACCTGCGTAAGATAATCATGTCAGCTGCTAATTAACTGGCTCAAACATCGCCAGTTTTGTTTTTGAGTGAACGCCTACAAAGGCTTATCGGGAGGGCGTTACTGTAAAAAATTGCCGTCTGTGTCAAATGTAAATCCACTCGGTGACATTTCTCTTGATGACAGCAAGTCTTGTGTTCATTTTAATCTCAGTCATATACTTTTTGATGTTTGGTTAAACGGCACCTTCCCAGTGGCATATTTTATAAAGACTCTTTGTTACTGTTACTGTTTGTTTAACTTAGAATGCCCAATGTCAGACTATCTAGCTGATAAGAGGGAGACACCTCGGGTATTAAAGGGTTACGGTTGCTGTTTATTACGAATGTGAATGCATTCAGTGCGTACACGTGCACATTAACATCAATTTTTATGATAGTCAACATTTCGTGTTCATCAGAATTAGTCCGTTTTGCTATTTGATATCTGTTTACTCAGTTGAATTGAGCTGATTTCACCTAAGGTAATTATCTTATGTTAATATTCTGCTGTATACAATGAATATTGGCGGAGAAATTTTGTCCATTTTCTCCTTATTGCGTGTGCATCCTCCTTTTGACAAAAAGACGACAACAATGGATCGTTTGAGAAAGAAAATTGCTAATAAAGTTGATGTTTGGCTGTTGATGCTTTTGCTATTGTTCTAACAGTATTCTCTTCGCATCAGTCAGCATTGAGACTTGTTAATGAATGAAGAGTCCTGGCCAAGGTTTCTTTGGCGAGAAAGAACAGGCGCAAGGGGCAGGAATATTCGACATGTTTCTGGTCGACCATTCTCATAAATGTGAAGCTACAATAACTTCTCTATCTCGTTCACGAGAATCAAATAAAGATTCTGTGCCTCGTTAGCATTTTCTGGCATTCTAAGACCTTCTTCTGTCATGATGACCTGGGCAAGTGCATTGAATTCAGGTGTTGATTCCAGAGGCAGGTCATCACAACACATATCTCTAGCAACATCTAAGTCGTCAATGTCAACATCATGCTTGCAATCTGTGGCCCCTGTCATTTCAGGGTGATGGTATAAGAGACAAGGTCGACCATGGGGAGAACTGTTGTTCCTTGTTGAGGGTCGAATCCGATGTAGGTTCCACAGTCTAGCCACTCTTTGGAGTTCCTCACGGATAATTGTGATGTAACAAAACAGTAGACATTCTTCATGCACAGCATTGGCATCACAGTATAGTCCTCTGTCCCTCAAATCTTTAAAATGAGTAATCCACCAATCAGAAGCTCCTCTTCGCAGTTGTCCCCACCATGCTTCTATTCTCTGATTAGCAACTGATCTTCCATAAAGAAAACTTTTCTCTCCTGACCAACTATCTCCTAATTCATGTCGTAGATAGCGTTGAATAGCAGCGATTCTCACGTTTTCTGTCCCCATGTCTCCACGAATTACACTGGCGGTACCTCCAACATTTTGTACACAGTTAATAAAATAGCTTGCAACAACGCCGGGATGATTATTCGTACGCCCAACTTCAAGCCACATGATTTGTCTCGAATATCCGTCAATACAACCGTGTATACAAAACCCATAAGGTTTCAATTTATCGTATCCGTCCAGGTGCCAAATAAAATTTGGGCCCTTTGCGTGATATTGTCGCCTTTGGAGTCTATGCCTTGAGCGCCTTTGTACCCCTTCAGGATCCATTATTCTTAACGCATTCCTAACAAATTCTTTGCTAACAGACAATTTATGGTCAACCACTAATCTCTGCCACATAGATCTGTAACCGACAATGCTTCCACTTCCTTTTAACTCCTCTTCCATGGCGTCTGCTATCTCAACAAAGTTGCTAAAGCGTCGTCGTCCAAGATTTTTTTGCGATAAGATTCTTTTAAGCTGTCGTAGACTTAAAGGTATTCCATTATTTAAAAAGAGACAATCAATGATTTCCTTATAATTGAAGCCCAAATGGAAATATTCCTCAATAATATGATTTCGAAGGTCGTTATCCGCCATGTCGTTATCCGCGATGTCTCAGTGATTTAGGACAGCGGCTCCTCCCAGAAGGTTAAAAAGACCTAACGCCAATAAATGAGGACACGGTTGATACGTGGTCTTGAACACAATTTTTTACATAATTTTTTGTCCCTATTACAGGACTAGATACTTGTTAAGGGTGCTGTAAAGCAAGAATCAAGCTTGCCTGTTGTGCTTTTCCAGCCTGGCAAGGCTTTGTGTTTTTCGAGCAATAATTTACTCTGTCAACAGAGAAAATAGCGAAATAATAAGACTAGCTACCTTCCCGCTATTCATTCTCGTAATTCCTTTAGGAATACGACCGTATTCAGAGCTAAATTACATGCTACTTACCTTCTCTAGATCGGAGTCAGCCGAGTCAACCGAGTCAGCCATCTTGCTCACAACTGCACGTGTTCGTAACTTGAGCCCGCAATAAAATCTAGCAGCGGTCTACAAATGAGCGCTAGAGAAAAAGCCAAAAAAGTCGCGCCGGCGAAAAAAAGTCGCGCCGCTGAGAAAAAGTCGCGCTAATGAAAAAAGAGTCGCGCCAGGAAAAAAAAGTCGCGCCAGAGAAAAAAAGTCGCGCCGCTGAGAAAAAGTCGCGCGAGGAAAAAAAAGTCGCGCCAGAGGGAAAAAGTCGCGCAAAAGGTAAGAAAGTGTTCGCCATAAACACAAAAGAATACATTCCCAATATGATGCTGTACGCGCGCGTGTATGGCACTAACAGGGCTCCGTATGTCTCGTTCATTTTGCCGTTTCGGTTGTGCGCGTTTTTTATTCGCTGTGTAACTTAACGTCAGCAACGATATTTTTTGCAAGACAGCTTAAATCTTCTTGTCTAACAGATGTCCGGCGCAAGCATTTCATTAAACGTTACAAAAATCAACAATTACCTTTAAAACCTGTTTAACTAACAAGTTTTAATATATAGATTTAGCCAGGGCCACAAATCAGTTAACTGGGGAGAGCCATATGAATTTAAGGATGGGGCTGGGTGATTTTAGAGGAAAAATAATTTGCAAACAGTGCTAGAATGAAACAACATCTTAAATCTTACAACGAGTTAATAGTGTTATAGGCACACCTAATAAATAGCAACCTTTGACCACAGAAGATTAGGCGTGGAAAACAAATTCTTCTCAAGCAAAATGACCTACTGCCCACCTACACCGCCTTTATTTTACAAGGGTAATTGAACAGTCCCGAAATATAATTTTATGCTATAAAGGCCGTTAAGACACGATAGTCCTCGGTGGCAGCCAATTTACACGTTATAACCTATCTGTTTAGTCTGTCTAAAAGAAAGGCCAAAATGAAATATCGGGCCGGATTTTTTGTGGCTCGCTACAAGTTTACTTAACAAATCTGGTAGCGCGTAAACCAGCCTTAATTACATCACCTCTGAGGTAAACAGAACTATCAGGCGTTGTTTGCTTGTCGTTCAGAAATATGACAATGTCATTTTTGCCCTTATAATTCTGCAGTTTTTTTTACAGAATAATCTTACAAGATAAATTGCCCACATTCAATATTCAGGACAATCGAAGCAAGCTCTTTCCTCCCACAACAAATTATAAAAATGACAACAACATAAAACGTTTTTATATAGATAATATCATAGGTGACGAATTACTCCTTAATTTTGGCGCGAAATTTCAGCGTTAATTTGTAATTTCACATATGAAATTACAAAATTGCCATGGCGACGAAGTTTTAAAATGCCGTGAATGAAGTTGTCAGGGCACAAAAAGACCCTTTAGAAAACCTGAACACACAAGAGAACATCAAGAAGGATTCTAACAGGTATTTTGCCGAAAAAGTCTGAAAAATTCTGAACTTTATAAGCCAAATTTAAGGTCTAAACATTTGAGAGAGTGAAGTTCTCGATCGATACGATCAAGGATAAACATGTCAAAAATCCAAGTTTGCTAACGTAATTCGTCACCCATGATATTAAGTAAGAGATAAAGCCCGAGAACGGAGGTATTAAGCCAAATACATCCCAAGGGCTGTAGGCCCGAGGGATGTATATCGATTAATACCGACGTTCGAGGGGTTTATCTAACTTATTTCATGATATTACTCATGAGGTATAGGTTACATAAAGGTCGTCTTTCACAGGGCAATTATTGGCCACTTGTTTTTGACATCTGTTTCTTTGTCATTTTTTTGATCCGACGGCAGACAATGACGTATTTCATTGTAAGTATTGTAAAAGTTTTCACACAGCATCGAGAAAGGGCGTTTCACGGGTTATAATTTGTTCAAACCACTTGTTCTCACTTAGGTGAGAAAGGGAGAACAATAGCGCATTGTTTGTTTGCTAAGCCGACAACAATCAAATTTCAAACCTTTTGTGTTTTTTTATTTTTGTCTTAGTATTTTTGGGGGGGCCAGTACACTTGTGAGAGCGGCAATGGATAGTGACGACGAAATTTTCCTAACGCAGAATACTTTCTCTCAGGAACCTTTTCCCCCTGAGTTGAATTTGGAAGAGTTAGTGGGAGACTTTAGAAAACAATGTATTCTACCTCACTCCACGACAGAAATACAAGTCTACGGATGAAGGTATGATACCTATAAATATAGATCATTTACAATTTGGGTGCAAGAGGATAAAAATGTCAGTCAGTTTTCATGGTCGCAAGCCGGAGACGGTAATTAGAAGTTTCAGTTTTGTTTCATATTTTTATTTTCACTGTTAATTTTTGCACTTTGGTTTACATCCACTCCTGTTGGACATAACAAGATTGGAAACGTTGTTAGCAAAATGTGTAAAGACGCAGACCTACAAGGTCAATTCAGCAATCACAGTCTGAGGGCCACAACAGCAACCCGTGGACTGGAAAAAGGAATCTCAGATAAGTTGATTATGGAGCGTACGGGCCACCGAGATATCAGACTTAAAATTTTCTTAGAGTGAACACATAGCCTGTATGATATATGGGATACTACTGTATTTTCTATAGTTGCAGAATAAATTTCTATATTTGTGTTAAAGGGAGAAATTTTCTCAGAATGTTTGGCGGGGTCAAAGGACGTGTATGATTTACTTTAATTGCTCATTATAAATGGAAGGGATTTATTTGTATATTGCCCAGGGCAGCAGGGCAATATACAAATAAATCCCGGGTATTTATATAGATATTGTCCTTGCATTTATAATTAGCAATTTATTCAATTCATCAGCCCCGCTCTCCTCTGCTACATTATCAAGCCCTCCCCGGACTTTCAGTTAGTTAAATATTCATGAAGTATGTAACTTAAATAAAGGATGTTGAATAACAAAAGAAAATGTGTGATTCATGAAATAATAGGTAATAAAATGATATAATCGTGAAATGAGGGAATAATTTCACTTGCGTTTTGTCCAAATCCTAATAATTTCCCCCGCCTGAAGGCTTTGGACAAAACGCGCGTGAAATTATTCCCTAATTTCACTCGTCACCATTTGATTACACATACGAATTCACCATTAGACGGGACTGTTCAGTCAGTTCATTCTGCTGTTATGGAGTATGCAGGGCAATAATGGGCTTTGAGCAAAAACGTTCGAAAAACCATATTTTAATTCACTTTCCAAAGTCACCCATCCGCCTAGATAAGATTATGCAACAGTTTTAGCTTCCTAGGTTCTACTTGTCTCAGGGCCTGGGTATTCATTCAGCCTCCTTAGGAGAATTATTATAAATGCTCTTATCTGGATAATACTAATAAAAACACTTCCAATAATTTATTGCATAGCCTTAAATTTAGTAGACTGTGTGTAAAGCCGCCTGGTGGCTGTCACATTCAGTTAGGATAAGGATACTTACAAGACACAACACAACTAAATGTGTATTTTGTTAGGTTGTGAAAATGCACAAACAGTATCTAAAACAATCATTGCTATTACCAACAGCCTGGGACCCGTAGTAAGATTATAATAAACTCGCTGGTGTCGCATAGATTTGCACAATGATTTTTGGTAACAGTTAATAGTAAAGCTAGGGAGGAAGTATAATACTAAAAAGCTACTCAAACGAAGTGGACAAATGGTGGAAAACAAGATTTTACCGTTTTGATGTACACCTTACCTGAAAATATTATCATAACTAACTAGATTGTTTTAACAGGCATAAGAGCATGGCTCACAATCTTCCCATTGTAGCCGTCTGATGCACAAACATGCACAACACCGTAAATAACAAGTTTCTCATTTTGGTCAACATGCAGTTTGTGACCAAAGTAATCGCCTTGATATGGTATAGGGTTCAACTGTTGGTCTGCCCTATCCTGCCTCTGATGGTGATAATTTGGAGCAACGCGTACAAGGGACCTGCCAACCCTTCTTTAAGAAACAGTAATGCCATTCGACAGTAAGCATCTTCCTTCCATATGTTGGGCCAACCTTCGGGGAAACGTCATTAGAATTACAACAATGAATACACCGTATTCACAAATGGCGGACTAGCGGGAAAAAAACTGGTGCCTAGTCATGAAAGCGAGGCGTTGGAGAATAAAAAAAAAATTGCAAATGAAGAATTCCAGTGAACTTGCAGAGTGTTTAGCACGGATTCCACCTAAAATAACTTTGTACAGACCTCTTTTTAAATGCAGTTACGTGGGACGTCTTCTGCTTTTAATGTTTAGTAATGATTTGCTGTTGCAATCAAAAGGGACATGTTGGCCCAAACCTCACACTGAAACCGAGTACGAAAGCCAGATCACTACAATTCTGTAAAACAGAAAAAAAAAAACATATTGGTGGCAACAAAAAGAGAAATAAGCGACGGATATATGGCCTACTTGTCAAAGGAAGAGACCTCCGCCATTACACAAAACAGGTCAAGTTGAGAGCGGGTAAAAGATTCATTCACGAGGCTCATTCACTCACGTCGGTGTCATTTTATACATATCTATGTATATATGTATGTCTGTATTTACAACTTCCTTTAGATGATATTAATTCCGTCACTTTAGAGTGAATTGTTAGAGGTACGTTGGCAGAACTTAGCAAAAAGCTCATGATTTCTTTGTCATTGCGAAATAATTAAAAATAATTTTATCAAAATTAGAACCTGTAGTGTGTGAATCTTATGGCTTGCTATTTGCCTGGTCACCTTTTAGGGATTATCTCAGAGAGCTCTTGGTAAAAAAGTGGTATAAAGCCTACATTTTACTAGGTTAAACTTTTAACGCAATGTTTGTGTCAGGACTGAACACGGCAAGCTTCTATTTCGAATAATCAATTAAATTTGAGTCTGGATACGTTTAAGAAGACCATCATTTTTTTTATTTATGTATTCTTCAACTTTAAAATATTATGGAACATAAAGTTAAAACTCTTAACAGCCAAAGATAAGAAATACGAAATTACTCGCTGAAATGATATGCGTCCGGCTTACCGAGTCTGCCGAGTACCAAGTTGAAATTTTGAGCGTACTCCACTCGATCGCTCCTGCATTTATATCAAAAAAATAGTTCTAATTGATGTCCTTCATCGATAAAGACCAGAAAATAAAGTCCTAGCAAACAAAAACCAAACATAACTTCATCGAAACCTCAGTCACCTCTCAGACATTTGCAGATCATCGTTTAACCAGCTTAGGCACTTATCAAAGATTAGAAAATATCTCACACGGGAGTCGAGTGAGATTGCTGTGGATGCTTTCATAACATCTAAACTAGGCTATTGCAATTCCTTACTCTTCGGCTGTAGGAAAACGCAGTTGAAGAAGCTTCAATACGTTCAGAACACTGCCGCCAGAATTGTTACTCACATTGCGCCTGTCTTATTTGACCGCTTCACGGAACGTTGACAAATGGCACTATCACTTTGTTAAGACGGTTATTGGCAGCTAGAGATCTAACTACCTTTACAATCATTGCTGACTTTTACACTGTCGAATCAATATTGTACAGGAACATGTGCAGCCATTTTGAAACCGGGTTTGCTCCTAACCATGACGATGCCGGTTTAAGATTTTTTCCTGGTAGTATTTTGTTCGTAGGGACCAGGTAATGCAATTGACGCCCGCAAATTTTCCGTTTTTATTGTTGTTTTTAAATTTGTTATGCAGTTTG
>NC_133201.1:37314992-37322492 GCF_958299795.1 Porites lutea
AATGCAGGTAAAGTTTGAGAAGTTTCTGCGAAGACAACGAGCCTTGACAAAGAAAGTATTGCCTTCGTTGTGCGCTAAACTTTGCCCGTCTCGACCGTCGCATCTCCTGGGAAACTGAGAGGAGGAGTAATGGTTAGTTAGCTCTTACTGTTGCGCCTTGCTCGTTAAAAATCAAGCGATTGATACTGTACTTGTACATGGCGTTATTAATTAGCTTAATCAGTTTTTCTAATTCCTCTGGATATTCGTCGGTGCTACAGTAGGAAAGGAAATCAAGCTCCGACTACATTACAGAAATGATATGTACGTTAAGTTTATTGCAGTGTGCTTCTAATTTATCGTATTTTCTGCTGAAAGAACATCTCCTTTGCTAGCCTTTATTTCATTAGACCACTGATGGCAGTGCACAAAGCCAGAACTGAATTCAGTCTGAATTGCTTATGAATCATTTTGGGCTGCATGCAAAAGACAATTTTTTTAATTGTGTAAAGATGATAGAGCAAGTACTCTTTCCAATCCACGTTTTCTTCCACTTAATTAATGCTTAAATCATGCTTAGATAAATCGGAGGCTTTCTTTTAATTTTTATTTTAACAGTAAGAATTGGACTGTGAAAGGAAAGGCTATACGGCCGACTTGTTACAATTGTTTTGCAAGAAGATATTCTCATCCTAACAGTCCTTGCTTGGCTTCCAGTCGTGTGGCATTTAGACAAAGATAAACAAGGGGCTCTGGGGTTATTTATGACTGATGAAGAGTTAACAAAGCAGCAGCTTTTCCATAATTTTTCGTGATAAATAATTATGTTATCTGATCATTACATAGGGTAGCACAATGTTCTCAACCTTTTTGGTTTAAGAATTCTATAATACAAGAAACCTTGACTGTTTATACTAGGCATACATTATGTGAAAACTGGTCTAGATTTTCTGACGATGGCAGGGACAACGGAGGTGTTAATAAATAAAATGATAAATGAACAACAGCCTAGAGTAGTCTATTTTGCATCATACTGTGGTAAGTGGTTGTTGATGATAACAACTGGATTTTGCAGTATGTCACCTTTGATAGGGTGGATAACATTATAGCTTGATCAACAGTAATATCATAGTTTACTCGCCAATCGTAACCACACCTGCTCTCCACCTCTCCTTGAGCTTGCACACAGGATTGGCTTTCTGAAGCATAGGGCATCTTAGTTGACTTGGTTATTGACAAATAATGATGAGCCAAATTGAAACTTGCTTCCACTGATCAATGATTCAGTTCTGGTTGAACGTTTTTCCCAGTTGGAGGCCTCATGTTATAACACAAAATAATGAATTTTAAGGGAACTAAAAAATTATACATTATCAAAACCTGTCAATTAAAAGAATCACAATAGGAACTGAGGAAACTAAGCTTTTACAGTTTGCAGACGATACAACCGCTGTGTTAGCTGACACAAGTTTGGCGGCAAGATTATTTGAACTACTTAACAAATTCGACATTCTCTCTGGACTCAAGATTAACTGTTCAAAAACTGAAGGTATGTGGATTGGATCTAAGAGACATTATAAAGAAAAACCATTCGCTATTAAATGGCCGGACGAGCCAATAAAAGCTCTAGGTGTATATTTTACTTATGACCAAAAATTGCTTGAAGTAAGATAGCAGTTGCAGGACATGAAACAAGATACTTTTTTAGATTGACTTTTACCCGCATTATATCGATCTTCGCGATATTGCTTTCACATAACTCAGACGATAGTCTGCCGATTAATTGCCTAAGTTCTGCAAACCAACGGTGAGTTCTGCCGGTTTCTGTTACTGTCTTCTTCAAATTCTCCAAATTATCAGTGAATCCAAGTTGAGTGAAGTGGTACATTTTCAAAACATCCAAAGAAGCCACTCTCTGGAGAGAGCTCAGGAAGTAAAATTTTTCCCCCAGTGGAGCGGTGAGGGACAAAAATCCGTTAAGAGCACGTGCAGTGATATTTGTAACTTCTGAAATTTTCTGACATCCGGTAACGGCTGCTTCCAGAGCCCCTCGTTTCCCGACCACGTGACCAAGAAACGACGGGCTCTGGGGACGAGAATGGATCTGTACTGGACGCGAAAAAGAAAAATCAAATAGGCTCACTATACGTTTTGTTCGGCCTTTTCGAGTGAGGTCGACTACCAAAAACAAGAGAGAGAAAAAAAGCTACAAGACCAAAAATAGCGACGACGATGATGACAATAAATTATTAAAGGACCTGGTTTCTCCAGAAAAAAATAATAAAAAAAAGAAATTAAGTGCTAACCTGCTTTCAACAGCCTCTGTTTCCACCAAGGACTTTGATTGCGACATTGTAGCTGGTCGCCGTTTCTTTTTAGATGGAGGCATTCCTTTTCAAATTAAAAACCGACAGATCAGCTTCAGTTGAGGGCGAAAAGGATTTGAAGTGCACGAAGCGGGCTGGGTTTATTTATGTAGCTACCAAGGTTTATTTCAGGCCATAAAAGGATTTGTCTCTCTCTCTATCTCGGTTAAATTTGATGCGTCACGAAAATAGGGACAAAAAAGTTCAAATTTACGAAGAAATGGATCGAAAGATTCGCTCCGGAAGCATACTTTTCTCCGTTCCCAAGGGATACGCCCAGGGACAAGGCATTGTTTCACCGTGATCACAACATCACAACCCATCCGCAGTACTCTCACACATTGGACAGAGGCCGACACGCGCAGAACCTCTCTGATTTCTGGTGATTTATTACCCTGCATATTCAACCTTCAGTCCCGTAGCTGTGGAAAGCAGACTTGTCACCATCATCCAGTACAATTTGATATCAAGCGAAGACGAAAAAGACTTGGATCAAACATATGTGTATTCATCGTCAAAGCTTTCTCCACTCAGTATTTCAGAATTCCTCTTTGAACCGCCAGCAGAGGAGGATCAAAGCGACCACAGTGAACAGAACAGTGTCTTGGTCCTGGAGTCAGACAGCGCAAGCGACGAGGCAGGTCCTTCTACCTCTGCACGTAAAACGAACACGCCTGTCAGGCAATGCGTCAAGTGACTTGGAAATCATTGCTAATAACACAGCCGCTGCTGCCCCGATTTACGTCGCGTCGTCATCCAAATTCGAAGAGGAAGACAACAAATTCAGCAGACTACCTCTTCTGTCAGATGGTGTGTCAAGGGACTTCGAAATCATCGCAAGCACATCAGCTGGAGCCTTGATTTACGTCTCTTCGTCGTCTGAATCCCAAGACCAAGATAGCGAAGCCAGCAAACGACCACGCTTGTCAGACGTTGCGTCAAGTGACTCCGAAATCATGCCAAGCACAGCCGCTAGTGCCCCGATTTACCAATTTTCTCCTCGTCATCTGAATCGGACGACCAAGATAGCGGAGCCCTAGTTCCAGGGAGCAAACCTTACTCCATCGGACTTCAAGAGCTACCGGCAAGCCTGAGAGAATTCCTTGCTGAGGCCTATGCCTTCTTCACGAGTTCACACTAACTGGAGAAAGCAGGACAGCACGTGTCCCTTATCACCTACGGAAAAGCCCAGGAGCGGATCTTGTGTGAGTACTGTCTGTTTATTTCTTTAAAATACGTGATGTTTGGCCTGTTTAGAATATCCGACGCGGTTTGCTCAATTCCGAGAGAAACGTGGCACAAACCCGTGTTTGCTGTCTTAAGTTAGAGTAGCGAAGGAAAGAAGAATCAGGGGGCACCCAACGATTGTTTTCTGTAAAATATCTGTTCAGAGAAGAATATAATGCCTGGAATTTTGTGTCGCTTGAGAACGGCTAAAAATTTCTAGATGACCGTTTCATTCTTGTACAATTTCCGACACTGATCCATTAAATTCAAGTGCTACTTCACACATTTTTTTTTTGGAGGAACAAGTACCTCAGGGAATCATGATCCTACCAGTTTGGCCTACTCAAGTTTGGTGGCCACAACTGCTGAAAATGTTAATTGCATTCCCATTAGTCTTGCCGAAGCACGAGGACCTACTTTCACTATCACACTCTCCTCAAACACTACATCCCTTAAGGAGGAAATTGACTATGCTGCCATGTCTCCTGTCTGGAAATCCATCCAGGATAGAGGAATTTCAGAGGCGGCTGCTAAGTTCATCATGGCCTCCTGGAGAGACGGAACAAAGAAACAGTACAGTACCTACATTACAAAATGACATAAGTTTTGTAATCAGAGGCAGATCAGTCACATTCAACCATCTGTAGTGTCTGTGCTTGATTTTCTAACCCTGCTATATCAGCAAGGCCTTACATACAGTGCCATCAATACAGCCCGAAGTGCTTTGTCTAGCTATAATGAAAGGCATTTACAAGAACAAGAATGCTGTATCATGACAGACTAGAAACAATAGACAACTCCCAAAGCAACAAACTCAGCCAAAACGCTAAAAATCTTCAATGTTTACTCAAGTTTGGGCTTATAGAAGATAATGTCACAGTTTTTCAATGACCATGAAATTCACAGTCCGGGTAGTTACTTAATCAATTGTGGCCCTGAAAAAATTTGAAGGAAAAAAAAATACGAATTTTTAAGAAAATGCTTTTTTCGTGAGATTGACTCTTAAACGCTGACAAACGTCAACAAATAGCGAAAACTATATTTTCTATATGTTTGCTTTGCTCGAAATCGCGCGTATTTACAAGGCCCTGAATTGTTTTGCTGACTTGCAAGGACCCATCTGTTATAACGATGCCCAAAATAAAGAGATGAATCTCATAGTTTATTAGATATAATCCGTGTAAAGTTTGCTTATCATTTTCGCATAAATTATGACCTAAATTTGGAAACAGCTGAATTTCTCCAATTGGGTCTTTGCGATTTTGGTGAAACTCTGTTCAGCGCAAGGCACTAATGCGCACTATGTGTAGCCGAGAGATTTTCACGAAAAAATGCCGGCAACAGCAGATTTTCGACTCAGACCTCAAAGGGGCGTGGCATTATAACCACGTGACATTTACTCTGATCGCCAAAAATTTTATGTTATATTGAAGATTGATCTATATGTTATCCATTCTATGTGTTAGACTTACGATAAAAGTAAAGGTGGGGATACCAGAGAGCTTCAAAGGAGGATGGTACCCCCCCAAAAAGACTGGGTCGAGTCACCTTAATGAGAAGACATGTGTTGCTAGGCGATTGCACCTCTTATTCCCATCCTTTTTACTAGACGTTCCACTCATTAGTTACTAGAATGGAGTTTACTCAAGAACCAAAAGAACTAGGGTTTACTTTAGAATCACCTGTTGTTTTCTATTGAATTTTCATACCCTGTGCAATACTTCCTACAGAGTCAAGTAAACAAAGATTGACATTTTTGCTTGATAGGCAGTTTTTCTCTTCGCTGAGCTTCGACCTCGTTTTCATGTTTTGCCTGAAAAATTTGTACGATTTCGCATTCGCTTAACCTCCTTTTCCCTTCTTTTGAAGTGAAGATTTTTCAGTTAACCTCCGTGTCTTGGTTTTGTTTATAACCGATTTTTAGTGAAAATATTTTAATGATTAAAGATTTTTCATTTAGTATAATCTGCAAGATAACACGCTCAAAACTTGCCCGCTTTTATTTTGAACACATGACAGTTTCTACAATATCCAATCAGAAGACTATAGCAAATAATATCTAATCAGAAGACTGTAGCAAATAGCTAATTATATAAGAATCACTTTTCTGTTTATAGATTATGATCTTAACATTTTTTGATGACGTCAACTCTAGGAAGTTCTGACGTCACTTGCTCCTTGCCAGCTACAAATAAACTATGACATCATCCTATCTATATGACATGCATGACATCAGCCAGCTAAAAATAAACTATGACATCATCCTATCTTTACGCCATGCGTGACGTCATCGGCATTAATTTAAACTATGACATCATCCTATCTTAATGAGATGCATGACGTCATCTGCGTTAATTTATTCCCCCGCAAGTTAATGAAATTCCCCCGCAAAAAACCGGAGTAACCGGTGCCTCCTCTACTACTCTCCTCTTTCTTCATTACATTATGGAGATAATTTTTCAATCAGCTTACCTGTTGTGGATTACAGGGCTGATTGTTCCTCAGTAACTGTTCCAGCCTATTTAGCGAGTCTTCATTTGGTATCCGGGTTGCCAAAATTCCTGGAAGGGCCACCAGAATTTCTCTGGGGCTTCGTCTAGGCTGCTCTTTCTGTTCAGGTTCTCGTTGCTCAATGTTCCCCCGTTCCTGGTCTCTGGTGCTCACTGTGGCTGTGGCTCTGGCGTCCGGAGCTCGCTGTGAAGCAGCAGGTTTACGCCTTGGGGTCTGTTGTTTCCTTCTGCGTGTCATGCCTGAGCTTCCACTTGGCCTGGGTGTTGCTGCTCTCACCTCCAGCTGCTGTGTCACCATCTGCCTTGTTGAGACATAACAGTGCGGTAGATTTTCCACATGTCTTGTGACAGCAACTGTGTATGCATCTGTGTTTGTTGCTGGCATTCCTTGACTCTCTTCCCTAAGATCCCACCCCACTGACAATTCTGACTCATCAGAACTGCTTGACAACTCAGCTTCCTGATCTTCATCGGCTAAGGACTCAAGAACCCCCTTCCAGTGCCCGGTACGTTTTCTTCTAAGGTCCTGTGAGCTTTCTTTTGGAACTGGTGGCAATGTTAGCAAGTCGATTCCAAATCGTATTGTCAAATCTAGGAGGCATGTAGGTTTCTCTCTGTGTCCCGCATATT
This sequence comes from Porites lutea, assembly GCF_958299795.1. Lineage (NCBI taxonomy): Eukaryota > Metazoa > Cnidaria > Anthozoa > Scleractinia > Poritidae > Porites > Porites lutea. The sequence continues at coordinate 37,321,705 of NC_133201.1, forward strand.
TTATCGCACTGACACGTGCCATCATGAGTTGGTAAGTGGTCAGTCCTAGTCCCGGCACCATCTTTTGGGATACAAAAGCTGCGATGTCACCTGCAAGTCATACATGTTAAGTCGCTTGTTAGCTATAACTTTGGACTAAAGATACAAGCTTGTTGTGCTTGTTAAGAGTGGCTAGATGGGTCTTACAGATTTTCATTTCACCCACAGACAAATTATTATATACAAGCTTGTATCTTCGTGTAGACAGACTAGCAAAATTTTAAGTCCTCTTCTGTTACACAATAGAATCCATAGGAACCCTGTTGTATCCCTAGTAACTGCATTCCAAAATTTCAGTTACAATCAGTGTTGTAATCAACCGTTAGGCTATTTTATTTGAAGAGTGCTACACTATTGCATAGTGTGAAACTAAATAATAGTAACAAAATGCCCAGTGAAAATTTCAGATGATAAAGCATTGTACTTTTGGTATTCTCACTCCAGTGGTAATACTCAATTTTTTGTAAGTACGAAAGTCTTGGAATTTTTATCTTGAAAAGGAGGTTACCTGGCCTCATTTCAATAAAGACAAAAGACAACTAGTGACTCTTTTGAATTGGGTGACTGAATATTGACTAGCATTATAAATTAGTTACCTGCAGGACAAACTACGGACTGCCTGATTGGAGAAACGGGCAGCAACAGTGATATTTCCCCTTAACAGGCCACGGTGGCGGTCTGCTATGAGGCGGCGAGGAAAACTGTGCATAAACTGCACAGAGACATCACTCCAGTGGGGAGCCTTAAGA
>NC_133201.1:37324992-37344992 GCF_958299795.1 Porites lutea
GGTCTCTGTGAATAATTGCTATAATTTTCAGATTGTTGACCAGTTAAAACCACGCAGAGCAGGTGTCAAAAATCCTCTTGTAGAACTCAGACCTTTAAAGGATGAGACTCTCTGTGTTGTAACAACATTAAAGGAGTATCCAACAAGGACACAATCCTTACGGGGCTCAAAGTTATAACAGACTTTTAAAAGAGTAACTTGAGACACCATTTGTCGTTAGCTTAAGTTGGTTCTGACTGACTCTGGAATCGATACATCCAGGTTTAAACCACACAGTACTAGGGCTGCCAGTACGTCTGCAGCCAGTAATGCTTCAGTGAGCCTTGAAGACATTTTGCATACAGCTGGATGGTCATCAGAGTCTACATTCGCAAAATTTTATAACAAGCCTATTGTTAAAGAGAACACATTTGCTGACAAGGTGCTCAGCAATGTAAGCAACACAAATTTGTAATAAATGTTTTGTTGATTATGCTTAATGTTCATGTTGCTTGATCTCACAGCACGATAACGAGGTAGAATAGTAAAATTAAACGAGACTTACCTGTAAGTTGAAGTTTGATTGAGATTCTACTGAATTTTGTAAATGAAGTGTAATCAATTATTTTTTGTTTATAGAGATGTCCTTATCCTTTTGAAACTTGTACCTGATGTTTCTTGGTCACCTTCATTCACTGTCTGGTTTCTGAATTTTATTTAGAACATCCCGTGAGAGGATTGAAATGTATAAAGATTTGAATTGGTCCGCAAGCCTAATTGTGTTATGGCTATCAATGTGGTTTTTTTTAATTTTGTTTTTCTAGACATGTTGTGAAGGATTTAAAACATTGGGAATAAAAAGATTGTATTGCCCGTTTAGTAAATGGATTTTGTTTTCCGAGTGCGGTCATTGCGATCACACATTCAAATTGCAATTAACGTTAGATGGATTAAGAATGGCGTTGAAAGGCCAGCAAATGAATTGGCAGAATGAGCGTTCTTGTGTAGTGAAATTGTATTGTAGATCCGTGGGCTTTCTAGAGGAGGAACACAGTTAATGAAAGTGACTTTTTTCTTTATCTTTTCTAGAAAACCCCTGTATGAATTGAAATGCTTCCTTGTTGCCGTTTTACGCTGTGGGTGTATAGCTATATACAATGTCACTGCGACTGTCGATTAGGAGATTAAAAACTCCTAATCGACAACTGGATCAAATTTCAAAACTATGAGGAGTTTGACCCTCTCAAAGCTAACACACTATTTATTAGAGTCTATAATACTATTCCAGATAGAGATGTGTTGTTTCAAAATGTTAATGAGTATCCAGAAGAGTTAGTAGAAAGAGTAAACTTGTTTTCTGATTTTCATCAAAAATTGTAAAATGCTGTTGCATTTATATATTTCCAGAATAACCTTAGAAGAATTGAAAAACGGACAATTGTGCCAATTTACGCTTTGGAAAAACACAACAGAAGATGAATTGTGCGCACATTTTGTACGAATTGTTAGTTTGAGGTTGTGTATTGATGAAATTACAGATGCTAGTTATTGGAAATATATGAAGGCAACAGCGTTCGCAAGAGCTCAAATACAGCAAAAGTGTGTTTTGTTATATTTTCGTGTATTTGAAGAATTTTGGGCGAGTCACAGGTGACTTATAAAACCCGCTTTGTAATTGAAGGTCATGAATAAAGTAAGAAATGGCATGGTAAAATAACACTGAAAAAGCTATTGACTTGTTGGCATAGTTTTCATACTTTAAAGCTTTGAACTGTAGCAGTTTTCATGGCTTCTACGCGCAAATAAAAAATCATGGGTCCAAAAAAATCACGCAGGTTGGGGGAACTTCTACATTGTTTTGGTAGTTTATACAGGCATGTCTAGCCCCAAGTTGCACATTTTGAATCTTTTCAGGCAATGAAAAAGTGTAACATAATCAGTTAATTTAACCTAGTCTGGTGGCGTGAACTCCATTCAAGAAAAAAAATAATAAAAAAAAGAAATTAAGTGCTAACCCGCTTTCAAAAGCTTCTGGCTGGGTTTATTTATTTAGCTACCGAGGTTTATTTCAGGCCATAAAAGGATTTGTCACGCTTATTTACTCAAACTCTATCTCGGTTAAATTCAATGCGTCACAAAAATAGGGACAAAATAGTTCAAATTTACGAAGAAATGGATCGAAAGATTCCCTCTGGAAGCATACTTTTGTCCCTTCCCAAGGGATACGCCTGGGGACAAGCCATTGTTTCACCGTGATCACAACATCACAACCTACCGACACGCGCAGAACCTCTCTGATTTCTGGTGATTTATAACCCTGCATATTCAACCTTCAGTCCCGTAGCTATGGAAAGCAGACGTGTCACCATCGTCCAGTACAATTTGTTGTCAAGCGAAGACGAAAAAGACTCAGATCAAACGTATGTGTATTCATCGTCGAAGCTTTCTCTACTCAGTGCTTCAGAATTCCTCTTTGAACCGCCAGCAGAGGAGGATCAAAGCGACCACAGTGAACAGAACAGCGTCTTGGTACTGGAGTCAGACAGCGCAGGTGAGGAGGCAGGTCCTTCTACGTCTGCAAGTAAAACGAACACGCCTGTCAGGCAATGCTTCAAGTAACTTGGAAATCATTCCTAATAACACGGCCGCTGCTGCCCCGATTTACGTCGTGTCGTCATCCGAATCCGAAGAGCAAGACAACGAATTCAGCAGACTACCTCTTCTGTCAAACGGTGCGACAAGCGACTTCGAAATCATTGCAAGCACATCAGCTGGTGCCTCGATTTACGTCTCTTTGTCATCTGAATCGCAAGACCAAGATGGCAAAGCCAGCAAATGACCACGCTTGTCAGACATTGCGTCAAGTGACTCCGAAATCATGCCAAGCACAGCCGCTGGTGCCCCGATTTACGTCTCCTCGTCATCTGAATGGGACGACCAAGATAGCGGAGCCCTAGTTCCAGGGACTTCAAGAGCTACCGCAAGCCTGAGAGAATTCCTTGCTGAGGCCTATGCCTTCTTCACGAGTTCACACCAACTGGAGAGAGCAGGAAAGCGCATGTCCCTTGCCACCTACGGAAAAGCCCAGGAGCGGATCTTGTGTGAGTACTGTCTGTTTATTTCTTTAAAATACGTGATGTTTGGCCTGTTTAGAATATCCGACGTGGCTTACTCGATTCCAAGAGAAATGTGGCACAAACCCGTGTTTGCCGTCTTAAGTTAGAGAAGCAAAAAAATCACGCAGGTTGGGGGAACTTCTACAACATGCGTCTAAAGTAAGGTCCCTCATAGTTCAACTTGTGAAACAGGCTCCTTTTACACCACCTGATTGTGATTTCAGTTAAAATCGGTGTAAGCCTGCCATATGTTGGCCATAAATTGATATATCATTTCCTTATAGCTGTCGGTCCTTTCAAATCGCAGAATTGCTGTGGTGAGCATGATCATGGAGACAAATATCTTGTGATGTTAATAAATGACAGGATAGTGGTCTCCATAAGGGCACCATTGCCAATGATAACATTTTCAAAAATCTGGGAGAATGATGGATTATTCTGTACAAACTCTGCTTCACGCCTGTTTCTTAGTGCCCCATCATCAGCTAAGGGGTCGTTGCCAAAAGAACATTCAGATGTTGATAGTCTAGATAATAGCAGGTAAGTAACTATTTTTAAGAAATGGACAATAACTTTAAGTTTAAAACAAGACATGTTTCCATGGTTCAACGATCATCTTCAGTTGTGAATTCGTTTGCAAGTTTGGTTGAATTAATACAAGCAATGACGTATAAGTTAAAACGTAATACAATTCAAAATTTGGAAAAATTAACGTACAATTTTAAGATGCGTGAGACATGGAATAACACTTGCGCGAGCACTACACTTAATACAACATTCATCGTTATGTTTAATGTGTGCTGAAAGTCTGAAGGTTGGTGAGTAGCGCAATGACTATTAAGCACTGTATTAATTACTTTTAGTGTGCGCTGAATGGTTGTAGATAGGCGACAAGCCTATTGACTAGTAAGCGCCTTATTACGGTTTCGTACTCTTATTTTAAGTGAATGGACAAAAAAGGGTTCTAGAGAAACCCTAACCTTTCCTCCAAACAACGCTTAAACATGCTACGCCAAGAGATGGAACAGCAACTCCAGCTAAGAAGGGAAAACGTATATTGGGACGACCTCATCCCAAAGAGACCTGTGACCTTCCGGATGGGAAATTGTCCCAGTTTGGACAGCCTTAACTGCGAGTATCAGATGGCAGCATTAAGATGGTCTGTGCCCCATGTGATGGGAAACAGCTATTTAAAACACTCCTTTATGAGCCAGATGTCAAGGTATGACCAAGTGGGCAAAGACATCGACACAAATAGGTGGGGTATGCTTGATACCAAGGAAGAGAAGTACCTCATAAAATTTTCGGGGTGGGGCACACCACTGTCAGCCCTTCACCAGAGCAGCATCGGGGGTCTGTATGGGACACATTGTGATACAAATGAGGTAGGAGGTCTTTGGCAGTCTTCGGCAGTCATCGGCAGTCGTCGGAGAGGCTCGGCAATCGGAAGTTGTCGGAGCAGAAAAGTAATTAAATATTCAAAAATTAGTCAAGTGAAGTAGTCATGTTAGGCGGGTTTCCGGGGTTACAGATAAAATAATGGGAAAAAAGTCACAGAGAGAAGAAAGTAAATATTACAAAAAGGAAAATAAAGTAAGAAACAAACGTGTAAAGGTAAAAAAGTCAGTTTAAGAAGAAAACGTGCTTACAGTCAGATTGCAAAATGGTGTAAAACAATAGACTACATGTGCTGTATTTAAATTATAGGGTGTGGTGGAAGCACATGGAATAAGGCCAACAAATCAGAAAGATGGAGGACCCACGGGAAAGCGAAATAACCCAATGATCCAGTAAAGGTGTGTTTTATATATAGGAAGGTAGCTAAAACGAAGCGTCACTTCTCAGAAGGCTTCGCTGTGAGTAAGTTTAATTTTATCTGCAGTTGGTTTTTCCAAAAGTGTGTATCATGGACCATATGTTGCGAACACATCCATACGGATGAAATCGCAATACAGAAAGTCTGATGAAATTAGCCCTCAAGGCAGTTCCACAGCCTGGCGAGACGGCCCAAGCCTTCTTTCCTCTCTGGCATTCCGTTCGAATGGAGCTTGAAGAAAGAGAGTTCCAAGAAAACAGAAAGAAATGGCAACTTGAACATGTCAAAGAAATTCAGGTATGTGATAAAAGAATTGAGATGGGTCGATGATTTTGACTGGACATGGAGTTTGTTCCCTAGCACGTGGTTGCACTTTCACAATCAAACCAAGTGATCGTTCTTTTGTAGAAAGACGCTAAAAAATCTCAAAGATTTTGAAAAATTACTGAGACTAAAACAGTAACACGGTAAATGTTTTTATTTTGTAGAAAAGCGTTGAGGAATGTAGAGCTACTAAAAGATCTGGAGTGGCCTTTATTTCAAATTATGTATTTTGCAAAAATTGTTGGATTTGCTTTGGAATGAAAACTGTTGTTTGTAGAACGTCGTTAAAAAGTATTCGTTTGCTGAAAAAAGTGCACTGCCCTCTGACTGTAATGTTTGGTTTACAATTATAGAGATACGGTGATGGCAATGAAAGAAATGTTTGGTAGGAATCACATCATTATTTACCTCTTAATGTAGACGGACCCGTTGGAAGCTGATAATTTAAGTAGTTTTAGGGAAACGTCTGTTTAACCTGTTTTTGCACACTATCCCTGTTTTCATTACTTAAGTTATGTTTTTGTTTGCTCGTAGAACCACGCTTGTGAATATTAGAATGATACGAGATTTGGACTGGCCCCCCTATTTATGAAAAATTATGCTATTGAATTATCCACTATAGAATTACGCTAAAATTAATAGAAGCCTACAGAGACACAGAGAAAGAACGATGGCCAGTCACTATTTTTTGTGGCTTTGTGAACAAATGCATGGAAACCTTTTCATGATGGAACATTCCAGAAAACCTTTATGTGCTTATATATTCAGTTGTATGTGAATTTTGTAAATGAAGAATAAGAACTTGATTTCTTTGTTTTAGACATGTTCTCAACCTTTTGAAACTTGTCTCTGATGTTTCTTGGTCACCTTCATTCACTGCTGGTTTCTTAATTTTATTTAGAACTTCCTGTGAAAAGATAGAAATGTATAAAGAGTTGAATTGGCCCGCAAACCTGGTTGTTTTATGGTTATCAATGTACATTGTATTTTTTTTCTAGACATGTCGTGAATGATGCTAAACGTTGAAAAAAACAAATGTATTGCCCTTTAAGTAGATGGTTGGCGTTTTCCGATTGCGGTCATTGTGATCGCATTTTTTCAAATGGCATTTGACAATGGATGGCTTAAGAATAGCATGGAAAGGTCAACAAATTAATGTTCAGAAAGAACGTTCTTGTATAGTTAAAATATATTGTAGATCAGCTGTTTTTTTAGTAGAAGAACCCAACTAATGAAAGTGACGTTAATCTTTTATCTTTTATAGAAAATGCCTCTTTGAAATCAAATGTCTCTCCTGTTGCCCGTTCACTCTGTGGGCCCACAGTTATGTCAAGTGTCGCTGTTATTGCCGTTTAGGCGTTTTCAACCTTTTAATAGATGATTGGATAAAATTCCAAACAAATGATGAATTTGATCTCATTGAAGCCAACAATCAATTTATTCGGATGTACAACGCAATTCCAGATAGGGGTGTGTTATTCCAAAACATTAACGAAATGCCAGAAGAACTACTAGAGAGGTTAAACAGACGTTTTCCTGAAGTTCATTAAAATTGTTTTGTATTGTTGCGTTTCAATAAAAACTGTAAACAACCAAACTTTAAGAGTGTTTTATTGCTGACTTGAAAACAATAACAAAAATAGTAAACTTGTGCAATAAATAAAAAAATCTGAAATTTTAAATACCAATTACTAATTCACGGTCAAAACTTTTTAATTAGGCACTGTTATTTGTGATTACACTTAACAAAGATGATAATTCCAATGTTGAGAGCGGTTGCGTCACTAGCGATGCGCGACACCCATGCGTGTGGCTAGAAATGGCCCGTTTGTCTCCTTTTGTCCCTTTTGGCCTGGTCTTGGCCTTTCAGGCCTGGTTATGGCCTTTCTGACACTCTATGTAACCTGACTATTTGCGTTGAAGATGTCATTTGTATTCAGTCATCGAACTGTCAACATGGTCTACCAGAGAGTTTGCAGAAACTGTCCGATTTCATCATGCCGGGCAAAGTGCCTTGTCTGATTAGCTAACCATCTCGCGGATATTCATCAGTTAGACCGCATAAACCGAAGACAGTATTTACAAGAGGCGAAACTACAACCTAAAGTCAAAGTTGTCGTCTACAAAAGTGAAACGGATAATTCCGGAAAAAATCACTCAACAAGTACTCGCAATCCAGTGCACACACAAGAAAGTCAGTGTACGAACTGTCAAGATAACGAAGAAATGAAGCCTCTTTAAAAGCAAAAGCTAAAAGAACAACTACAAAGAACAAGACAAACCGAAAGAAACAAAGAAAGTCGAACTCTTGGCTTAGAGGCCATAGGGAAATTGTGTAGACACGGAAGGATTATTCATTATTCCTTGAAATAGAATGGAGAAAACGGATTTGTAATAGTCAGTCAAAGGATTAATTTTCATTCCTTTTCCTTTCAAATCGCTGTGTATTTGACTCTTTTTGTCATTGTTTTTTAATAAAGTTTTGTTAAAACAGTATCTCGTGTCTGGTTTTATTGCTAGCAATTATTAGTCGCATGTTTTAATTGATCCTTGTTAAGTTATTTCAAGTTGTTTTTATAATAGTTAAGGTTCTCTCTTGGGGTTTTTATTGCAGAGCTAATTTGTATGCAACGGTGGGCTTGTGAACTTGCATAATTACCTGACTATTGGCGCACGAGACGTTTAGACTTTAATAGTTTTTCATGTCCTCGAGATAGATGGGAGAAAACGGCTCTGTAATAGTCAGGCAAACTTGAAATAAAGCGTTTTCAGCTCCAATTTGTGTATGTTTTGTTTATATATCCGAGTTTTAGCGTTAAATAAGATATTAGGAAGCCGTTTCTTGCGTTGCTAGGTGATCGCTCTTATTTTCCTTTTAGTAGACGGTCCGAAAACTGGGCTCAAGTTACTTACCGGGCAAGTCTAGGCAAGCCTATTGTTTCTGTTGTAGTAGAGTGACGCTCATTAGTAAACCTATACCGAATTAGTATGAAGGAGGACACTGACTAGGCACTTAATTAATATGGAGGAAGGCATTGACTAGGCACTTAATTAGTATGGAGGAAGGCACTTTTTTTCCCTAGGTTATAACAATGGGTGACGTCATTGACTAGACCCAGCTAGACCTTGCTAGACACCAACGAGGCTGATCTGGTCACTAATGTGACGTGGTTTGTATCGAAGATCAGGGATCACCCAATCGGACGTGGAAAACATCTCCCCGGGTACGTCATAAACAACCGTGGAATAGAACCCCTGGAAAATAATGTGAAAACCGGTAAACCCTATGAAGATAATCTCTGTTTCTTCCGCTGCCTATCACTTTACAATGGTTGCCATACAAGGAATTTAGAGAGATACCCAGTACTATTACCAACAGTACCGAGGCGGGGGGTTAGGAAAAAAGAAGTTCCATGGAGTCAAGTTGCCCGAACTAGACGACCTAGAAAAATTGTATGAAGTGAATATTCAAGTGTACAGTCTCGCGCCTACTCAGAGCCACAGTGAAGACGAAGACAATGAAGAAAATACTTCCGAGATTACCGCCAACCTGCTTCGCTGCTCTCACCACCACTACTCCAGCACTCTTTACTTGAGCTTGTACGAAAACCATTTCTTTATATTAAAGACCTGGCCCAGTACAGTAAATCCTTCTGCTGTTCAAGATGTGGCAAGTACTGGAAACGCGCAAGTAATTTAAGGCAACATGAAGCAACCTGTGACGCCAAAGTCCAGCTCAAGTACCCAGGCGGAGCTTAGCATGTCCGGAAAACTATCTTTCAAGAATTAGAAGACAAAGGTATTGTCGTACCAGAAGAATGGCAGGACTTCCCTTACCGCGCCACCTTTGATTTTGAATGTTACTTTGATAAAGAGAAAGCACAAGAATTAAAGAACACTGAAAAGTTAACCTGGCAATCCGCCTTAAGTGTGAGTGTATGCAGTATGTGCCTGGTTACCAAGCACCCAAATGTTTCATGTCAGAGGAAGATTCAGACCTACTTCTTGAAGAGTTTGTGCAGTACCGCACCACGATTAGCACCAAAAGTTTATCCCTGCTACGCCAAAGGTATGCTGAAGTATTTGAAGCTCTTGAAACTGCAAGAGGCCCGAATAACAGTGAATCCCACGAAGACCGATTAGCGCAAATACTCGTAGACATCCAGGAAGGAAATGTAGAGTCTGGCGAAGAAGAGAGCGAAGATCAAAGTAGAGATATTGATTTAATGGCAAGTGATAATGACGAGGATGAAGAAATTGAACCAGAGAATGAAGACCACACCTTTCTCGATGATAAAATACAAGAACAGGAAGACGTCTCCTTTTAAGATTGAACATTGAAGTGGACAGCGAAAGAAGACAGCAACTGAGACAGACACGGGACCAGGTACAAGAGTTACAAGATATTGTAAGTGCTTCACGTCAGTGACCACAAAGTCCTCAGTCAACTAGAGGAGAAACTGAACGCCTATATAGAAGAACTGCCAGTGTTGGGTTTCAATTCCAGAAAGTACGACCTGAATGCTTCCAAAGAATTCCTGTTCCCGTAGCTCATCAAGCATCAGCCCATCAAGTTTACTGTGAAAAGGAATAATAATCATATGTGTATCAAGACAGACTCTTTAAAGTTTCTGGACATCTAACCATTGACTTAACTTGACCATTGGCTTTCAGGAACTGATCGTAGCTGAACCCTGGAGCGAGATAATTAAAGTCAATGGTTTCGTAGAAAAAAGACCAAGGATATTCAAATTTGCTGAGTCAGCAAGCACGTGCGCTTAATCTTGCGCACTTACTTTCAATGACTGTAGGAACATTATAGCGGGTGGTAGTGTGAATAGCGGTAGGAACATTAAAGGGGGCGGTAGTTTGATTAAAGCAGTCGGTAGGATGATTAAAACGAACCGTCGTTTAATTAGAAGGTATAAATATTTTCATCATTCAGTGTACATTCACTATTCAATCTTGAGTGGGACAACACAAGTGAACGATGGATCCTGAACTAGAAGCTTTCATCACCCAAGCAATGTTGGAAGTGGAGAGAGATTTGTCTCTTCCCGCTAACTCCTTGGTGGATGCTACACCATTACCAGAAATGAAGGAGAAAGTCACACTAAAGACGTTGGAGGTACGCCTTGATCCACATTTTATGGCAACAATACCTGCGAAGTACATACATCATTCGAAAGAGCTATGTCTCTGGAAAAAAGTGGCCAAGCAAGAAAAGACGATCTCGCTGCTAACGAGTACGTTGGAACTGCAACAAAAGAACAACGAGCTACTCGCGGACCTTTTGGATGCGCTACTGAACCAGTAAAACAAACCTCTAAAGAAAAAAACGGCTCTTTTAAGAGCCACCAAATAAAATAAAAATTTATGACCAATACATTCACACATAGGTTTTATTTTACTTTGTGTTTTCCTTAACAATGCGATTGCAAGAAGGAAATACTGAAGGGAAAGCACGCTTTTATGTTAAACACATAATAGATTGTCTACTATCCAATCAGGGTTAAAAGAGCCCGGGCAAGTCTAGGCAAGCCTATTGTTCCTATTGTAGTAGAGTGACGCTTATTAGTAAAGCTATCCACTTCATCATATATGGAGGAACGCATTTTTACCCAGCTAGCTAGACACTGACTAGGCTCATAATATGCAGGAAGGTAGTGACTAGGCACTTAATTAGTATGGAGGAAATCCAAATTAGTATGCAGGAAGACTCTTATACATATTAATAAAGGGAATCCACTCTTTCCCCAGGTTATAACAATTGGTGACGTCATAGACTAGACCTAGCTAGACCTTGCTAGACACCAAAGGGGGTTAAATTTGACCCTAGTCTACTACTAACATACATGTTTATTTCATTTGTGGTTGTTGTTTTTATTTTTTCGTTTAATTTTTTTTTTGGCCAAACAATGAACATGTGTTCAATTTGAAAAGAAATTGATATGGTTATTTTGTGTTGTCAAGAGTCTCCTTTTTATTGAAAGGTAACACAAAGGCAGACTGATTGCAATAGGTGTTATTTTCATTTTTAAGTGGCAAACACTGCACCTTTATTATTGAAACTTAAATATGCAATTCAGTTGTTAGAGACATCCATACTCAACTTTGGTGACGGTTTATTGGAAAGTTTTAAGAAATTAAGTTTATAGTACATTTGAAGAACATAAAATTAACGATATTAATTTCTTAAGCATTCTAAATTACACTATGATCTTCTGAATCTTAAATACTGTCCATCCAAAGCTGTATATGCCTCTCTTATGACCCTTACAACACAAGCTGGACAAACTTTTCTGTTTCCCCGACCTAGTTTACCAAAACGCCATAGAATATACTGTCGGTAAGCAGCCTTTCGAAAGCTATTAGATGCATAATCAGGCTCTTCTACCTCTCACACACGCCTGAAGTTGTATGGGGCTCTCGACACTTTGAAAAAACGTGTCCTCTACTATGATACTGACAGCGTGATCTACAAATGGAAACCAGGGGCAATTGGCTTTACCGTTGGGCGAATTTTTAGGTCAATTTACGGACGAACTGGGTGGCGATCCGATTGTGGAGTTTGTGAGCAGCGGTGCAAAGAACTATGGGTACCTGACTTGCAGCGGTAAGACCGAGTGCAAAGCGTGTGGTTTTTCCTTGAACCATGCAGGGCTTTAAACACTAAATTACCACATGATGAAAGCCAACATCAAGATCAACGTCGTAACATGGAGATTGTCACCCCCAATTTCTTTGAATGCAATCAGACCACCAAGCATATTTGCCTAATTGAATGTGTGAAAAAGTATGGTCTGGTCTTCGACAAACGCGTCATCGATCACGCTACACGTGTCATACCCTTATGGCTACAACTGGTTTATCGACGATGTTGAACTTTTGCTTTCCTTATAGTCTATTAGGTGGGGGATGAGATTGCCTGGTGGCATCCATCCCCCGAAGAAAGAACATTTTGCATGCTTTTTTTGAACAACATAGGTTAAGTCAACTTTGTAACATGTCATCGGCAGGGAGGTGACATGGTAGAATAAACTAAGTCGCGATTCTTAGAACGTTGCATGTTGGTCTCTGACTATAAATAGAGGGGTGATCTAAAGATTGAATTCATTCGCACACCATGTCGAATATTTACGTAAACCCTCGTAAGTGATGTGACTAGTGACTATGCTAGTAATGTGGCTTATCACTTTAAAGTCAAACCCCAGTTAATGTTACCGGGACAAGGATGGAAAGGTGTTGATTGCTTCGGCTCTTCTCCCTAAAATGGCTTTATTCAAAGACTTACAAAGTGCTAATGTCAATTTGATTGAATTATGGTATGAAGCGGAATATATATATTCATGCGACTGATTTGCGTGAATGGGAGAAAGCAGGAGCCTGTCACGAAGGGGTAGATTTTTTAATACGGTGAAACATAGGATAGAAGAAACAGCGCACACTAGTTTGGTTACAACTTGAAAACGGCCAAAGACCTGGCCCTTTAGAAGCTGCTACCCTAAAACATTTTGAGTGCGCTGAGCAGCAAAAGGATGGCTACATAATGCATGTTCCCGCCCACAAGAATGTGCGGTCGGGCCCAGCACCCTTGCATATGTGTAACAGCCTTTACAACAACATCAAGGCTTACATAACACATGTACGACCACTGTTTGCAGCCGAAGATGTAGACAACGTGTTTGTGAAGTGCAGTGGTAAGGGCTTCCAAGATGGAAAAATTCGCCGGCGAGTAACAGAATGGTGACAAAATACGAAGAACGTCCAAGTTTGCAGCACAAGAATGCGTAAGATGGCAGCGTCTACCCTGCACCGAACTGAGGATACAGACAATGTGCAGTGCACATTCTAATGACGCATTCAGCGGAGACGGCTGAGAAACATAACATGATTGACAATCTGAATGAGACAGCAGAAAGAGGAGCGATGTTCTTAAGAAGGAATCTCAATTTAACTGACACCATCGAAACACCTGTCACCGTTGGAAAACCTGTAGTGGACGTCACGTTTGGACTAAGAGACGAGTTATTCTCTGAAAATAATCCAGACCAATGGTCCACTCAACATGAATATAATGAGGAATCTGATGAGTGAAAGTATGGAGCGTTTGCCACTAGTTTCACAGCAACCGATGGTAAAGAAAGTATACGACCGGGTTATGTATCTTAAGAAGAAGGACATACCTGATAAGCTTGCAACATCCGAAGAGATAATAGGGGAATGGAAGATGAAAGTTCTAGCAAGTAACTCAGTCTCTCCAGCCACTTCTTCTAAACGTAAATGAAACTCAACAGACGAGTTAGCGATTCGTGAAGCATTTAGTGAATTCAAAAAAAATCTCCCAAGAAAGGCATGATTGAGTACACTTTCCAAAGAAATAAGGAATTATCAGAAATCATGGAAAGAAATGGATTTATAAGATGTTACGAGAAAGTTACGAGAAAGTTAAGAACATTGTTAGAGCCAAAGAATGACCACTTTGATGTCCTTTATAGTACTTAGGGAAAGTTCATTTAATATGACAAGGGGGGGGATGAAGATATTGAAACTCGAAGCTTGAAATTTTAGCAGCCCCCCTCGCTAGCGGTTCAATTTTTTAGGAGCCCCCTCCTTGGTAGTCGAAAAAATTTCAGAGCCCCCCCCCTTCCTCCTTCAATTCCTTTGCTCCCATGAAAAAAGATCGCTAGACTGTATTAAATATATTTACCGTTATTGTCTTCAATGGTTTATACTATGACAAACTTGAGATACAGTTGTGATACAATTTTCTAAAGCATTTTTGGGATGAACAAGAGTGTAATAATTACTGAGACTACATTTGTTATATCTGTAAGCCACGTGATATAGCTGAGTTGCACAGGTCATTAAATTGTTGAGTTGAAAACCATCCGATCTGTATGATGATGTCATGTGTTGGTTTTGAAGTATACAAATTTTCGGAGCCCCCCCTCCTAGCGCAACAATTTTTTCAGAGCCCCCCCTTCGGGTGTCTAAAAATTTTCGGAGCCCCCCCTCAATATCTTCATTCCCCCCCATTGTCATATTAAATGAACTTTCCCTTAGCAAAAGTTAAGTTGTTCAAATTTGTAGGTGAAGACTTATCTATTGTCACAAGTAGCTATCACAGACCGGATTAACGTTAATGATAAAACCTACCACTTGTTAAAAGGGATGGTGAAACACCACACGCTCCCGTTTGTAATTTCGGTGTTCTTTCTCAAATTAAATGTTGCTGTTCTTAAGACTTGCTTTACCGTTGCCTTCTTCTCGAAACGGCTGGGAATGATCCTACATACAAAATATCACAATCCCATCACTCTAAAAAAACCACCAAACATCATTTCCAGCTTCCTTTTGGCCATACAATAGCTTTCCAAAAAATTGAAATTTCGACTCAAAATCAAAGGGTTACTCTTTTGAAAACAATCCAAAATAGCCGCCACTCAAATTTAGAAATGTCCAGATATGGTCAAAATCAATTTACAACACTCGGAAACATCACCAGACAACATTTCCAGCGTCTTTTTGGCCATACAATAGCTTTCCGAAAAATTGAAATGTAGACCCTAAATTAAAGGAACAGTCTCATGACGTGCGCATGCGCGACTCTCAGAGCCCGCTCTTCAAAGCCCGCTCCACTGCATGAAATTCTGCCATCATGGATACCGCTGTAAGTAGAAATAACTTGCACTTTACTTGCATTTGTTTTGATTCTCTTCCCGTAATTGAATGTTTTCGATTAGGAAGCTCCACTAGAAGGCTGTCAATGTAAAAGTGCGTGCACCACGAAGCGGAAACGAACGAGTAATCGTGGATGCCCTTGCAAAGGGCGCAATGTTTACTGACACAACATCTACTCTAATAGATCTGACGTATACTAACCATACTGATAAAGTAGTCTGCTCTGTAGTTTGTCATGTCAGCGTTAGCGACCATAGTCTCATTAGCTGTCGATTGGAGCCGTTTCTCAAAGACACAATACTATTAACTACAGAAGTTTAAAAAATTTCAATCATGACCATTTTTGCAGCGACATTGCTTCTCAAAACTGGGATGTCTTAGACAACTTTCAAGACCCAAAGGACATGTGGCGTGAGTGGAAAGTTAAGTTCTTAAATGTTAACACTCATACTCCTTTACGAACAAAACATCACCAGCGCTGTTTTTTGAGGGGTTAAGAAAGATAATTTTTTTCAAAAGCCTCAAAAAGAACATATATGGTAAATCTATGCCTTGCGCCTGCGCAAGCCACCCGAAAGACGCAAACTGTCGGGAGATCACTATTTTTGGACTTTTTTGACCTATCTTAAAAAATAATCATAACTTAAAGACGCTTACATTTGGGAGCTTCAAATTTTTATGACGTATAGTTGAGATGTTAAAAATGATTATATTAAAATATGGCATAAATTGGTTAAAGACAAACATGTTTCCAGTGAGGTCAAAAATTGCAATTTTTTTTACTCTTTTTGATACTGTTTCTTTGGTTCCATTTTAAGAAATTCGTAAAAAAGTTAGTTTTCATCCAGATTATCTAATTTCTCTCTGAGATACAGACCAGATAGTGGTAAAAAGGTTTCTGTTACTTTACTTGTAGTTTATTACATGCTTTACGAGAAAAAAATATCAAAGAAAATTACAAGAAACCGAAAATGACCACTTTTGACTAAACTCGGGAGATCACCATAATTTGATGTAAAAGGTATTGCGAGGTCACATGACCATAAGAATTCAAACTTTTTTTATTAATTGACAGATTTTTACCTTGCAAACAATCTTATACAAGTCCCAAGTAGTATTCCTTGTTAGTTTAGGAATCAAAGGATGCCGCCGCCTATTGTTTAAAGGCTATTGTTCTTAGTTGTCAATCAAAAATTCAAGATGGCGGATAGCGCTCGGAGAGCGCTCGGGAAAGGATCGGGTACTCGTTGTTATTCTAAGGTTAGATCCTCGGAATTTATATATGTGGAGTAAGGTCACCAATCATCCATGTGGGACAGTAATCCCAATAAGGGATTGATGGCTGAAACGTTCCTTGTGCCCTGGCACCCGATCGCACAAGAATTGCAGGAGCAACAATATATCGAGGACAGAAATCGATATAGAGAACAACATCGGTAAACTTCAGGTATGTATACGAAGATTTGTGTTTTATCGAAGCATGGTTTTCAAACTCAAAAATTTACCCTAGCAATGTTGCGTTTTTAGACCGATTGTGGAATCGCTGTTTTGGATTAGAGACTGCAGGTGGTTAAGTGTGAAGACCAAATGCTGTATGATTGAACTATAAAAAACGTGTTTTTAAACGCGCATGTTTATGTTTATTTTAGAAAATGTTTAAAACAACTGCAAGTTCGAAGATGGGATACCTTTTGCCGTAAAACGGGGTGGGTCGCAACTAAATCCGCTCGCTATGGAGAAGACCCAAGATGCCCACAATGTAAAAGAATTAGGACAACGGGTTTAACGTTAGACGGATTACGTTTGAAAAGGCAAAAACAAAAAGTTGACCAAAATGAGGAGACACGTTTAATGCGTCTTTTTTACTATACACCTATTAGTAGAGAATTATTCGATTAGATTGATTTATAAAAACGTGTTTTTAAATGCGCTTGCTGATTGATTATGTTTTAGAAATTGTTTGAATCAACTGAAAGTACGAAGACAGAATACCTATTGCCATAAAACGGAATGGGTCGTCACTAAGTACGCTCGCTATGGGGAAGACCGCAGATGTCCACAATGTCAAAGAATTAAGACAACACGATTAACGTTAGACGGATTACGTTTGAAACATCAAAAAGCATTTGTAGATAAAAATGAGGAGGTGCGTTTAATTCGACTTTTTTACTATACACCTATTCGTAGACGCTTAGAATTGATGTAAGTTCTTTTTCTTTTTAGAAAATGTTTGCGACAAATTAAGAAGCGACATTGTTGTAGCTCTGTGCAATGGCTTTCTTTTTCGCGAGAAACCTGTTCACAATGTCTAAAAATTTGTGTCGAAGGATTGACAGTGGAAGGGCAAATGCAGCTTGATAGATATGAAAGAGTTAATTTTGAAAGGGAACGCCGTAAAATCTTTAAGTTATATAGGCGTACAAATGTTTTACAAAGACACAGAGCGCTTGAACAAAGAATGATGCAATCTTTTGGTTTGTTTTTGTAGAGAAGCTTTACAAGATATTCGTTTTTTACCATGTAATCCTTTTACGGAGTGGATTGAAATTGACAGACAGAAAAGTGATTTTCGTATCACTGTTTTAAATGTAACCATTGATGATTTAGGTGTTATTGACGACCCTTTTTTTCCACATGTTGAATCAATGATCGAGCGCTTTGAGCGAACGTACGCTCACGTAAAATTAGAATTTCCTTGGTTTTTTCAAGATTATCAAGATGACTTTTTGGACCAGATCCATAAGGGTTCTGATATGTTCCAGTTTGTAAATAAGAAAAAAGTGCTTTGAAAAGGACTTAGTCGACTAGCGGTTAAATACGTTCCTCTCAATGCATTTACTAAGAAAGTTATTGTACCATTTTACCGAAGGGAGGTAAAATGAAAATAAAGTTAAGTTTGCGTGTAATTTACTTGTGTCTTTGGGAAAAAGAAATGAACTGAGAATGTCAAATTAACGCTCAGGGAAAAAGAACAAAGATTATAGCTGAATCAGCCAAAAAATTAATTAAAAAAAGAACAAAGATGACATTAATTATAGATGGATCAGTTAAAAAATTAATTAGAAAAAGAACAAAGATGACATCAATTATAGCTGACTCAGTCAAAATAAGTAATTAGGCAGTCTTGGGCAACCTTGAACGTTCTTTGTCCATTATGACTTAATGAAATTCGAAGCACGCGCTCCACAGCTAATTTAACTACGTCACGTCTCTGAAAGCGTCATTCAGTTTTTACTGTCTTACTGAGCGGAGCTTATCCAAACGATCTTCAACCTTTTCAAAAACGTAACATGGATCCTTACATTCGTGAGCTTATAGAGAATGATGGTTTAAAGAGGTTTTAGCAGAGCAGTTAGAATGGACCGCTAGTCAGGGAGAGGAACTGATGGATTCCGACGACGAATTTGACCTGTTAGCCGCTTCGCGCAGAGCAGATCAGCAAGGTGGAAATCGGCCATTTTCCGTTAATATGGAATGCATTGGTCCGATGCCGCGATGGAGACATGGTGTAGCGGTTCAGCACGCTGTTCGCTCCCGAAATGAACTTGGACACATTGAAGATTTGTCTATGTCCATGGCTGTTCACCATAGTACAGGCACACGCACATGGACCAGTACACGACCTATTCCGTTAGAAGAGTGGCTTAATCGCAGCAAATAAACCGAACATTGGTTAGATAAACTAGCCAAGCAATTAAACTCAGCTGAGAGTTTCGATGCAACCAGTGGCGAATTTTACATTGAACTGTTGTTTTTTAAGAACCATCAGCGCGGAAATGGGCGTAAAGGAAAAAATCCTGGTAGTATGTCTTATGAAGACATGCTCAAAAAGAAGAAAGGCCCTATCACAATCAAGAATAAAGATGAGCTTTGCGCCTCGCGGGCCCTCGTCACCATGCAAGCCCTTGCCGATGGAAATCCACAATATGAGACAATCAAAAGAAGTAGCGGTCAGTAAGGCTATCTCGCACATAAACTTTGTCAAGAAGCCGGGGTAGCCGAGGGACCATGTGGTTTCGAGGAATTGCAGAAGTTTCAAGATCATTTAGGTACTCAAGATTATCAGATTATTGTCTTTGAAGGACAGCGAGGCATGATTTGGTTCAAAGACCGCACTTACAATGATGCACCCAAGAAAATCTGCCTACTCAAAGTACAAAATAACTTTCACGGTCTGCGTAGCATTCCAGCCCTGTTAAACAGAAGTTATTATTGCCATCACTGCGAGAAAGGCTACAGCAATGAGATGGGCGAAAACCATAATTGCCGGGGCCAGAACTGTATCAGCTCCAGAAGAACGAACGGAACTTGTCCTAATTTCGCGACCTATGTGACAGCAGAAGTCTATTGCGATCAATGTAATCGAAAGTTTTACGGACAGAACTGTTATGACGCACACAAACGAGGAGCGAATAGTGTTTGCAGCCGATTTAAAAAGTGTCACGAATGTTGCCAAACTTACAAGTTAAATCCCAAAAAGAAACATCGCTGCTATCATGCTCTTTGCCGAAACTGTAAAGAAGTGACTCATGTCAATCACCGTTGTTTTATTCAACCCATTGTGGACGAAGAGAAAACAACGTGGGGGCCCCGTACGGTCTGAGAGGATGCGGACGAAGAAAGGATGATGGAATTTGAAGAGGCAGAGAACGAAGGAGACAATGAAGGAAAAGAAAAGGTGAAAACCAATGATTTGTGTCATGGACTTTGAATGTACACAGAATGTAATCAAAGAGTTTGAAGTAGTGCGTGTTGGATGGAAATATCTGGGTGAGATCGGTAGTTATCAGGAAGCGGGAACGACCATGGATTTGTTGCGTGACGCTCAAGCGAGAACTGTCACGGAGGACGGTAAAGAACGCAAAGTCTATGTGTATGCTCACTATATGCGTGGTTTTGATTCATCATTTATTTTGCATGCTTTCTATGATTTGGGCTACTAGGTGGTGAAAGTGTTGAGTGTGGGAGCCAAGTATTTGTCGTTCGAGTGCGGTAACCTTATTTTTCGTGATTCGTTAAATTTTTTAATATGGCGTTAGAGAAATTACCGGCGACATTCAATTTGCAAGAATTACATAAGG
>NC_133201.1:37349992-37454992 GCF_958299795.1 Porites lutea
AAGAAAGAGATGTGTGAATTTACTGAATGGCTGAATACCACACAGGGTTCCTTATGCACACATTGTATACGAATTGTAAGTTTGAAATTATCCATAGATGACGGATCAAAATTACTGGAAATACATGAATGCAACATCGTCAGAAACATTTCGTATGCTAGAAAAATGTGAATTATTGTATTTTGCTACATTTTAACAATACGCTACTGAATTGTTACTTCCACTTGATTAATGTTAGTTCAATAAAGTGTAAAACGTGTTGCCTTTATATATTTCCAGAGACACACTGCAAGAATTTAAGAAAAGGAGAATTTTGCGAATTTACTGAATGGATTAACACTACAGAAGACAGCTTATGCACACATTGTTTAAGAATTGTAACATTGAGAAAAAAGTCACGGAAAAAAGAAAGTGAGTATTAGAAAAAGTAAAAAGAAACGTGTAGAAAGTAAACGGAAAAGTTTAGGACGAAAACGTGGTTACAGTCATATTGCAAAATGGTGTAAAACAAAAGGGAAGATGTGCGAGATGGAAATTGTAGGATGTGTTGGAAGCACAAGGAAGAAGGCGAACAAATCAGAAAGGAGCAAGACCCAAGGGAAATGGAGTAAGCCAATGATCGAGTAAAGGTGTGTTGAATGTATAGGAACGATACTAAATGAAGCATCACTTCGCAGAAGACTTTGCTTTCAGTGAGTTCTAATTGATCAGCTAATTTTCGCCTAAAGTTCTATCATGGCCTGCAGGTTCCCGCATCCATACAGAAGAGAAAGAGAAAACAATCAACCAAGAAGTCCAGACAGCCTGATGAAATTAGCCCTGAAAGCAGTACCTAACCCCGGTGAGATGGCACGAGAATTCCTTCCTCCTTGGCATTGAGTTGGAAGAAAGAGTTTTCCAAAAACCGAAAAAAATGGAAGGCTGAGCATGTCAAAAAATTCAGGCATGTGATGAAAGAATTAAGATGGGTCGATGATTTTAACTGGACATGGAGTTTGTTCCCTAGCCACGTGGTCGTGCTTTCACAATTAAACCAAGTGATTGTTGTTTTATAGAAAGACACTAAAAAATCTCGAAGATTTTGCAAAATTTGAGCATCGGTGAAGACTGTTCTCTTCGAAGTTGTCGTGAAAAAGAGTATATTTAGAGAAACATCTGTTTAATCTTTTATTTTCTAGGGGGACGCTTTCCATGATAAAGTTATTAAAAGATTTAGAAATCTTTTTTTTTTGGGCACACTATCCCCTGTTTTAAGTACTGAATGTATATTTTTGTTTGTTCGTAGAAAAACCCTTATGGATATTACAATGTTAAGAGATGTCGACTGGCCTCTATATTTTAAATTATTTCTTGTGAATTATCCTCTATAGAATGACCTTAAAAATTGTTGAAGCATACAAATTGCAGTTAACAATGGATGGCTTAAGATTAACATGGAAAGGTCAACAATTAAATTTTCAGAAAGAGCATTCTATAGTTCAATTGTATTGTAGATCTGCGGGGTTTTTGGTTGAACAGCACAATTAATGAAAGTGACTTTGACCTGTTATTTTTTTATAGAAAATCGCTGTTTGAACTGAAATCTCTCCGTTGCTGCCCTTTCACTCTTTCGGCCTACCGTTATGTGAAGTGCCATTGCGATTGCCGTTTTGGCATTTTTAATCTTGTAATCGCCGATTGGATAAAATTCCAAAACTATGAAGAATTTGATCCCATTGAGGCAAACAATCAGTTTATTCGGACCTATAATGCAATCCCCGATAGAAATGTTTTATTCCAAAACATTAACGAGTTTCCAGAGGAACTACAACTATCTTACAAGAAATGAAAGAAAGATCATGGTGTCAATTTACACTGTGGACAAAAACAACCAAGGATGATTTGTGTGGACATTGTATTCGCATTGTCAGTTCAAAGCTACGTATTGAAGACATTACGGATGCAGGATACTGGAAATATATGACTACAACAGCTCAAATGGAGCAAAAATGTTTGATGTCATATCCACGTGTATTTTTTTAATTTGGGGCCAGTCATACTAGATGACTGACACGTCCCGTTTGTGTTTTAAGTTCGCAAATAAAGAAAGTGCATTGTAAAATAACTGTGAAAAGTTATTGACTTGGGAGAAAGCGAAAACAACATGAAATAAATGGTGTAGGGACAAGAGGCAAAAAAAACATGACATAATTGTCGTAGGGAAATAGCGAAAACAACATGAAATAAATGTCGGAAAAGCAGGAAAATAAGTGTGTTTGCTTGAAGCGGGAAAAACAGCTATAATGAATATTAAAAAAACGTGCAGTTTATCACGAATAAAAAATCCAAGGGCAACTGATTTCTACGCTGTTCCCACCGAAACGGAGTCCGCGATCCAGACATTATGGAATACCAATCACATTAACAAATACCACCACTGCAAGATGTATACACATTCCAAGTCTCAGTTTACCCGGGATTTTAATTTAACGAAGGCGTTACTTCATTTGACAGAGCTCACGTTTCAGGATAATTCAGATTACAAAATTGTTAAAGAAGGATTCAACTATCATCATGGCGAGTTTTATCTTTACAAGTTTAATGTCGATTGGATCATCGGATACGTCAGTTGCTTACTAAGATGGCATTCTCACCCTTAAGACCTCTACCACCACTTCACAGAGAGCCCAGAGAGTCCAGATCTCTGGATAAATTAGAAGCATTAGCCCTGTTGGCTGTTCCTAATCCAGGTAAGGCTGCCCGGGAAAACCTGCCACCTTGCCACAGTGTGCGAATCAAGCTCGAAGCACGTGAATTTGAAGAGGCGAGACATGAAAGTAAAAAAGAACACGAAAAGAAATTCTGGTAGGTCATGAAAGAATTCAAGGTGAATTAGTTTTGTGTTTCCGAACCACGCAGTAGCTCATTTAGAATCAAACGTTGTATAGAATTACGCTACTAGTTTGCGATATTTGAATTTATGTTTTGCCATGTTCGCGCACAATAGCCTCTATGAGAAGTAATGATGTTGTGTTTTCTTCTTGTAGACAAACGCTGCGTGATCTTAGATGTCTTCCTCTGTGCCCCTACACAGATTGGGTCTTTAACAACGTTGAATGCCATTGCAATATTCATTTGGGAACTCTAAGATTATTAACAGACAATTTCATAAATTTTATGAATTATCGCGAATTTAATCCTGTCAGAGCATTCTACAATTTTGAACAAGTCTACAGAAATATTCCGTTTGCCGTGCAGTCGAACATTTGCAGGTTAATTACCTTAACAATACCAAGATGGCGCTTAATCCCCTGAATGGAAAACAAGATGGCCACTTGATCACTAAATAGGAAGCAACATTTTCACTTAATCCCTTAAAACCGAAACCATGCACGGAAAAATATAAAAATATAAAAAGAAAACTTGAAGCGGAAGCGAAAAACAAACATGAGAGCGTTAGAGAAAGAAATGTTCGAATGTAAAAAACCAAAACGTGCAGTCGATCATTCAGTCAAACAATATGGAGGGTTAATTCATGTAGGGGCCAAACCAGAATTTGGGAAAAAATTTCAAGATGGTGGCCAAACAAGCGTGCAAAGGGCGGCTCTGCGTGTGCTGGCCATGTCAAGGGAGGCTGCAAAAAGGCAGTTTTTCTTGGGCCTGGTACCAAATACAGCTTACAGGCGGGCATTTTCAACTTGTTCGGCTCACAAGCTTTCCAATGGTGTGTCATGAAGCCATATTGGTTGTAGTAGCGGCGAATAATAAGAGCATGATTGGAGAAGAAAATACCGAACTTGACGTTCATGCAGAGTCCCCAACGTGAGGTTTTCCTTTGCAGTTTTCTTTGTTTGTCAAAGTTTATTTGAAAATCAAAAACCATACGATTTTAGTTTGACATCTGCTTGATATGTCTGTATATTTATTCCCACACTTTGTCCTCGTTTAACTGAAAAAAACCACCACATAAAATAAAAATTTATGACCAATACATTCACACATAGGTTTTATTTTACTTTGTGTTTTCCAATTTACTACAAATTAGTTCCTTAGCAAAGCAATTGCAAGAGTAATATGCTGAACGGATAGCCCGCTTTTATTTTGAAGACATAATAGATTGTTTACTATCCAATCAGGGTTAAAAGAGCCCGGGCAAGTCTAGGCAAGCCTATTGTTCCTATTGTAGTAGAGTGACGCTCATTAGAAAACCCATCCACTTCATTATATATGGAGAAAGACACTTCATTAGTATGCAGGAAATCCAAATTAGTATGCAGGAAGACACTTATACATATTAATAAAGGGAATCCACTTTTTTCCAGGTTATAACAATTGGTGACGTCATAGACTAGACCTAGCTAGACCTTGCTAGACACCAAAGGGGGTTAATTTCCAACATAGTAGACTACTATGAAAGCTTGATTTAATAAATCTAACTAATGATTTTTGTTACCATTGATATGATTAATGATTAGAAGCTTTTTTCTTAGAACCGAACACAATAGAAAACCTAATGAGCTCTACTACTTAAGAAGATGGTCTTTGACCAAGACCAAAATTTTCCTGTGTTAATAGTACATTTAGTTTGTCGTCCTATATACTTTTTTCCAGTTTATTTACCCTCGCTGAATAGGGATAAGGGCCTGGACCTATAGTATACCACCAATTTACAATCCTCTCTTTGGGATTCGTGACTCCCCTGTTATGCAGCCTATTCACCTCACATCACAACACTTATGAAGTTTGAGATATTCTGATGAAATATTTGTTTTGTTCCTTTTGCTCCGAGCTTTGGAACTTTCTGTACTGAAAGTTTATTTCCAATTATCATATTTGGCCACTTTATACAGCAGCACATTGTTTTTCTGGCGGAATCCCCATTTCACTGCAATAAGGACATTGAGCTTCTTAAGTTAAATACAGACACTTTTCTACTGCTTTTTAGTCCCACACGAAGCAATGATTAAAGATAATCCACAAGTGATGATTAAAGACAACCCATGCACGGTAAAACTCATTCTATCCAAGAATGCCAACAAGAAAGTTCCGTGAGAGCAGTGGAGTAGCTTCTCAAGCACAACAACAGGTTCGCACACTGCTACAATTGCACAGTTTGTAGGAAGGCCTTCAACTGTCCTTGGCTGCTAATAGTCCATTTTCGAATACACATGCGGCCATTCAAGTGCAGATTTTGTGGGAAAGGCTTCAGCCGTGTCTGGATTCTAAAAAGCAACATTCGAAGGCACCCGTGAAAAACCCTTTCAATGCCAAACATGTGGAGGACCATTTGCTGAGCACTCAAATTTGAGACAGCATTCTTCTTCTTCTGTAATGCTTTAATGATTTGTCCAATTACTATTCTGCAGTTATACTACTATCACATGGCAGAAACTCATTTCTGTTATTCTACGCAACATGATGTCACTTTATGTATTTCACATTTTGGGTAACCTATTAGCACATTTTGTTGTTAGAAGAGGTTGGTTACATCTTCTGTGATTCGATTACTAACATTCAAGTTTCACTCCTACATTTGGTTCCAAAACTGGCAGAAAAGCTTAAACAACATGCCTTCCACCGACATCACAAACACCCGGATGCATCCCTTCAGTTCATCACTGACATTTACCCACTGTCCTTTCTTACCACTCTTTTGACAAAAATGGCCCCGCATTCATTAAACTCCACCAAAGAACAGTTCCAGGCCTCCAGGATCATGTTCCAGAATCAATACTCAGCCGATGAATTTTCAGTTGCACATACCCTGGCCAGTGGTTTTCATTAACATGTTCATTATTTAAAACGCAAAAAGGCCGGATACAAATTATTTAGACCTTGCTTTATTTCATGTTCTGCACAGGTTCTTTAAATGGTATAAAATCGACTACAAACTTTGTAAACATCTTTCAACATCTCAGATAATATGCTTTTGCAACACTTATATAAGTTTTCTTGTTTCTGTAGCTTTTGTCATATGTCTTAGAATGATTATCACTACAATTGTCATTAATATTTTCCCTTCCTTATTGTTATTCCTCAATAATTTCTGTACCTTTGACAATTCCTCTGATCATTTTCTGTTACCTTTTTGTTATTAATAATTTTAAAAAATGCAATTTTTTCTCGCTTTTGTATGCTATGGCAGACAACTCCAACTTTTATGTGCTGGCATTGCACCTCCCTAATTGTTGTAAAAAGTTTAGTAAGTCTTTTTCTTGTGCCCCATCTCTTTTACTGGTTGCCTATGCAACTCTTAATAGTTTCTGGTTACTTTGTCTTCTCCTCTGAAATGCTTAAACGATTTAACGATTACTATTCCCCAGTTATACCACTATAACATGAAAGAAACTGATTTTTATTTTTTTAAGCAACATGATGTTATTTTTGTACTTCGCATTTTGGGTAACCTATCGGTGCATTTCATTGTTAGAAGAGGTTAGTTATGTCTTGTGTGATTCCTTTATTACCGTTTTATTTTCAATCTCAGATTTGGTTCAAAAACTGGCGTTGCAGATGGCGCAAAAACATGCGAACCCCTACCAATGACACGCCCATGCAGCCGCCCAAACAGCCACCCGAGGAGCAATTATTCATACAGCCCACTATGCAACAGCTAATGCAGCAGCACAATATGCAACAGCTAATACAGCAGCCCATGCAGCCGCCAACGGACCAAATCATGTAGCAGCCCACTATGCAACAGCTAATTCAAGTCGTGCAGCAGCCCACTATGCAACAGCTAATTTCATCGATCATTAACGAATAAAGAAGCAAATTTTCTTTCTCAGTTTTACTTAAAATATGCCCAAATACAATAGAGACAGTACCTACACTCCTTTTTTCTATAAGAACATATTTTACAAGAATATTGAGGCTGAAATATTTAAAATTTTAACAAATTTTAAGAATAAACAGCTGAGGCTGAAGTTTCTTCATACACGAAATCCTCAATTGCATTGTTTATAGTAGCTTCGACGTCCGCGTGATTCGATAACAGATGTCTCTATTCCTCCATATCCCATTCCTCATCAATGTCACCAGTGCTTGAGTGTTAACAGAAGGTGTCATAATCGACCAATAAGAGGGTATACTACAATCTCTGGCTTTCACATGTTCGATTGTACCTTACAATGAACTTGCGTCAATGTCTGCATGTAGAGACAAGTTCGTTGCGCTTGTTCAGTGTTGCCATGTGAGGCCTACAGATTAAAAAGAACTTCTCTGTTGTACATAGATTGCAACGTTTTGCGAGGTTGGTGTGAGATTTTGCTTTGGCGAGTATTTTCCACGTGATATTAAATTCCTTATTTGCCTCCTTTAGTTGCCACAGGTGCTTGCTCAGCTCAGTCTCATTCCTTCAATTTTACCCCTCAATTACCGAAGCCCTCCTAAACCGCGCCCTTGACTTCGCCCGACTATGAAAGCTTGATTTAATAAATCCTTATGATTTTTGTTACCATTGATATGATTAATGATTTGAAGCTTTTTTCTTAGAACCGAACACAATAGAAAACCTAATGAGCTCTACTACTTAAGAAGATGGTCTTTGACCAAGACCAAAATTTTCCTGTGTTAATAGTACATTTAGTTTGTCGTCCTATATACTTTTTTCCAGTCTATTTACCCTCGCTGAATAGGGATAAGGGCCTGGACCTATAGTATACCACCAATTTACAATCCTCTCTTTGGGATTCGTGACTCCCCTGTTATGCAGCCTATTCACCTCACATCACAACACTTATGAAGTTTGAGATATTCTGATGAAATATTTGTTTTGTTCCTTTTGCTCCGAGCTTTGGAACTTTCTGTACTGAAAGTTTATTTCCAATTATCATATTTAGCCACTTTATACAGCAGCACATTGTTTTTCTGGCGGAATCCCCATTTCACTGCAATAAGGACATTGAGCTTCTTAAGTTAAATACAGACACTTTTCTACTGCTTTTTAGTCCCACACGAAGCAATGATTAAAGATAATCCACAAGTGATGATTAAAGACAACCCATGCACGGTAAAAAAAGCCTCTATCTAAGAATGCTAACAAGAAAGTTCCGTGAGAGCAGTGGAGTAGCTTCTCAAGCACAACAACAGGTTCGCACACTGCTACAATTGCACAGTTTGTAGGAAGGCCTTCAACTGTCCTTGGCTGCTAATAGTCCATTTTCGAATACACATGCGGCCATTCAAGTGCAGATTTTGTGGGAAAGGCTTCAGCCGTGTCTGGATTCTAAAAAGCAACATTCGAAGGCACCCGTGAAAAACCCTTTCAATGCCAAACATGTGGAGGACCATTTGCTGAGCACTCAAATTTGAGACAGCATTCTTCTTCTTCTGTAATGCTTTAATGATTTGTCCAATTACTATTCTGCAGTTATACTACTATCACATGGCAGAAACTCATTTCTGTTATTCTACGCAACATGATGTCACTTTATGTATTTCACATTTTGGGTAACCTATTAGCACATTTTGTTGTTAGAAGAGGTTGGTTACATCTTCTGTGATTCGATTACTAACATTCAAGTTTCACTCCTACATTTGGTTCCAAAACTGGCAGAAAAGCTTAAACAACATGCCTTCCACCGACATCACAAACACCCGGATGCATCCCTTCAGTTCATCACTGACATTTACCCACTGTCCTTTCTTACCACTCTTTTGACAAAAATGGCCCCGCATTCATTAAACTCCACCAAAGAACAGTTCCAGGCCTCCAGGATCATGTTCCAGAATCAATACTCAGCCGATGAATTTTCAGTTGCACATACCCTGGCCAGTGGTTTTCATTAACATGTTCATTATTTAAAACGCAAAAAGGCCGGATACAAATTATTTAGACCTTGCTTTATTTCATGTTCTGCACAGGTTCTTTAAATGGTATAAAATCGACTACAAACTTTGTAAACATCTTTCAACATCTCAGATAATATGCTTTTGCAACACTTATATAAGTTTTCTTGTTTCTGTAGCTTTTGTCATATGTCTTAGAATGATTATCACTACAATTGTCATTAATATTTTCCCTTCCTTATTGTTATTCCTCAATAATTTCTGTACCTTTGACAATTCCTCTGATCATTTTCTGTTACCTTTTTGTTATTAATAATTTTAAAAAATGCAATTTTTTCTCGCTTTTGTATGCTATGGCAGACAACTCCAACTTTTATGTGCTGGCATTGCACCTCCCTAATTGTTGTAAAAAGTTTAGTAAGTCTTTTTCTTGTGCCCCATCTCTTTTACTGGTTGCCTATGCAACTCTTAATAGTTTCTGGTTACTTTGTCTTCTCCTCTGAAATGCTTAAACGATTTAACGATTACTATTCCCCAGTTATACCACTATAACATGAAAGAAACTGATTTTTATTTTTTTAAGCAACATGATGTTATTTTTGTACTTCGCATTTTGGGTAACCTATCGGTGCATTTCATTGTTAGAAGAGGTTAGTTATGTCTTGTGTGATTCCTTTATTACCGTTTTATTTTCAATCTCAGATTTGGTTCAAAAACTGGCGTTGCAGATGGCGCAAAAACATGCGAACCCCTACCAATGACACGCCCATGCAGCCGCCCAAACAGCCACCCGAGGAGCAATTATTCATACAGCCCACTATGCAACAGCTAATGCAGCAGCACAATATGCAACAGCTAATACAGCAGCCCATGCAGCCGCCAACGGACCAAATCATGTAGCAGCCCACTATGCAACAGCTAATTCAAGTCGTGCAGCAGCCCACTATGCAACAGCTAATTTCATCGATCGTTAACGAATAAAGAAGCAAATTTTCTTTCTCAGTTTTACTTAAAATATGCCCAAATACAATAGAGACAGTACCTACACTCCTTTTTTCTATAAGAACATATTTTACAAGAATATTGAGGCTGAAATATTTAAAATTTTAACAAATTTTAAGAATAAACAGCTGAGGCTGAAGTTTCTTCATACACGAAATCCTCAATTGCATTGTTTATAGTAGCTTCGACGTCCGCGTGATTCGATAACAGATGTCTCTATTCCTCCATATCCCATTCCTCATCAATGTCACCAGTGCTTGAGTGTTAACAGAAGGTGTCATAATCGACCAATAAGAGGGTATACTACAATCTCTGGCTTTCACATGTTCGATTGTACCTTACAATGAACTTGCGTCAATGTCTGCATGTAGAGACAAGTTCGTTGCGCTTGTTCAGTGTTGCCATGTGAGGCCTACAGATTAAAAAGAACTTCTCTGTTGTACATAGATTGCAACGTTTTGCGAGGTTGGTGTGAGATTTTGCTTTGGCGAGTATTTTCCACGTGATATTAAATTCCTTATTTGCCTCCTTTAGTTGCCACAGGTGCTTGCTCAGCTCAGTCTCATTCCTTCAATTTTACCCCTCAATTACCGAAGCCCTCCTAAACCGCGCCCTTGACTTCGCCCGACTATGAAAGCTTGATTTAATAAATCCTTATGATTTTTGTTACCATTGATATGATTAATGATTTGAAGCTTTTTTCTTAGAACCGAACACAATAGAAAACCTAATGAGCTCTACTACTTAAGAAGATGGTCTTTGACCAAGACCAAAATTTTCCTGTGTTAATAGTACATTTAGTTTGTCGTCCTATATACTTTTTTCCAGTCTATTTACCCTCGCTGAATAGGGATAAGGGCCTGGACCTATAGTATACCACCAATTTACAATCCTCTCTTTGGGATTCGTGACTCCCCTGTTATGCAGCCTATTCACCTCACATCACAACACTTATGAAGTTTGAGATATTCTGATGAAATATTTTTGTTCCTTTTGCTCCGAGCTTTGGAACTTTCTGTACTGAAAGTTTATTGCCATTATCATATTTAGCCACTTTATACAGCAGCACATTGTTTTTCTGGCGGAATCCCCATTTCACTGCAATAAGGACATTGAGCTTCTTAAGTTAAATACAGACACTTTTCTACTGCTTTTCAGTCCCACACGAAGCAATGATTAAAGATAATCCACAAGTGATGATTAAAGACAACCCATGCACGGTAAAAAAAGCCTCTATCCAAGAATGCCAACAAGAAAGTTCCGTG
Source organism: Porites lutea (assembly GCF_958299795.1). Lineage (NCBI taxonomy): Eukaryota > Metazoa > Cnidaria > Anthozoa > Scleractinia > Poritidae > Porites > Porites lutea. Next base: position 37,361,029 of record NC_133201.1, read on the forward strand.
AGAGCAGTGGAGTAGCTTCTCAAGCACAACAACAGGTTCGCACACTGCTACAATTGCACAGTTTGTAGGAAGGCCTTCAACTGTCCTTGGCTGCTAATAGTCCATTTTCGAATACACACGCGTCCATTTAAGTGCGGATTTTGTGGAAAAGGCTTCAGCCGTGTCTGGATCCTAAAAAGCAACATTCGAAGGCACACATGAAAAGCCCTTTCGATGTCAAACCTGTGGAGGACCATTTGCTGAGCACTCAAATTTGAGACAGCATTCTTCTTCTTCTGTAATGCTTTAATGATTTGTCCAATTACTATTCTGCAGTTATACTACTACCACATGGCAGAAACTCATTTCTGTTATTCTAAGCAACATGATGTCACTTCATGTATTTCACATTTTCGGTAACCTATTTGCACATTTATTTGTTAGAAGAGTTTGGTTACATCTTCTGTGATTCGATTACTAACGTTCAAGTTTCACTCCTAGATTTGGTTCCAAAACTGGCAGAAAAGCTTAAACAACATGCCTTCCACGGACATCACAAACACCCGGATGCATCCCTTCAGGTCATCACTGACATTTACCCACTGTCCTTTCTTACCACTCTTTTGACAAAAATAGCCTTGCATTCTTTAAACTCCTCCAAAGAACAGTTTCAGGCCTCCAGGATCATGTTCCAGGATCACTACATAGCCGATGAATCTTCAGTTGCACATACCTTGTCCAGTGCTTTTCATTAACATACTTTTCACAGCATTAAATCACTCCATCTGTAATGGCCTATTTTTGTAAAAATTTTGTCCTCGTAACAAGACTGAATTTGTGCGACTTGTTTGGTTATGTCTCGTGTGATTCCTTTACCAAGGTTTTAGTTTCAATCCCAGGTTTGTTTCCAAAACTGGCACAGCAGGGGGCAGAAAAGCTTACAAAATATGCCTTCAAAAGATGTCCCAAACACACCGATACATCCGCCCATGCATCCCTTCAGATCATCCCTTCAAATCAGCCCTTACATGCAACCTAACAGTCGTCCAAAAACAAAAAACAAAATTGTGAACATATTAACAAAGCTGGTTCCAAAAACAGCAAGCCAGGTGGCGGAAAAGCTTAAACAATAAGCCTTCCACGGATGTCACATACATGCCAATGCATTTCTTTAGATTATCCCTGACATTTACGCACACTCCTTTCTTACCATTCTTTGACAACATGGCCTTGCATTTATTTAACTCCTCTGAAGAACACTTCCAGGCCTCCAGGATCATGTTCCAGAATCAGTACTGAGCCGATGAATTTTCAGTTGCACATACCCTGGCCAGTGGTTTTCCTTAACATGTTCATTATTTAAAACGCAAAAAGGCCAGATACAAATTATTTACAATTAACATATTTAGACCTTGCTTTATTTCATGTTCTGCACACGTTCTTTAAATGGTATAAAATCGACTACAAACTTTGTAAACATCTTTCAACATCTCAGATAATATGCTTTTGCAACACTTATACAAGTTTTCTTGTTGCTGTAGTTTTTGTTATATGTCTTAGAATGATTATCACTATAATTGTCATTAATATTTTTCATAAAATATGTCATATATAATAATTTCTGCACCTTTGACAATTCCTCTGATCATTTTCTGTTACCTTTTTGTTATTAATAATTTTAAAAAATGCAATTTTTTCTCCCTTTAGTATGCTATGGCCAACAACTCCAACTTTTATGTGCTGGCATTGCACCTCCCTAATTGATTTAAAAAGTTTAGTAAGTCTTTTTCTTGTGCCCCATCTCTTTTACTGGTTGCCTATGCAACTCTTAATAGTTTCTGGTTACTTTGTCTTCTCCTCTGAAATCCTTTAACGATTTAACGATTACTATTCCACAGTTATACCACTATCATACGAAAGAAACTGATTTTTATTACTTTAAGCAACATGATGTTATTTTTGTATTTCGCATTTTGGGTAACCTATCGGTGCATTTCATTGTTAGAAGAGGTTAGTTATGTCTTGTGTGATTCCTTTATTAACGTTTTATTTTCAATCTCAGATTTGGTTCAAAAACTGGCGTTGCAGATGGCGCAAAAACATGCGAACCCCTACCAATGACACGCCCATGCAGCCGCCCAAACAGCCACCCGAGGAACAATTATTCATACAGCCCACCATGCAACAGCTAATGCAGCAGCACAATATGCAACCGCTAATACAGCAGCCCATGCAGCCGCCAACGGACCAAATCATGCAGCAGCCCACTATGCAACAGCTAATTCAAGTCATGCAGCAGCCCATGCAGCCGCCAACGGACCAAATCATGCAGCAGCACAATATGCAACAGCTAATACAGCAGCCCATGCAGCCGCCAACAGACCAAATCATGCAGCAGCCCACTATGCAACAGCTAATTCAAGTCATGCAGCAGCCCATGCAGCCGCCAACGGACCAAATCATGAAGCAGCACAATATGCAATAGCTAATACAGCAGCCCATGCAGCCGCCAACGGACCAAATCATGCAGCAGTGCACTATGCAACAGCTAATTCAAGTCATGCAGCAGCCCATGCAGCCGCCAACGGACCAAATCATGCAGCAGCACAATATGCAACAGCTAATACAGCAGCCCATGCAGCCGCCAACGGACCAAATCGTGCAACAGCCTATGCAACAGCTAATGCAAGTCATGTAGCAGCCCATGGACCCGCCAAAGGACCAAATCATGCAGCAGCACAATATGCAACAGCTAATACAGCAGCCCATGCAGCCGCCAACGGACCAAATCATGCAACAGCCTATGCAACAGCTAATGCAAGTCATGTAGCAGCCCATGGAGCCGCCAACGGACCAAGTCATGCAGCAGCCCACTATGCAACAGCTAATTTTATTGATCGTTAACGAATAAAGAAGCAAATTTTCTTTCTCAGTTTTACTTAAAATATGCCCAAATACAATAGAGACAGTACCTACACTCCTTTTTTCCATAAGAACATATTTTATAAGAATATTGAAGCTGAAATATTCAAAATTTTTTATAAGAATATTGAGGCTGAAATATTTAAAATTTTAAGAATTTTTAAGAATAAACGTCTGAGGCTGAAGTTTCCTCATACAGGAAATGCTCAGTTGCATTGTTTAAAGTAGCTTCGATGTCCGTGTGATTCGATAACAGATGTCTCTCTCCCTCCATATCGCATTCCTCATCAATGTCACCAGTGCTCAAGTGTTAACAGAAGGTGTCATAATCGACCAATAAGAGGGTATACTGGAATCCAGTATACCGGAATGACCCTTTCTTAACAATGTTTACAGGCATTCTCTCGCTCTGCATCCCCCTTTCCTGTTTTCCCGGTGTACAACTTAACTTGCCCCCCATTTACCGCCGCACTCTACTATCTGAAGGCCTGGAACAGGCTAGGTTGTTTTACGGCTTATAGTCATTGAACGGTCGTAATTCCACTTCATATAAAAATCCCCTGAAGAGTGAGCAATCACAAAACAGGCTTGTCGGGACGAAAGTGTAGTTTTTTTCCTACTTCCAATATTTATATCACGCTCTACTTTAACGTATCAAGCACTCTACTACGGTAAAATCGAAACACAGACTTCCTGTATATATATATATATTATGGATTGGTTTCAAAGGGGGCTGTTAGTTTTTGTAATAACGAAAACTAAGAGGGGTCTTTGTTTTCGAAATTACGAAAACTAAGAGCCCTAAATTTACTGTTAAATTTGACCTAAAACTCGGTGGAAAGAGTGAGACAGAAGATAATTTGACAGATTAGACCTATTTCGATTACAATTTGACTTCATATTTCGCCGAATTCGATTTTAGGGGGTCTTAGTCTGCGTAATCTTGAAAACTAAGACGGGTCTTAGGTCTTAAGTCTTAGTTTTTGTAACACCCGCCAATTTTGTTAGGTTAGTTCTCGCAAAATCGGCTCAATAAAAATATGTATATTTTTTTAATATAAATCATTAACAATGGCTATTTTGATCACGCTTTCACGATTGCGTTACATTTCCGGTGACGGGTGGGAGAGAGGACCTGGGAACGAGGTTGCTAAAGGTCTGTTTCGGCACCCACAAAGAAATAGCTAGCGGTTATTTATTATTTTCAAAATGGCGGTTCATGTCGTGTCGAGAAGGTAAGACAAAAAAATTTGTTATGCATGTGTTCAAACTGAACTTCTCTTGACCAGGTGATTTTTATGTTGTCAACCGTGTTAAAAAGATGAGACCAGAGACTATTTTTTTCCTATTTTTGGCTTTTTTTGTCTGTTATGAAGCTCCAAAATGCACCTGCTTCCGACAGAAAACAAAAACAAAAAAGGAAAAGAAGAGAGAAGGAGAAAAATGGGGCAGGGATGCACCAAACCACCGTTCTTGTGATCTCCATCATCCACTTAACACACAAAAAGCCGATTGCACCATGGCGGCACACGATACAAATTAGTTCACGATAACGTTTAATAAATCGCATTGTATTCATATCAGGCTTAAGTGTCCCGCTCCGTTGATTTTGTGAAACAAAGGACTTAAACCGTTTCTTTTGTATTTAGCTTTGAACAACAGAAAGCAAAGAATGCCAACCAGGTTTTTGCATAGGTTATTTCTTGAAGAAAAAGCAGAAATTGGTAAAAAAAAAATACAGAACAATATAATTTTTTTTAATCTTAGTCCACATGCAACCTACTGGGAAAATCGGAGCAAAATAAAAAACAGACCAAAATTTCACTGAGGCCTTTCTTGCACGGATGCCTTCATTATTGCTCTATGTGTAATGGCAAATTTTTATCAAAATTTTTGTCTCCGCAAAATAATTTTGTTGCTGCAACAAGACTGAATTTGAGTGACTTGTTGCAGTGACAAAAATCCAGTGCTGCGACAAAAATTGAAAGAACTGTACTCTGATATTGCAATGAACTTATCAAATTAAACATTTTCTAATATCAGATTTGTGGCATGTACAGGAAAAAGACAAAAAGAAAGTTGGTGTATTTTTCAGTAAAACTAAAGTAAGACAGTGAAGCATTCAGTTTTCTTGCTTCTCGTACAAAATAAAGTTTTGTTAAATTCTTTGACTCCACATTTTCAAAAATGACTCCAAAATTTGTCAAAAAGGAGACTCCAGTGACTCCAAAGGAAAGAAGAAATTTGCAAACCCAATCAAAATGATGTTTAAAATATTGAAAGAGATAGTGTTAAACTATTTTATGAATTAAAATTGGCTCCCACTTCACCTTGAGATGAAAGTAAACATTTGTATTCAAGGTTACAAGTATATAATTAATGGGCATAGTCCAAGCTACATGAGCAACTTTCTGGTACTAAATTTGGACATAAATGACCAGAATAGCCAAAATAGCTTCCTTGAACTTAGTCTGGCCTCACTTTAAACAAGAAATGAAAGGGGGCATACATTTAGTGTGAAGGCAGCAAGATTATGAATCACAATATGGAATGTGGACATGTTTATATATAACCGCATAGTAGTTGGTCAAATGTATTTATTTATTGAGGCTTTAAATGTATATTACCTTATTGCCATTTGCCGTCAATAATCATTGCTTTTTGAACTTGGCTGGCTTTATGTCTACCTAAAATGTTTAAAAAAAAGTCAGCACTTTACACCTTCAAGGCTGTGCTCTAAGGAAAATTTCAGGGAGCCCTATGGGCTCCCAAGCATTTTATTCAAGTCGCCCAGACCTCAAAGTTGGTGGCCCGAATAAAAATTTTGGGGAGCCCTTCGGGCTCCCAAGCATTCCAGCTGGGGTGCCCAGGCCTCTCAAGTTGGTCGCCCGAGTACATCTGATGAGGAAGTATTTTGAACACACGCGAATCTTACTTGTCTGCTGATCACCAAACTCTGTAATTTTAGCTTTTGGGTGCGACAAAAACCCGCTTGTTGTCTTATGAAACCCATCAAAGTTTTCGTGCCATTCAGATTTAAAACCAGAAACGTGAGCAATGCCACCAAATTGTTTAGGTTTTAAAGAGAGAAAAGTAAAAAATTTCAGCAGGTTTACGTAAACTTCATTAAGATCTTTGGGTCAAACATAGGAAAACTGTGCTTTTTACCAGTAATACTAAACTTGAAAATAAATTTTCAAAAGGTGAATCAATGCCGCATGAAATATAATGTGACGGAGTTTCATATGCGGTTGATCAAACTCAAATTCCCGTGAAAAATACCGTGAAACAGTGAAACCGCCACGGCCCCAAACCTATTGTTTTAAAAAATAAGTCATATTTTAATTTTCTTTTCTATATTATCACTGAATCTTTTAGGATAATTGAGCTTTTCGTGGATACGGTCGAAGCGTAAACCAGCTCTTCTTTCCTTGTTTTTATTTCATTTTTTTGACCGCTAAATTTATCCTGCATGCGAATTTTATAGTTTTTGATACGTAAAATGCCAAGACAACGTGGAACTGCCCTGTTTCTAAAACAACAATAAAAACGATCAGAACGATCATATCTTTTCTTTTTATATTTCATTATCTTATGTAAAGGGAAGAAAACAATCATAAGTTATGTTTTAGCCAAGCAGACTGACAGCAGCCAAAAACCGTAAAAACATTATATTTGCATACTGGTCAATACAGCAACTTCCGTTTTATACAAAAATAAATTACTCCGCGTTGCCAGCCGCGCTCTATGTCTGTCAGAAAAGTATTGACAGTTTCTCCTAAAAACTGTACCTAATTAACCATTCAATCCGAAAGAAAAAATTTTAAAACTATTTTAAGCAGCGGTACAAATTGAAATCCTCGCCGCTTGTCACGTTTAAAGTGATGGATTATGTTACGTGTGAAATCATGCAGAACGACCTTTGAACATCGACGTGCGCCCGTCTCTTTCGTACAACATTCGTAAAAACATTTTCTGTAGGGTTTAGCTAAACTCTGACTCAACAAACCAACACCAGTATGTTAAATTTTTCTTCCTGCTTAACTGAACACTGCATCAGAAGCAAGAGTGCCCAGCCGGGCGACCAGGAACTTTTTTTCAGTCGCCCGAAGCTAAATGTTAGTCGCCTCAGGCGACCGGGCGCCATTAGAGCACAGCCTTGACCTTCCAGAGAGGGTTAAAAACCTTTGTGACCTCCTTAGGGAAAATATACACAGACAATTTGTTCGCCGCTAGAAAACTAACAGATAACTAACGGCTTTTCTAACACTCTCTTTCTCTAACGTTTTGTTTAAATGCTTCAAGGATTTGTCCAAATGGGTACCTCCAACCCCGTTAACTCTTTTAACAAAATCCATGCTATTCTTCACATTGTGCACGAATGTACTGAATAGGTTTGGTGAATGTAAACTTTGACATTTCAGAGATTACAAAAATTGGCAGAATCCTTCCACAACTGCTGGTTATTTCTTTGAAATATGAAAATAAGGTAACGGTTAAGAAACAAACCGATTCCCAATGCTTAGCTACGTTCTATTCTCGGTGGCGATTTCGTTTAATGGTGGCGAGATGGTTTGGTGGCAAAAGGGACTAATAACCCAGCATTAACATTGCGAAAACGTGTATATCCCTTAAATGTCCAACAATGTTAAAAAAAATAGTTATAAATAGACAAGGGTAACATGAAATTAAACCTCTTCATGTTGAAAACGAGAACAAGATAGCGGGAAAAGTTGATCACGTGGTTGTCAATGGCGTCTTACAGTTGCTTACTATTTCAACGCATTCTTTTCCCAACAGCAACCAGTTAAACAATTGACGGAAATTTTAGCTGTTACTGAATTTAACATTAGCCTATGCTTACTGTTCTGAATACGTCAAATAAGATCCATTTTAATAATGGACATAGATAGCACAGGCCTTGTAAAAGAATATAACAAAGGAAGCATAGCAACAAAGGCGACGCGACGCTAAGCTTAAATTTGCAGTGCTGGTCAGCACAGTAGGGGAAATTCACACAAAATTCTGACGCTGAGTCTTTGGTAGCCTAATGTAGGGACACATTTTGTCAAAGATGCAAGCACTCTTTTCGAACAAGCAAATGAAGTTCACAAATTAGCATGCATCGAACACGTTGCCGGGCAGAGGTTCGCGAATTCGGCGCGCTCGTTCTTGCTAAAAAAATTAGCTTCGCAAAACAATTATTTCCGAAGTAATAACCGAAAATTGCACTCACCAAAACGTTAAATTGTTTTTCTTTGTCATTGCTCCTTCCTGGGTCTTTAATGAAGAGACTGTTCCTCCACTGCAGAGCGAACACCAACTTTCCCTTGATCCAACAAGATGAAACTGACGCGCTTAGCAGCGACCCGGTACTTCATATATGCTACATATTTGCCGCTGATCGAAAAGATCGGAACACAATCAACCTCGTCCCCAGGAGTTGTTCAAAGCTGGGTTTAGTTAATCCAGGGTTAGTGCGAGATTTGAATTCAGATTTGAAAGCTTAAAAGCATTTCAGTTTTAATTCTTTTTGTCTACAAGTTGATGATTGGAAGCTCTAAAAAAATAACAGAAAGAAATATCCGAGAAAATGCTTTTGAACACAAGAACGAGAAACCCGGGTTAAATTTAACCCTGGGTTACGCGCTAATCGGCCTTCGAACAACTGGGCCCAGGGCTTTTAGTCCCGAGGTTGGCTGATAATAGTTTGATTCGTCGATTGGAACCCTACTTGTCAATCTCATCCCCAGGGGTTTTCTCGTTTTACATCATCATCTACATAATTTTTGTTCCTTTAAAATGTGAACTGCCAGAAAGCTGAGAAAGAAAAACGATCTCGTGCGAACTAAGAAATCTCATGTAAAACGATTCCCCTCGCCTCAACAATTGCTCAAAACCCGGGGGGGGCTTCAGGCCGCAATGCTCCTTTGCTTTTTTTTTTTCCGAATTTACGTCGCTACCCTCAAGTAACAAGAACAATAATGCTTCGATGCTTTTATATTAATTGGTTCTAAACCCTTGAACTTTCGTTAGATAATGTTCCTATTAAACAAGTTTCCACTACTAAATCACTTGGGATCCTTATCGATGATAACATGGCATAGCATGGTCATATCGACAAACTATCCAAAAATATTCCCTTCAGCATTGCCGCCATTAAGCTAATAAAACCTTTTGTTTCGCCAGAAATACTACATTACATCCACGATGCCTTGGTACAACCCCATTTCGATTACTGTAGTATTGTCAGGGGAGATTGCGGCAAAACGCTCCCTGAAAAATTACAAAAACAGCAAAATCGTGCTGCTCGCATTTTGACTTCTTCCTTCTATGATGCTGACGCTGGGTACTTGTTACAACAACTTGGCTGAAAAGACCTGATTGCCCAGCGTCAAATTCAAGTACAGCAGATTTGATAAGGTGTTCAAAGCTCTTTTTTAATGATCTGGCTCCTGACTACTTGTCCTCTATGTTTACTGAGCGCAGTACGTCAGGCTATGTCTTAAGGGATTCTTCAAACAAATTAAATGTCCCTCTACCAAGAACCAACTACCTAAAAAGGAGCTTTAGCTTTAGAGGTGCAACTCTCTGGAACAGTCTACCCTGCAATCTTAGGCAAGTGAAATCTCTAAATATAGTTTTAAGCAATTGTTAAACCTTCATTTTAGTTAATTACTGGATTCAACTCCAAAAATAGTTGCCAACGTTTGACAAATTGAACTCGAGATGGAATAAGCGTGATAAAGTTTGAAGCAGCGCGAACACACTTTCAAGTGACCTTTTTGTAGACGTCGCCGTCGTTGTTGCTTTTGCTCCCTAATATGCATTCAGAGACCGACTTCACAGTCATGAAAAGCCGCAGATGAGATCCAGTCTGTCAGTGGTCCATTTGGTTCGCGATTTAACTCCTTTCTGTTTTTAATCAGTGATCAATATGATTTTGCCAGTGGCGTGCGTTAAAACACAACTAGTCAAAGGTATAAATTACAAAGCTGAAATAAAACCCTGGAGCACGGGCGTTTTACGCCTTTCTGGTCTTTGGCGTTTTGAAGCACAAAGGGCGCGCTTCTCAAGCATTTCTCGCGCTCCTTGCTTGTCTTCACTCGCCTGACAAACGCAAAAAAAATACTGTTCCATAAGTTATTATGAAATAGCATGTGGCATCGATTGCGGAACGGCATAACTACGCGGAATGCTACACTCAAGAAATAATTAACGAAGTGCGCATTTCTTTTGCGTATTCTCGGTTTGTAACCACATGTCATCTTGATGGTCAATACAATATTTTTTTTTTTTCTCCAAGAATTTACATTAAAATGAAATTTAGTTCCCAGAGAGAGATTCCAGGAGATTCGGACAATCATGATTTTAGCATTCATTGAAAAGAAAGCCGGCTAGGAATAAGCATGACGATTTTCAACATTTTAATTCCATTAGCGAAATATAGGTAGCCCACTGAAAAAAGGCCGTACGTCCTTTAGATCTCCAGGCCTATGAACTACTCGGATTGTTAGTTGTGTCTATAATGAGATCATAAGCGAGCGGCGACTTTTTGAAGGGACGCAATGATAGCCAAAACTCAATTAATCCTGTGCATACCCCATAAACGGTTGATGATTTACAATAAAACGATTTCAAGATCAAAGTGAAGCGGTTCGAATTTGCATGTAGATTTCACTTGGAGTAGACCGACGATATTAACGTTTTCGGCGTTTTCTATTCATCAGTCGGGGAAGATTCAGGAACAACATTCCTATTTAGTTAATTCCAAGGTGCTCTCTACAGAAGTTTAAAACCAGCATTAACAGGGTTTCAAACGTATTTGCCTCGTAACATTTGCAATTATCTGTTTTGTACATTCTGTGAAAGTATAAAAACAGGTTGAAAAAGAAATCAACAACTCAAAACCTACTTCAGTCGCCAGCCAACTGTTTGCGCTCAGAATTAGGTCATGAGTAACGGCTCTGCGTCTTTGATGCCTTCAGCGGGCCGGGCGAAACAATTTTTGGACACAGATTGGCTGCATTTACAAAAACCTTAGCGCCATCAAAAAAGGGCAAATTCGCTGTTTAGTAGATATATTCCCTAGTTTTGAGTCATTCTCCATATACATGTGCTAGGTTCCTGATAGTTTTGATTTTCAACAGGTCATGCCTCAAGCCATTTCGCAAACTCATTCCTCCTATTTGTCTTTTTTCATTTACCGACTGGAAACCACTGTGATTCTCATCTTGGGACCTGTTAACTTCAGCTTTGAACTGAATCGAAACTGAGGCGTGCGTACTACGTCGGATTCCCGGATTCCCGCGTGTATCTACTGACTTAGGATATATGAAAAAAATTATATTCGTTACCTGGCGGAAAAGACATAAAAGTCGATGGAATTGCCTGCCGTTATCGAAAACACCAGAGCGCTGCTCTCTGTTGTGACACGATACCTGGACGATTATCTCCCTCTATCTAACTTACTGTGATTTTGGAATGTAAATACTGTCAAAGGCAAATCAAGATTTAAACAATATCACAACAATGAAATCAAATAAACGTTTATGCGAACAACAAACGGATTAAGAACGGTTAATAAGTTTACATACATACCTACATACATACATACATAGCCTTTATTAAAGTGTCTAATCGTTCTAGTGCCTATTGTCACTATTGGCACTAATTGGGAACACCTCTAAAAACTAAATTACATAATTTTAATTAGTTTCTTTTTTAAAAGAAACTAATTAAGTACTATAAAACATATAAAAAAAGCCGGAAATTAACACTATTCAAGCTAAGTACTCTTTCTAAATTTACAATATAAAAAACTAAATGCACGGAGCTCGGACGCTAAAATGAAAAAGGAAATATGGGTTTTAGCGTCCGAGCTCATATATGCATTTAGTTTTTTATATTAAATGAAAAATAAAAAAAAACTAAACGCATATATGAGCTCGGATGCCAGAATCACCGTGAATGGACACATTTTTGCTGCTTTTTTTCATTATGTTCTAAAGATATATTTCTTTATCGCTTCAGTTGAATCTTTTCTATTGTACAGGTCAGAGAGTTGGACATTGACTACTGCACCGGAAAAGCAACTTGATAGCTGCTGCACAAGGCCGGTTGCGGATCCACGGGAGGGGCCCGGGAGAGCCGGTCCCCCCTCTCCTCAGGGTCTGGATGGCAGGGCCCCCCTTCTCAAGGTCCGGCTGGATCCGGCACTGAAGGCTGCTTCTTGCTGCTCTAAACATAAGCCGGAGAGATCATATATTTAACAAGAAGCTCTACGGGGATCTGCCTCCAATTTCAACACATCTAGTTAATGTATTAATTTACAATGCACGAAATATATTTCAGCTTGCTTTGATTTTCGCGACGAATTATTAACAAAGTATTTTAATTGGCCAGTGATGAAATTTTAGTTCTTATTCTTCAAACATAATAATGAATAGCTTTTGCAATACTGTATGTACTTGTATGGTCCTGCAAATAAAGTTTGTTGTTCTTGTCAACAAGTCTCCAGATACGTCGGCCGCAGTTTTAGTGGTCACTGTTGGAGAAGTTAGACTGAGACTGTTTCCCAACTATTACTTTTGGATCCAAAACACGACAGACCCTCAAGGGAGTGTCCAGCAACAGCATTTTTTGACCAACTAGAGATTGAAGCATTATCTTGCATCTGTCATGGCCAACAAACGGAAAAGGGACACACTTTAAAATCAGTGCGGATGGGCCCGAAATACGGTGGAAATCATAGATGGATGTTCAAAACACGTTTTAAGGTTTAGTGTTCATAACTTTAGAATAACACCTTGGTAACTCAACAATGTTGTGTGCAGAATTCAGTTCATGTACAGGATTCCATCCGGATCTCAGGTCCCAATGCGTATTCCAAAAAAAGGCGAATGATCAGGTCAATCAGCAAGCAAATCAAGCCGAGCGGGATCTGAGGAGGGAAACGACCGTCATTACCCCGCTCGGCTCGCGTCTTTCTAAAAGCTTGTTTATAGCAGAAAGTGCACTTAGCTTATACAGCTACAGTAGCTCACAGGCACACCACTCAAATGCTTAGAAACAAATAAATCAGATGCAACATAACAGTTTAAAAACCCCAACTGGTAGGACGCAACCAGCTGGCTATTTACAAGTGTGGCCGAGGATTTGAACTCGGGACGACCAAGAACAAATCCAGCAAGTGGCCAGAGCGGGACTCCAACCAGGGACCATCGGATTGCGAGTCCGACGCGCTGACCACTCGGCCACGCTCCCTCCATTCCTATGCGCTCGGCTCTCGCTCGTCCCATTATTCGCCCCCTTTTCCCACTGCTAAGCCTACTCCCATAGTAAAACAATACGTGTGGGTGAGGAGAACATAATTTTATGTTCTTTTGGTGTGAGTTCAAAGGAAAGATTACTCCTTGCGCTTTTTTCCACTCCCTCTATCTCCAAGTGAAAGGAAAGATATCCCATTTATAAATACAGTTATCGGCGTCTGCGTGATACATAATCTTTTGCAACTTACCGATATAGTTTAAGAGTGATTTTACTAACCGTATTTATTCGATTAAACGCCGCGGCGCTTATTGAACTTTTCGTGATTCGAGTGCGGCATTGAAGTATACTTACTTTCAACTGAAAAACATTGTTATCAATGAAAGCAAATTTGCAGTGCTTGGTTAAGCTGAACTACCGTATAGTGTTTTCGTGTTTTGATTATATCAGGCTTTGGGCTTCGAATATACTGATCTTAAAACATTGCTACTATCAAGACTTGATTATTACATCATTTGGCTTTTGAGTCTATTATTGGAATAGAGTCAACTCCCTCCAAGACGGACACCTTTGGGACCGCCAGTGCGTGTCCGTCTTAGAGAGTTGTCCGTCTTATAGAGAGTGAAGGGGCGTTTATTCGAGGGCAGTGTTTATTAATATTTCTGCTTTACATGTAAAATGCGGTCAGGTGATTACATCCCATCGACCGTAGCCCCTTTCTCCCCTCATGAAATTCACACTAGGTAGAACTGTTTTTTGCTTTTAAATCACACTTAGATAATAGGGCCATTCATACGAGGAAAAATAAGACGCGTCTTAAATAAGACGCGAACTGTACCATTTATACGAGCATGTCTCATCTAATAAGACGCGTCTTAGCTAAGCCACGTCTTATTTTAGACGAAATATGCCGTTTATACGGAAAGTTCGCGTCTTATTTAAGACACGTCTTATTTTTCCTCGTATAAATGGCTCTAATATTTCGAGCTGGAAATGTTCATGAAAGTGCAAGTCTCTTCAATTTGAAAGAAAAAAAAATTGACAGGAAAGCTAGCAGGATTTGAACCCACGACCCAGATGGTCCAGTCTACTACGACAACCACTAGACCACTGAGGAATTACTGGACGGAGATGAAATCATTTTTAAAAGTACATATAGCATCGACTCCAGACCAAAAGTAGACCCCAACCAGTTTCGAAACAGTGTTTAACCCTAATCACTAGAGGCAGTCCTTAACCCTAATCTGTAAAAGGCAGCGCTTAATTCTAATGAGTAAAGAAGAAAACAACGGTGTGTAAATTTCATGAGGTGTCCAAAGAGGCTACGGTCGATGGGTTCTAATGATAACCGTAAAATGCGGCGTTTATTCGAAGGCGGCGTTTAATCGAATATATACGGTAACCCTAGAACTATTGTCTAACAATTATTGCTAAAAAGGTAGACATAAACAAATAAACAAACAAAGAACGAAGTTAGTGTGTAAATGCATAGTAATCCACAATTCTCTCTTGTCCACAGTAGTTGTGTTCCCCAAAAAAACAAAGCAAACAAAAAACAAAGCAGAGGTGACGTTCTCCGCTTTAGTAGTTTTCAATTGATCGCAGGCTCAGGTCCTTGTTTTTTCTCACGGGGATTGCTTATGACAAAAGTTGAATTTGAATTACTTGCGTTGGCTAAACCTTTATATTATATGGGTCCCGTGATTACAAACTATACTGCGAGGAAGCGGAAGTACCAGAAAATCCTTTTTTTTTCAGCGGCCGGATTAAGCGAACATACTATAAATTTTTTAATGTATTTGTTAAAAATATTTTCTTTTGAAAATGATATGATAAATACTATTGGATGATTTTATTCGTTTTTGACCTCCTCACAAATATGTTATTTATCGATTCTATCCATATTGCAACGAGACAAATTAGTTGTAGGTCCCATCA
Organism: Porites lutea; assembly: GCF_958299795.1. Lineage (NCBI taxonomy): Eukaryota > Metazoa > Cnidaria > Anthozoa > Scleractinia > Poritidae > Porites > Porites lutea. Next base: position 37,376,137 of record NC_133201.1, read on the forward strand.
GCCAGCACATCTTCTCTAAACTTACAACTCAGTCTGTCCTGTGCATTTTTCCATCATTTTCCACTAAGGCTTTGAGCCCAACAGGACAGTTATTTTGCTTAAATATGCGGGGAGACACTTTGTAGAAGGTAAGAAGGGAGTGTTGGTCTAATCTAATGGTAATACTTATGCAGCTTTGAGTTTTTCTTTTCATGAAAGAAATGTTTCATGTCTTTAAGGAATGTGTTCCTTGCCATTTATTTGCATTTAGCCAGTTCGTTTTCTGCTAGATTTCTATAGCGGACGATAGGAACGCTTATCAGGTCTTCCTAGGGGAACTGTCATTAGCTATAACAGTACAGAAAGCATCTTGGGAAAACTATTGCGTGAGATGTTGTACGTGACATGGTTTACTTCCGCTTACGTTGGAGTGGACTCGCAAGCGAAAGATTTGAGCACGGAAGAGACGAGTTCCCAGTTCGATTAGTAACACTTTGCAGTGAAGTGGTAAACGTCGCTTGAAAACATATCATCGCCTGTGAATGAATCAGGGTGCAAGCGAAAGAGCCAGGTAAAATGCGTTGTAAATGTAGATGTGTCCAGTTGGATTCTAATATGACAAAATGAAGCGACGATATTCACTGTGTTTTAGTCAGTGATTTATTTGGTCGACGGAGACTCTGTTTCGGTTTCATACATCTTGCTTCCACTTAAATGAGTAGAGAAGTATCAGAAAAAACAGCAAGGTAAGTTTTACCATAGAGAATAACATCAACTTTGTATGAATAGCACTTCAGCCTTGTAGTAGTCAGCTGGTGTAACTTTACTGTAGCGATATACACGGAAGCCGGAAAGAGCCTCAACTCTCAACAATTATAAATGCCCGGCTGCTGTCAGTGAATCCTTTTAAAACTTTCTGCGAAATCCCTTTCCCTAACCTCTTGAAAGTGTTCTACCTTCAGTTATAATATTCAAGCCAAGCGAGCGGGAAAACCGTCAAGAATTGCTTTGCACCAGAAACTTCGATATCCCTGGGGAGAAAATGAAAGTAGGAAAGTGGCGAGTGGAAAACTAGGGAGTTGATATTTATTCGTTTGTCTTCCTCTCTACATTCTTCTCGTCCCCTGTTAAGCTAACATATCGGAGTACCTTGGCGCATTCGAGATGAGGTGGGGTACTTTATGAAGATGTATCTATGACAAAATTCAATAACCGGAAAGTGAAAAGGGTTAAGTCAAATCTGAAGTCGATGCGGAGTCAAAGCTAGTAAAAAAGAGACCACGGTAAGAGGAAGAGGAAGAAAAACTCGAAGAAATACTAAAAAGGCCAGCCTCGTTCCCAGTTACCCCCGACGATTTCGGATGTGACGTCATCGGTTCCAAGCCTCCTCTGGTGACTCGAACAGCGCGAGCTGACCTGAGTACGAGGCTGTAAGAAAGTCACTGTCATATAGGTATAACGCAGAAAGGTATAACGCAAAAGGCATAAAGCAAAAAGGTATCAGGAACTTGTGAGTTATGCTTGTTAGCGTGGTGCCTCTTTGCGTGATGCCTTCCTGCGTGACACCGTTCTGCTTGATGCCTTTATGTGTGATGTCTTTCTGCGTGATACCTCCTTGCGTGATGACTTTCTGCGTGATACCTTTTAGCGTGATGCCTTTCAACGTGTAGCCTTTTTGACGATTTCTCGCGTAACGTAGCGTTACAACATTGTTACATTATTTCAAATGGCTGCAATATTGTTCCAACATTTCAACCCTCTGTTGAGCTGAAATAGATGTTGCAAATCGTCTCGTGTAACATCATCTTAAAGGCGATGTTTCGCGCGAGATGATTTGTAACGTCCTTTTTTGGCGCAACACAGCATTGCAACATTGTTGCGACATCGTGTTTAAATCGTTGCAGCATTGTTACTATTGTTCCAACATTGCAACGCTGTTGTTGCCTTTTTCGTTCGCGAGATACTTGTTGATAACTGTACCGGATAACGTCAAGGATAACGGGATTGTTGTCATTATAAACGAAGCTGTAAAAAAGGACCTCTCGGGTAATGACTTTAGGGTGAATATGTTGTTTCAAATTTGTTTTAGATCACATAACCGAGGGTAGCATGGCTTCAAAAGCATATGATGAAAGGTATTCAAACAGTGGCTGCCCACTGAACCAGCTTGACCTGTTTATAGCGGAACTCGCTGACACAAAAGCAAGTTTCCCAGACGGTGAAAACACTCACATTATCCGCGAAGAGCTAAATCAGATTATAGAAGGTACTTTACTGGACCTTTCTGGTAAGTACCGACTGTTTCGAAATGCTGTTGTCCAATTGGGAGGAAGCATGGTAGAGGGAACCAAGATTGGACAAGCAGATGAGTTTGACTACGTTTTTGTTTTACCTTCGTTGCAAGAACAGTCGGTGTGGACAAATGGTGAGCCTTTTTATGCCGATGAGTACAACATGAATATTCAGTCGACGAAGCTAATTTTGAAAATGAAAGACGTCCCTTTTATTGATGACATTTTATGCCCTGAATGGTGCGACCAGGACGAAAACGAGCAGAGAAGAAGTCAACAACTTATTTTTAAAGACGGTAAAAGTCCTTCGAGGGATGAAATCTCCGCCATGGTATCTGTAGCGATTTATCGATCTTTGCAATCACTGGTGGAGAAATTCCCAAAGTGGAAACATGTCGCCCGATTGAAATGCCCTTCTGGCAGGACATACCTTCAAATTCTTAAGTTTACTGACCATAATGGATCAGAAACTTTGATATCGGTTGACATTTGTTTAGCCATCCAGATTCCCTACCGTTCGCCGAGCTCTGAACATCAACATTTGCAACTTCTGTTTGAATTCTGGTCTATCAATACTATTTCATGCTCAAGGAGGTCAGAGACCCCTTGGGAAACGTCAACGCTGAAATCTCTTCCGATTAACTCGTCGGAGAAACGCTGCTATCGTGTTCTAAAATATCTCATTCAAACTTTTCTTGAATCACATTTCGACATGTACACAATGGAATACAAAGCAGTTATAGAAACTTACACACTAAAGACGTTGATCCTGAAAGGTATGGTAGAAAGTAAAAAGAAATGGGGGTTGCAACGTGTGGGCCAAACGGTCTTAGAGGTCCTTGATCTGATTAGGCAAGATTTGGCAACTGTGAAAAGCAAGATGACGAGCTCTGACCCAATGGAAGATCATCCTTTAAAGGTTTCTATGGATTACTCTTTGCACCCAGTATCAGCGGAGCCAGCCCTGTTTCCAAGATCGAAATTGTACCATTCTCGTAAAGACTTAAACCCGGTATTCCAACGGCCGGAAGCTATTGAAGACCAAGTTACAACCATCATCGAACTACTTCTCATGGTGAGGGATACAGAAGAGGGGAGACAGCACATGATGTCGCAAATTGAAGCAATCGAGAGGCTAAAAATTCTTCTAAAGGATGGTACCTACCAAATTCCATTGATGGAGACACTGAAAAACCGAGAGGAAAGTGCCAAAAGTGGTGTTTATAACAATTTTTTGTTGATTTGGCATGTTGTCGAGAGAGAAGATTTCAAGGCCTTCATGAGAAAGAGCAAGTTTGGTATTCCAGTCCAACCAGATGGAAAACAGGACGATTGCATAGTGTTTCCTAAGAGGTTTCCTGTCTTCGAATTACTTAACTGTTGTTTGTTCAAGAAAGAAGCTCGTGAAGAAGAAGGGATTGAAATAATGGAGATGGATGTATTCGATCATGGCGATTGGAAGCAAGTGGTTTGCTGGAATGTTAACGAGTCCGTTGGCTTAAAGTCGATTATACCATGGGAGCTTTGCTCGTCCTGTGCTTCTCAGAAGTCGTAAAACTTTAATAAAACAGCTATTTTTTGTTCATAATATCACTTTCTCACCTTCACTTCTAAGATTGAGAGGGTGATGGACGAGTTGCAAATATCCCCAAATATTTGTATGAGATAACAGAACCAGACCCAGGCAACAGTTTTGCTTATGGCTTCAACTGGCCCTTAGCCCTAGCATACAGGGAGTGCTTTTTACAAAATTATGGAAGACCCAAGAAACTAACGTCTTTATTTTTAATTTGTAAAAAGAATAGATGCTACGATATGGTGTTCTTGTTTGGACACCTAAGAGTGACTACAGTATTAACTAATTCGGTATTTTATTTGTTTTTAGATGTTTCTGTAAAACATATATATTGTAAAACACTGACTTGCTTGATCTCATAAGAAGCTACAATCATGAACAAAAATTCCTGGGATAAACTTGCATTTAGTGGGACTTTCGTCAATTCACACACGCTCGAGCTCACCCACCTCACAAATAACGTTGGACACTTGTATCCAGTGGGGAAGGGAGAACGGCCAGTAATTTTTGAGTAAGACTCACTGTTTTATGAGGGCACCCCAAACATTGCAGAAAAAAAATAAATACTGCGTTAAGCTGCATTACATACTGCATAACGGCTTTTTTCCACTGGAGCAAGAGAAGTTAAAGCTCTTAATTTTTATCTTTGCCTGTCTGTTTTTATGAGTTCCCTTTGTGGGCACAGTGACTACGTAACACCAAATGGATTTTAAGGTCCCGTCTTTACAAATCCCGCTATTTTTAAAACATATTTTTTTTACACTAGCATGAGCAAGTTTACTCCAGTCTCGTCTGGACAGAAACGACCGATTCGTCAGTGTGTAAAAAGAAGAAGTGAGCAGTAGTTTAAATGAATTCAGATTCGTGTGCACAGGGTCTTAATATTATCAAAAAATATTTTCCAGTAGAATGTTTGTTAATGTTTCCTTAATTTATTGCTACTTCAACGTAACAGCATTTAAAACGCTAAAAACGGTGAAGGGATATTTCATTAGTCATTGTAAGTTAACAAATCAAATAAAGTATTTACTTGCATACAAAATGAAATTAATGTGTTTGTGGAGTGGCCCTGAATCTTGGTTTTCCCATTTCAAACCACGCGACGATACCACAGAATCCCAAATGTATGTCGTCCTATGCCAGCTTAGTCAATAGGCTTTCTCTTTTGATCTCTTGTCTGCGCCAAGTCTGGGAGAGAGCGGGCTAGAGAACGGCGTTTTCGGCGAGTATCTCTCGGTGACGTAACAGCTCACTGTAGAGTCCAGGATTGACCGAGCCGAGAATGCCTAGGGACTAGGCTGGTCCTATGCACGTCTATCCACATCCATATGTATGCATAGCCTGTTCCGTTCCAGGCTCCGAGATACCGAGATAGTTGGGTCCGCGGAAAACACCTTATTCTTTATTATGGGATAAAAGCAATGACACGTGGCTTCTCAGGGGGCAAACAAGTGAAGAAATTGCTATTGGAAGAAATCGTGGTTGAGTTTGTTTATTTTAGACAACAGGAAATGAAGACCTTTCCATCTTAAAGACAATAATGTCAAAATGACGTGTGGAAGAGATCATTGTTACTTTTTTGGGTGCAGTAGCGACCGTAGATGTCCTCATGGCAAGAAGTAAAGACGTAAATCTTGCTAAAACTTGATATGTACATTTTGCATGACTAGGAAATCGTCGTCTCGTTTTGATAGAATAAACAAACTCGACCGCGATTACTCATATTGGCAGCTTTTATCGCTTGTTTGCCCCCTAAAATACCAAGTGAATTGGCTTTCATCCGATCGATCCTAGAGCGCGTGCAAAGATGGCGGGAATCGTGAATACGGTCTATTGAGAATGACCGAAGTTGAAAATACAACGGGAGGAAACTGGGGAGAACATCACTTGGTCTGAATTGGGAAATCAAAACATACAAGCTAACAGGGTCTATTGGAGATAGCATATAGTCATCGATTATTGCTCTGCAACAAAACACTTTAAAATATTCAGTAGGCATTTTGTCCACTGAGTTGAATAAGCTTCTTTCTAGTATCTCTAAACGCGGTAAAATGAAGTCTTTTAGGAGTTCTTAGCTTAGCTACGAGCAATCGGACGCATCATTCTATGTTTTTTTTATTTATTTATTGTTGTATGTTTTTGATCGTATATTATCTATTGATCTCAACTGAAACCATCTTTAAAAAAAGTATCCTTCGTGTGGCACGAAATTTTGCGCTCTTAAGAGTGAGTCCATGAGTGCACCAGGCAGGCGTGCTACATGCCATCTCTCCGATTTCGCTGAAACTTGGCCAGTTTAAAGGGTCTACCCCAAAACTCAAAATGACAAACTGGTTTGTAGTTTGGATCTTTATGGTGGGAGATAGCCCACCCAACTGGTTTAATTAAATTTTTTACCAATAAAAGGGCTTTAATAACAGGCAAAAGTAGGAAGCTCTCAGGACAACTGTTTTTAACCTTTGACTATGAGGGTTTGTGTATATGTTGATACGTCTTTAATAAATGCAAGAATATAAGTTTCAGTCAATTTGATTGACAGCTTGTCAATCACCGGCCTTGAATATGGGACCACCTTTTTAGCCATTCAATTATTTGCTGATTTTGAGATCGAATATCTCTCCTTGCCAGAAAGCTATGACAATAACTTTGTTATTCCCTGCTTAACAACAATTTGGTCTATAATAAACACAAAAAAAATTTCTGGGCGCTGTCTTTTTTTGGCGTCAGATGCCAATTCAAAACTACACCTAAAACAGACTTATTTCCACTTCACCTTTCCTACAGTTCAACAGTTAATGACTGTTTAATTTAATAAACCGACACTTTCTAGCCCGTTGTACAAGAATTGTAATGGAGGAGTTTAATACATGCTTAAAACGATCTAGATTTGGCGAGAAAATTAAAGATTTGACACTGATTAGTAATGCATGTCACCAAAATATCGAGGGCAAAATCGTAATCTTTGTGAGCTCGTTTAGATGTTCTCGCAAAATCAGAGATTATTCTTCTTAGGAGTTAAACTAATAATAAGTCGTCTTATTCAAGTGTTTATTGTCTATTGTCTTTACTTTGAGAAAACCAGGCTGTTCTTAATTTCCTAGGGGAGATTTCAAGGCCACATGGCGGGCGGTTGTTGACAAACTTTGAGTCACGCCAGTACACGCCAGTCATAAAGCAATGTCAACTCGCACATCTAAAGACAACATTAAATGATGAGAAATTCTTCCTTCTAGCGATAAAGAAATTAAGGTCTTAAAAAATTCGTTTAACTTCTGGCTACGGCCTCGGAAAAAAAACAGTATTTACTATTAGAAAAAAGTATTGTGTTATTTTCACTTACCGCCGTCGATGTATGCTGCGTGACCAGACAATATTTGTTCAAAATCAACTTCTTTGCCTTCAAGCAAGGCTTTCCGATTGGCCTACTTATCTCTATCACTATATTTGTCTCTTCCTATCGGCATTTTTCGGCAAATACAAGTTGTTCGAAACTCTGTCACTCGATCACTCTCAATCAATATTACGCCCAAGTATTATGTAACCAAAAAAAGAGCCTGCAATGTTTTAGTTCAGCGAATTTCCCGCGCCTACCCCGGAATCTAAACAATTTTCGGTTGTCTAGAGTGGAAGAAAGAATGAATTTTAAAAAACAAAACACACTAAAAAAAATTAAATTGCCTTAAATCATTTATAAATTTATTATCTTTTGATGGCGAAGTCCACACATTTTCACCTGCAAAACTTGTTGTTGCTTTTGAAAGATAACCGAATTATCTTGTTTTATTAGTGAATAACCAATGCAAAGTACTATTTTGTAATCGGTATGATTCTGTGACTCTATACAAAACTATAATGTAAATTACTTAAATTCATTTAAAGAAATTCTATTCTTTTACAAAATTAAGCTTAATTGTACAGGACTGTACCGGCCATGGTACATTTGTACCTCATATTCCAGAGGAGACCAGACAGAATCATGACCTTGCCGGATTGCGCAATCAGCAAAATTGTAACAGCACGTGCCTGTCAAATTTCAGACCATGCAATTTATTTGACTAATCGTCCAAGGGGCGTTCTTTTCAACCACGCGTTTGTGTTGTAAAGTCGCAATATGTCTCAGCTTTCCTGTTCATTTGCGATCTTCTGTGGAACGGAATGCGATTTCTCTTCGCGATGGCCCGGACGGCAACAACTTATACCACTAAATTCGTGTGCCGATGTCATAAAGGAACATCTTAGAGATGTAAATGTATCTCAATCGTGCGTTGTATCCGAGAAAAAGCTTATTTTAGCTCGCGTTGGTTTGTTCGAAGATGATGACGGCCGCGATTTCACGATCTGCCCCAAACATCGCGCAGTCCTTGGAGTAAGATTCCGACCATCAAAAAAATGCCAGCATCCTCTTCACGGCAATCGATAGGGCAAAGGTGACAGAGGAGTCAATCTGAAGACGGCAAAAGAAATCAAGGAAAGTGGAACACTGTAGTTCCAGTCGGTGCAGGTAATTACAAAGATTTTATTTTGCATAGGGTGTTGTTACTGACTTGCTTACTTCCTATGCGCACGGCAACTGATAAGAAAGGCGGAAAGACAAACATACTCAATTGGACCGTGTGACCCGAAACGCATAGATCACGCGTGAAAGGGGAGGATAGGCAAGGAAGGCCTTCACACAAGGCTTTGGGCAACGTGGGTTAGTCAGACCCGCCCCCAGTCGTCTCTCATTGAACCTCTCCCTACTAGCATAGGCCCGCATGGTTTGATGGGTATGATGTGTCTTGCGAAGTCGACTGGGGACGAGTTAGACCAAGACAACTTCGAAGGTGCTAAGCAACCTACCAAGCTAAGATTGTTACTTCGGCTGTGTTTTTTTACCTATATGCTGTTAATTTACTATCCATTTTGAAAATTCTGTTATAAGACTTTTAAACGTGTGTGAAAATGAAATTCGTGTCATCTCAGGCGCCAATAGGTTACTCATCAGTACCAGGGCGCATAGGTGTGATAATCATTCTAGTAACTCGCGGACGAATTTAATTAATTTTTCCTAAATTAAGTAGCCAGGATAACGGGGGTAGCGAGGGGAAAGGGGTTGGTAGTTAATTAATAGGGCACATGTCCAACTTTTTTTTGATTCTAAAAACCCACCGAGTATACTATAAAAGGAAGACTTTATATGTAAAATAATTCCTACTTACTAGGCATATGCAGATACTGTAGAGGTGCCCACTCTGACTTTATGAAAGAGTGTGAGCCACTCTCTGTGTTGGCTACCTTAACTGAGGGATCCCAAATTTCTGCTACGCAAGAGGAGGAGTTTGTGGGTCACACTCCAGCGCCATCAACAGAGCACGTTGCAACAGAGTCAACTGAGCCAGAAGAAGAGGAATTTGTGTTACCACGTTTGCGAGTGCGATTTCAAGATGAGATTTTGAGCGAGGTAGGATTGATGTGCCTCTTAAATATGTTTGAATTAATAAATTTTAAAACTCCAAAAAAGAACTCATAATATAGTTAATAATGAGGTTGTCATATTTTGTTCTACTTAATTTTTTACGTAATTCGACTGCGTGGTTTATATGTTCATGTAAAAGAGTAATTATAACCGCGTCGTTCTACTCACTCGCGGTTGCATATTTTGTGGATATTGTAGTAAATTATTACGGAAATGGTAGGCGACGAAAGGGGTTACATTATTTCCCGTTCCCTACCCTGTGCTCGTTCTCGTCACCCCCCAAACTCGTACTTCATGCTCGTCTCCTAGCAGCCTGCAGTTAACGTCCGCGCTCCGCATAACTGCACTTAGCCTTGTAAAGCCTATGGAAGAGGCAGAAGCAATTCTGACACCGAATGACATGTATTTCTAATTATTTAGGCGCACATTCGATGCATAGGTTCCTACCTCGCTAAAAAAAAAACTTGTTCCTTTTATTATAGCAAAACGATCCGAATTCAGTTATCTTCTCATCGTCCTCCCAAGGCTCGTTGGTAGAGGAAGAGACGTCTAGAGAGTGGCAACCAACACCCCAAATTGAGCATCAGTTGCAGCACCTAAACAGTTATCTCCTTAAGTCAACTGATGGCCGAATCAGTCCAGTCAGGTCGCAATGCAGGTCTGATGTTGTGAATATGTCGTCATCAACGTGGCGCTATTATGGGAAAAAGGCAGAGCAAGTTGTTGATTCCGTGTTGGAGGCTATTGCACCTTATGGGTAACCTTATGGGTAATTCATCTTGGCTGCTTCAACAGGTGATTGCAAGGAACCAAAGCGGGCGCACTGTATCTAGTGCTGCCGAGGAAGACAGCCTGGTCTCTAGACTAGTAACGCTGTATAATGAAGCTAGATCCTGGAACACCCAGCAACAGATTCTCTCCCTTTTTGCTGGTGATTACAGCAAGACAGAACTGCTGCAGCTTGTGCCAGGACTGACAAAGTTTAGGGTTGATGAGGCCAGAAAACATGCTTTTCAGACCAAGCCTGGAGAGCCTATAGAGCCGCCAACCATTACCAGAGCAAGGCTGGATCCCACTAAAGTCGACCATTTCGTAGATTTTGTATCCAGTCCTTCATTATTTCAAGACGTTGCATATGGAAAGAAAACTCTAAAGCTGTCAAGCGGAGAGAAAATTGACATACCAAACGTGGTGAGAACAGTCATTTCGTCCCGTCTCATCCAGCTGTATCAAGCCTATTGTACAGAATCCGGCTTCACACCCCTTGGAAGGTCAACACTTTTCAATATCCTTAAGGTATAGATGGATATAAGGCCATGTGTTAGACGACAATTTTGGTTTTAATGCACGCAAGTTATTCCGTACTGTCTTAAGCTTAGTGTGTGGGAAAGTGTGTGTATGTGTGAGTGGAGAATGTCAGCACAAGCTGCAGATTTTGCTTGGTATGACAAGATGGATTTTTACCCTCTTATTTAAGCAGTACATAATTGACTACAATATAGTTTTATACTTCAGGTGTGCGCTGCTTCTCAGAAGAAGTCCTTGGCGGGTTTGGACAACATGCAAACGGACGGTGTAACTGCAACTGCATCTCTTGAAGTAGTAACTAGCATACTACAGAAAAACGGTAAGACGGAAAATTAGGTTAAGTCTAGCCTTTTGTCTTATTTCCTTCAATATGGGACGCAACGTGTTGGTGTCTTTGTGCTTGGTGGGTGGGCGCACTCATTTGAATTGAGCTTTTTTGAGAGGGGCGTATGAGAAAGTTCAGAGGAAAGGGAAACAAAAAAAAGATGAGTAAGTTGTCAATTGCAGGAACCCTTTTTATGTTTTGAGGTTAATTTTCTAGTATACACTTTTCTTCCAAACCACTGAGCATTTCTTTCCTGAGTGCACCTGTGAAATAGTTACAGCCTGGAAAACTGGGCTAAGAAAAAGAAATTAAAGGTACAATAAACGAGCTGCATTTCCTAATCGAGTTTCCCTTTTGTACATGCTGGTATCTTTGGTACGTCAAGGGTTTTAGATAATGGAATTTTATCCATGTAGGTTTTCAAGATGAAGAGGCAAAGGGAGTTTTGTCCCGTCTCAAAGCTGAAAAACGATATGTGTCAACAGACTACAAGCTGCACATCGCTACTGAGACTCCTTGTGCAGACCACTGCAGCATGTATGCACTTAGCAGCAATGAAGCTGAGTACCGCGGGACATGTTCACACCAACACAACATTAACTGTGACCGTTGCAGCGACTTAAGGAATGCTGTTTTAGATATTCAAGTCGCAGTGTCTGAGCTTCAATTAAGGTACTACCTTTTTGACCTCCAGAACAAAATGTTAGAATTTTCTCCAATCTAAATATTTGTCTTTATTTGTGACTGTTATCTCCCTTTTCTTAATTTTCTCAAGCAACGATGAAAAGCGGGAGGAACTTCAGCATGATCTTGAGGCGGCGATCCCAAAACTCGATATGTGGAAGTCACATGTCATAAGATCTGTGCATCAAGATGCAGCCAAGACTGCCGTGGTTGATGCCCTTACCGAAACTGAAGCATTGCTGATCATGGACTGGGCCATGAAGTTTTTACCAACAAGCTACCGAGAGACTCAGCGTGATTGGTTTGGGAAAAAGGGACTACCTTGGCACATAACCGTTGCCATTACCAAAGATGAAAACGAAGAAATTGAGGTACCATTTATATAAATGTTACAATCGATTTAAACCATACTTTATTTTCCTTAAAAGATATATCGGAAATAAGACCAGATGCTAAAAAATATTTATCTGTCTTTCTGAGGTATCACAGCTGATTAAAACAAACAAAACGTTTGGAAAAGAAGAGATTGTTTTGTATTGTGAAAGACCCATCTTCGGTTCCGGCCACAGCTGTAGGACGTAGTAATTACGATGTGGAATAGTAATTTCATTGGGAACCCTCAATTTTTAACAACACAATTTAATGCAATTTCTTTACAAAGATAACTGCTGCTATACAAGCCCCAGTGTTACTGAATTTAATATTTTGTTTGTTTGAGATTAATTGATTTTCTTTTACTCTTCAGACGCGCACGTACGTCCATCTGTTTGATGAGTGCATTCAGAACTGGTTTGCAGTGGCCTCCATTATAGAAAATACGTTAGAAACACTGAAAGCACTGAAGCCAAACCTCAACCAGGTATATCTTAGGTCCGACAACGCCGGCTGTTACCACTGTGCCTACCTTCTTCTGTCGCTCCCCAGTATTGGTGATCGTACCGGAGTCACGATTGCACGATACGACTTCAGTGAGCCGCAGGCTGGTAAAGATATCTGCGATCGTCGCACTGCTGCAATTAAAAGCCATATTTCGACGCTTTCTTAATGAAGGAAATGATGTCAAGTCGGCCAATGACATGAAAACCGCCATTGAGTCTTATGGAGGCATCAAGGGCTGCTATGCGGCTGTGTGTCTAGTTCAACCATCTGCGCAGACGATGAGCAAGCATAATATGGCTGGGATACAGTCGCTACATAACTTCTCTTACGAGAATGGAGGCATAAGGGTGTGGCGAGCCTATAACGTGGGTCCTGGAAAGTTTTATAGTGCAGCTCAGCTTGCACGGTTTGGTACTCCGCAAGGTCCTACAAAGCTCGTCATAATTCATCCTTTTGGCAGACCACATGTAGAGGTGGGTACCTATCACCAGCAACGCGCTATGCCTGCAAGATCTTCGTCTTTGCCTGGGTTACATCAAGAACCTCCTGAATCCGCACAGGCAGACCAGGTAGGAGAGAAGGTTATGTTTCATTGTCAAGAGGAAGGGTGTATCAAGACCTTCCAGTCATTTGCGTCGCTCCAAAGGCACCTGGACGTTGGTACGCACATGGTGAGACTGGTAAAGGAGTCCACCTATGACGAGATCAGGCGAAAATGGGCGGAGGCATGCCATTCCCTGGGTGGTGGCTATGTTCGGGGTGATTCAGCTACCTTCGACTCCAGTGACCAAGCAACGCCTGGCGAAGTCGTGGAGCTAGGATGGGCTCTTCAGAAAAATCGAAAACCGGTAGCCTTTTCCGAGAAAGCGAAGAGCTATCTGGTAGACGTGTTTTGGGCCGGGGAGGAAACAGGAAAGAAGGCAAACGCCTCCTTTGTCGCCTCCAGAATGAAGTCTTTGAGAGACGAGAACGGGCAGAAGATGTTCACAAAGACCGACTGGTTGACAGAACAACAGATTGCTCGATACTTTAGCCGACTCTCCGCCCTCAATAAGGCTGGTCGATTACAGAGAACCCATGATCTTGTTGTAGAAGCCGAGGCTGTCCGGACAAGGCAGCAGATAAGGAGGGACCTTGAACTTTAATTTTTTTAAAAAAATTGGTAGGAGTGCAATAACCTTCTTACCTCGTGGCACGAAAGTTTAGTTTTGCGAATTAGCGATTTTTTTGTTGGTGTTTTGAGGGAACTAATTTTTGCAATTTGGACAGGTTTTCTTGCTGACAATTAACTTTTGCTATTTTTTTTAAAAAGTCCCGGGCAAATCAAAGATAATATTTTCTTTTTTATTGAATACATGCAATGGAAAAACATTCGTCAACAATTCCACTGTGTGTATACCCCATTTAAAACCAGCAAGACAGATTACTTTTCTGTGGCATTCGATTGCAAACACGTACCGCAAAAATTTTATGCCACACGGTAACTCGAACAAACAATGCTCTGGAATAAAGGCCGATAGTACCCAATCAGTGAACGTCGCGTTTATTCGAGGATTGTATTTCAGTTTCTTTTACAAGCCAGGAAAAATGACTGTGTGTGTTACATCCCAGCAAGAAAAAAAATACCTGCATGTTTTACATAAAATTTTTCAAATGATTAAGCGTTGTTGTCAACCTTGATAAGAAGAGTTTCAAAATAAATGCCGCCCTCGAATAAACACAGCATCGGGAACATGAAGTAAACACGGAATATTTAGTAAAAAAAAGGTCACGACATTTTTCTTTCAGTTTTGGCTTTTTGGGAGACGAAAGCAAAAACGTAAATATTTATTTTTTGTTGCGTTTTGCTTTGTTTATTTTTATTTATTGTCTCTTCCTGTCTGGGCAACCGAAAATTGTTTAGAATTACTATGAAATTTCCGAGGTAGGCGCGGGAAATTCGCTGAACAAAACATTGCAGGCTCTTTTTTTGTCACGTAATACTTGGGCGTATAAATGTTGATCGAGAGTGATAGAACTCTGAAAAACTTGTATTTAAAAAAAATGCAGATAGGAGGAAACAAATAAGTCATGGAGATAAGAAGGCCATTCTGAAAGCCTTCCTTGGAGGCAAAGAAGAGGATTTGAAACAAATATTGTCTGGTCACGCAGCATACATTAGTTCGGCGTAGATCGACGGCGACCCGACGGCGGTAAGCGAAAATAACACCATTGTTCCTTCTAATACTCTTCTTTTTCCGAGTTTGTAACGAGAAGTTAAATAATTTTTTAAGAGCTTAATTTCTTTATCGCTAGACGGAAGAATTTCTCATCATTATGTTGTTTTTAGATGTGCGAGTTGACATTGCTTTATGACTGGCGTGACTCAAAGTTTGTCAACAACCGCGCGCCATGTGGCCTTGAAATCTCCCCTAGGAAATTAAGAACAGCCTGGTTTTCTCACAATAAAGACAATATAGACAGTAAACACTTGAATAAGACGACTTATATATAGTTTAACTCGTAAGAAGAATAATCTCTGATTTTGCGAGAATATCTAAACGAGCTCACAAAAATTACGATTTTGCCTTCGATATTTTGGTGACATGCATTACTACTCAGTGTGAAATCTTTAATTTTCTCGCCAAATCTAGATCGTTTTAAGCATGTATTAAACTCTTCAATTACTAATCTTGTATAATGGGCTAGAAAATGTTGGTTTATTAGCTTGAGCAACCGTTAATCCTTGAATTACAGGAAAGATGAAATGGAAATAAACCTATTCTAGGTGTAGTTTTCAATTGGCATCTGACGCCCAAAAAAGGCAGCGCCCAGAAATTTTTTTTATGTTTATTGTAGACCAAAGGGTTGTTAAGCAGGGAATAATAAAATTATTGTCATAGCTTTCTGGCAAGGAGAGATATTCGATCTCAAAATCAGCAAATAATTGAATGGCTAAAAAGGTGGTCCCATATTCAAGGCCGGTGATTGACAAGCTGTCAATTAAATTGACTGAAACTTATATTCTTGCATTTATTAAAGACGTATCAACATTTACACAAACCCTCATAGTCAAAGGTTAAAAACAGTTGTCCTGAGAGCTTCCTACTTTTGCCTGTTATTAATGCCCTTTTATCGGTAAAAAATATAATTAAACCAGTTGGGTGGGCTATCTCCCACCATAAAGATCCAAACTACAAACCAGTTTGTCATTTTGAGTTTGGGGTAGACCCTTTAAACTGGCCAAGTTTCAGCGAAATCAGAGAGATGGCATGTAGCACACCTGCCTGGTGCACCCATGGACTCACTCTTAATTTTTGCGATTCATGGTATTTTTTCAGCGATCCGGGCAAAACTAAGTTCCCCGAAATAGAAATTATCGCAAACATTTTTGCCGCAAAAATTTAGTCCAGAGTATAACCATTTTCCAACTTAAATTCGCTACACAAAAATACAATACTAAAAAGTCTCCGCGTTCAGAAATAAAACGGTCTCCAATGAAGTGAAGGTTTTATATATAATAGGGTAATACGCACACCGTAAAATTGTTTGATAATATGTATTTCTATTGCACGTAATCACACACGAAATAAAAATACATGTAATGTGTCTTAACAATGCTGGGGCCGGGCTTTTCTGAAAATCGCAAAAGTTAACTCCCGGTAAGAAATACCCAGCCGGTTTACAGACCCTCTATTTTCTCTTAAAAGTCCGCTAAGCGCAACGAGAACGTCAAAAACAACAATAGAGGGGGGGAGGTACAGGAGGGTAAATCTCCCTCCTCCCTACTGTTTGGGGCAATTTCTCCCTCCTCCCTAAAAGTAAAAATTGTCGGCGTAAAACACACGACTCCTTCACTTAGTCGTAAAGGAAGTATAATGACCTTAAGAGCTTCGCCTCCATACCAACATACCACACGAAGAGGGCCTAACCACCGTATGTATGCATACAAAGACTATTATGGAGGGAAAGCCCATATACCGACCCCAGGGGGATTCTCCCTTAAATAAGTCATATAAGTATGTGCCACCCCAAAGGGTAGGGTTTTTGCGCCTTTTCGGTCTGAAAACGGGTATAGATTTTGCCCGTTGTGGTCTGGCATCGGGTATGGTTTTCGAGGAAACTACGGGAGCCTATGAACGTATTAATCGTTTCAGTTCCAAATAATTCAGAAAGAAGGGAATAAGCAAATACGAATATATTGTTTGAACTCTGGTCTAAATTCTACCTCAACCAGGTCTGAGAAGGGGTATGGATTTATTAGACCGGGCCTGAAAACAGGGGTGGAAAATGACATTTTTTAGTCTGAAATAGTGGAAATAGGGTCAGGATTTGAAGAACCGAGCGGCACACGCCCACCAAAAATTCCCGGGAATATCCCTCTCGGGCAACTACCAAGTATCTGAGAGAAGTAAGCTATCTTACACAAAAAGAAACTCGTTCCAATTTGGCGGTAGCAACTATCTACAGCCCCATGGAACAGCCATGGGAACAACGATGGACGCTGCTTGTGCTAACATCTTCATGGCCAGAATAGAAAACCAAATTTTGAGAGAGAGTTGTATTGAACCACACCCAGGTCACCAGAGGATTTTTCTTGGGTGCGGCCGGTTGCTTCGGTTTCGGCTGCAGGCCGACATATCTTTGGCCGAAGGCAGAAGTGACTAAGGCGAAGCCGGGAGAAAAACACGAGAAAAAAGGCTTTTCGCGTGGTTCACTATAAAGACTTTACCGAACCGGAAACCGCGCATAAAAAGTCTCTTGGCGTCCAGGGTAATTGAACCGCTGTTTTGGAAAAGATATATTGACGATGTGTTTTGCCTATGGAACACAAGTTAAGACAAAATAGAAAGCTTAAAATAATTGAGGAAAAGGCAATTAACTTTCACTCTACTATCAAATTCACCTCGATTCACCGCTGAGATGTCAGAATGGAGATCACCTTTTTTGGCCATAAAAATGTACAATGGGGTTAGATTCAACAAGGAACTAGACGTGCAAATACATTATAAACCAACCAGGAGCCCATGAGCCAACAGAAGCCTTTAACGTACTCGTGTCAACCACCAGGCGTGAAGAAATGCTTTATTAAAGGACAAGCGCTCAGACATCTAAGGACTGATTCCTCTCAAACCACTTCTGAGGAAAATATAAAAATGTTCGAAAATCGCCAGATAGAAAGAGGCTACAGTGTCCCTATTGTGAGAAAGTACCTCTCTGAGTTAAAATTCGCCGACAAGAAAACAGCCCTTCAAAAGAACAACAAATCTGCACGTAAAAAACTGCTACTTTTGTTACACAATACCACCCGGCTTTACTTAAACTGAAGAAAATACTATGGGGAAATAGCACCTTATACAAAACCATCAATGGCTGAGAGAAATCTTTAAGGAGCCTCCCCTCATATCATATCGCAAGGAAAAATCCCTTAGGGACCTATTAGTTAGAGGGAAGCAGATAGCTTCCTTTACGACTAAGTGCAGGAGTCGTGTGTTGCGACTGTCTCTGCCAAGTTGTAAACCTGGTGACCTGAGATGCGTTAAAAGTTTGATTCCATGCTTCCTCGGTTAAGTCCGACCAAGGGAGTCCCAGGAGACCCAAGGGGATTCCAGTGTACGTCATTTTTCCTGTCCCTCCATCCCTTGTCATGACGCGAGTTAAAGAAAAGCCATTAAGTTATATTCTCATCGATATCTCCCTACTCCTAACATTTCATTTTCTCCCTCCTCCTTCATTTTCGGGCCATTTCTCCTTCCTCCCTATCATGTACCTTTCTCCTCACAATAGATTTAGTAGGCAAAACAACAACTTTGCAAGTGCATCTCACTTTTTTGCACATTTCTTTGCCGTTTTTTCTTGACTACGATGTGAAATTGTCTAATTTTACTTTTAAGGGAGGACGTAAACAAGCGACGACAAAATTTTATTCCCTTCGTAAACTTGAATATGGTTCTTAGACATTCAACTTCGGGAGGGTTTGCCTACATTTCACAAAGTAAGTGAGTTGGAATAATCGCGATAAAGACCGAAGGAACGCAAATTCATTTTTAAAGCGTCGTTTTCGCTGTCGTCGCTTCGTTCGATCGTTAAGCCCCTAATATAACAGTGGGGATGGAATAGCGTCTGTCAGACAGGCTAAGAAAAACCGATGTGACCTAATCGTAAAAATTAGTTCCCACAAAGCGCCCAAAAATCGGCAATCCGCAAAAATAAACCACCGCAAAAATTTCGTGCCACACGGGAATTGCCATACACAGAGCGCCCTGCTCCCATCATCCCCCATTAGCGCTCCGGTGAGAGAAGATTGGGGTTAGGTTGAGGCCCTCGGAGACTCATGGGAAGGGACATTCCATAATACGAGTCTGGGAAAACCTTCTCGGAGGTCGTTGGACGGTTGTGCGGTCAATTGTGAAGCTCTGTAAAATCTATCTGCAGCTTTCAATGGTTGTCTATAACACGAGGGTTTCAAGTGCTGGTGAGTAGCTTTTTAGGGGTAAAACGGTGCTGCTTTCTTGTTATTTAGCTCCAAACACGTGGGTTGGAAATTGTGCGCGACGGCGGATGATAGGTGAACCTGACAGTTTGAAATTTTCGCCATGAAACAGACTTTAGCCAACTCGTTAAACTACAGGACAGTGAAAAGTGAATTTTCGTACGGGTATTTGCTGTCGTAGCTGAAAGTTTTATCTGCATTGTCGCCGAAGGTTGTATTTGTTGGTCCAGAAAGGTTGTAGCGCAGCTTGATCATGGAGATGGCGGGAACTTAAGCTTAAGTCACGTGGGTTACCCTAACAAAATTACTATTTTAAATTATAAGCTTAGTTATATTTCTAAACAAGAAGTGAAGGTTCTTCTATTAACCAGGAGAGTTTGCTTTCCAGTTGTATTCTAGTTGTAAAAAAGAAAAAAAGTTTTACATTACAACATTAGGTACACTCCCGGGGGGGGGGGGGGAGGGGGTGCTCCCATACATTACCTATACGGGTATGTGCCGCCCAAAGAGGTCGTGATTTTGAAGCTCCTGATTTAGAACGGGGTATCCATTTCAGAGGCGTTTTCTAGAATGGGGTATAATATTTCGAACGCACGAAAGCTCCGCTTTTGTAAGCAGCCATTTGAAAGTATCCAAGGACAGATTGCTTTTAAAAATACGATTCAATGCGTTAACAAGCAAACCGTTGTACTCTTTGTTGCACCCTAGAACGGAGTATAGAAAATTGGCCCATTTCTAGAACGGGGTATCAGTTTTAGGGTGAATTCTAGAACGGGGTATAAAAAATTGGCGCATTTCTAGAACGGGGTATCAATTTTAGGGGAAATTTTTTCTAGATTGGGGTGCCAATTTGGAGTCCCGGGCAGCACATACCCACCCAAAAATACCCAAGTGCCCCCCCCTGGGGGTACACTTCACTGTTTACAAAGACGTGACTGAAAATTGCCTTGTGTAAAGCTAAATTTAAACACGATAATAAAAAAGCAACTTGTTTTATGCAGCCTGCACAGGGCAGCTACCTAATTTTGTCTTGATAGTGTCTGAGAACTCAATTTGTCAGGTAGTTTGTTTGGAAGTTTGTTGCGCCGTTTTACCAGTTCCCAGTCCCCGCTGTGTAGCACACTATACCTGCAAAATAAAATGGCGGCCAAAATGTCTTATTCGAGATTTTTGTGGGCTCTAAGAATGTGAAAATCTATGATTCTTTCTGAATATGCTGTAAAAGGAAATGGGAAAAAAAATTTGTTAAAGAGTTTCTTAGCAACTTGAATCTGCAATCTGCATTTGTTAGTATCATGTATGATGTTGGCAGTTGATAGTCTAACGCAAGTGCGAGGGACAGTATAATATTTTCTGTAATGCAGCCAGTACGTTACTCATTTGCTTGTCATGTCAGTTGTAAAGTTAAGTATTTTAGTACAGTAGTGGACGTTTAAGGTGATTCCCTAGTTTTGCACTGCGCATCTCTTACTGCGCATAACAAGATGGCCGCCGTAAAAAAGAGCATGTGAAGTAATATTATTAAAATGAAGTTGACTGAAGAAGAAACGCTATTGGAATTTTTGCTTGCTGTTGTTTCTTGACGAGGTGAGACTCAATGTGTTGGGAATGTGCATAACGTAAGCAGTACGCGGGTTGCTGAGTTCGGAGAACCTCGATAGTTGATGTTTAACTTGTGCTTACTCACTTTGATTTTCATTTAAACACCTTCTTTATCACATTGTGTCCTAAATGTGATATCTCGATGTAAATTCTGTAAAAACGGATTTTTTAATACGTTCTCCCCCCTTTCACATACATTCTATTTTGAAACTCGCCCCAGTCCTCTCTCAAAAATCGGAGAAAATGCGTTTCGTGCGCACTTTCTGCAGCTCTACCGCAAAAACGAGTACGGTGACCCCCATTTTTTATTTCATGATTTTAATAAGGACAGTGCTTCCTTTCGATGAGAAAAAAATTGGCACAAATCTATGTTCAGTTTTTTGGCAATTTTACTAAATTGTACGGATTGAGCCATCACGGGTCGAAAAGCGCGCGTCCAATTTAATTCTACTTTGGAGCGTAAAGTAAAAACAAGGGCATTAAAAGGCATTTTTCTGGTACGTAAGTGGATAAACAATACATTAAAGTCAAATTCCGTATGATGTCACCTGCATCATCGAAAAAATCTCTCCTTTTTGTCTAGTTTTGCGCTGCAAGCGGTTTTTGTAAAAGGGTCCTAAATAGCGGTATTTGTCAGCATTGTGACGTCAAAACGAGCACGGTGACCCCCACTTTTTATTATTTTTTTATCATCTTCTTGACTTGTTACATCAGTGTACCAAGTTTTAGCTAAAATCTATGTTAGGTTCTTTTACTATGGAATCACCTTAAGTGAAGATTCGAGGAGAAGACGATGTTCTTTTATGTGTTTCGCAGTACTGTCATTCCATGAGTCCAACCAGTTATCAGCTGTGGATCGTTGTAGATTACAAACACAATGGATGAAATCTTGTCACGAGAAGACAATTAGTTTCAAAGCGCCTTGAACAATCAACTCAGCAGAATCTTTTTTATCAGATAACCTTGCGATTGTAGCTCACTACTTTTTATACCGAGGTGAATGGAGCAACAAGACGAACAAACTGAATTACAATTGAGGTCATAATTTTCCCCGGCAAAGAGGTGAACAAAACAGGCAATTCGCTCACTAAGGTGAGCAAACTGAATTAAGGTTTTCCTGTTCATTTAAAATACTTGAATTGATCTCATGAAGTAAAAGAATGAATACAACAGAATTTGATATGAACAATTCAGTGACAATTCACTAAATCGAAGATGTTCTCTGAAACCTTTTATTAAATCTGTCTTTATTGTGTATTAGGTAAGCTTTGGCTTTTTGGAAGAGAATTGGAAATATCAGATGCCTGTACGGATGGAAGATTCAAATAAGGCAATAGCCCAAGTCATAAAAAAATTCCATGGCGTGGAGGTAATACTGTAAGTGCGGAACTAAGAGAGGGCATTGTAAATTATGTTCAAAGGAAAGTCATATTGGCAGTCTTGCTGACTGGCTCTATGGAAAATCACTGCAGTTCCAGTTTCCACCTGGCATATGGTTGGCATGATTTGCTCTCTGATGTGATTCTTTGACCTCTTTTGAAATTTAAACTTCTTCATTGCGGCTAAATAAAGGTTGTTTAATTTTCTCCAAAGTGCCTCCTGGATCTGAATAACTAAACGCAATTTTCCTTTGTCGGTGAATGTGAAGGTTTCCTGCAATGTTCTGTCATGCTGGGCCCAGCGCGTTGGTAGTTTTTGCAGGATGTTAAATTCTCACAGATAGTGATGTACAGTTCCAAATTTTGAATAATCAATTGCAGCTGAACTAAAAATACACAAATAACGGTGAATTGCACCGTGACTCAGTCAAGATTGCTCTTTAAGCAATGATTTTTTAACTCCAGCTTGTTTTTCTAAAGATATGTGACTCTTTAGGCTGGACAGCGTCATTCCTCTCTTGGTAATTACTTTGGAATTAGCTTAACAGTCTTGCAACTGCCGGTTTGACAGATTAGAGACAAAGTCAGGGTCCATCTAGCATGGTAAATTAAGGCGCTCTGCACCAAAGGGGTTTTCAGGTAGCCCTTCGGGCTCCCAAGCATTTTAGCTAGGGCACCCAGACCTCAAAGTTGGTTGCCCAAATAAAAATTTTGGGGAGACCTTCGGGCTCCCAAACATTCCAGCTGAGGTGCCCAGGCCTCCAAGTTGGTCGTCCGAGTACATCTGACAAAGAAGTATTTTGTACGCACCCCAATCCTACTGGCCTGCTTATCACCAAACTTGGTAATTTTAGCTTTTGGGTGGGACAAAAACCCACATGCTGTAATATGAAACATAAAAGTTTTCGTGCCATTCAGATTTAAAACCAGAAACATGAGCAATGCCACCGAATTGATCAGGTTTTAAAGAGGGAAAAGTAAAAATTTCAGCAGGTTTACCCAAACTTCATTAAGATGTTTGAGTCAAACATAGGAATAAAGTGCTTTTTACCACTAATACTAAAGTTGAAAATAAATTTTCAGTGGGTGAACTGATCAAAGTGGCATGAAATATAAAGTGACTGAGTTTATGCGGCAGATCAAACTCAAGTTTTCGTGAAAAATTCCATGAAACTGCTGCGGCCCGCAAAGCTATTGTTTTAATGAAAAATAAGTCATCTTTAATTTTCTTTTCTATATTATCAGTGAATCTTTTAGGATAATTAAGCTTTTAGTGGATACGGTCGAAGCGTAAACCAGCTCTTCTTTCCGAGTTTTTATCTTTTGGGGGGGGAGGGGGGGGGGGCGCTAAATTGTGCCTATATATGCATGTGTGCGAATTTAGTTTTTGATACAAAAAATGCCAAGACAACTGTCAGAAAAGTATTGACAGTTTCTCCTAAAAACTGTACCTAATTTAAACCATTCTATCTGAAAGAAAAAATTTTAAGGAGCGATACAAATCGATCCGTGCTGCTTGTCACGTTCAAAGTGATGTATTATGTTACATGTGAAATCATGCAGAATGACCTTTGAACATTGACATGCGCCTGTGTCTTTCATAAACGTTAGTAAAAATATTTTCTGTAGAGTTTAGTAAACTCTGACTCGACAACGCCAACACTGGTATGTTTTATTTTTCTGCCCACTTAACTGAACACTGCACTAGAAGCAAGAGTGCCTGGTTGGGCGACTGGGAATGTTTTTTCAGTCGCCTGAAGCTAAATCTTAGTCGCCTCAGGCGACCAGGCGCTGTTAGAGCACAGCCTTGATTATCCATGGCGAGATGAAGAAGAGCTGGAGTGCTCACCAGTGTGACATGACATTTCCAAGGATAATAATTGAGGGTATTTGCCACTTCTTGTGGTTAACTGTAGTTGGTAATCCACTGATACAAAGTGCTGGCCTCGCTTTGGTGAGGCAAACTTGTTCCACTGTACCCTTAATTTAGAGCATGGATGAATTTAAAGTTTTGGTGGACAGTTTTAAGTTACTTGGTGAGGTCTGTAAAGGAAAAAGATTGTGCCCAAGGTCTTGAGTACCATCTTGTTTAATGAAAAAAGGTTAAAGCTTTTACTGCAAATAAAATTATGTAGAGATGAAATGGTATTTTTTTGTTATCACATGTACAGAATGAATTATCTGAAAAAGAGCATCAAAATCAAAATGTTTTCAATCTAGTAGCCCCTGACACTGTTAAAATTTTGATTGTTTTCTATTTTGTGCCTAATCATTTTGTTATAAACAAGACACAATGTAATGTAGTGGTTTGGGATTACGATGTGCATAATGGTTTTTCTGTTATTTATTTTTTCCGTAGAGTTGGTCAGTCAAGTTGATTAAACAAGAATTTCCACAGTAGTACTTGAGCTACAAAGAATTACCAAATGGCAAAGAGTTGTACATGTATACTCCTTCTCTTGAAGCCTGCAACCTTGAATGGGTTTTTGACATCTCTGGGTGTGGAAGAAGAACACTAAAATACAGAAATAAAGGATTGCATTTACTAGTTATAAAATGCTGTTCTTTCATGGACAAGAGGGCCAACTTAGGATGTAATTCAAGAATTGGTCACAAGACAAAGGGTGACTGTACTAGTGATTGCACACTGTTACAAGGAAGGTGTTTGGCTTCACTTTGGTAGGCAAACACTTAGGATGCTAATACTACTTTGAAGTACAGGTGAGTAGTTTAACCAGATTTTCTTTGTTGTAAGTTACCATTTTTTTGTCGTTGTCTCTTGCCCACATGTCTGACATGTGTACATGTATTTCACTTAAGTGCCCAAGATTGTTGTCAAAGTTGTGTGTGACGCTTGATAACAGGTGAGGTTACATGGGAGAATCTTACTGTGGTAAGTGACCCTCTTACTGTGGGAAATCAGCATGGTGTGTGTGACTGAACTTTCCCAAGATAAATGATAAATGATTGAACTGCTCAAATTTCATCTACAAAGTGAAACCAAATCAACATTTATGGTGTAGCTGGCATGGTGAGAGAAACAATCATTCTAATTTCTCCCCAGAATTATAATGGCTGACATTCAAAGTACGGTTTGATGGCGAGAAATCATCGTTCATTGCTTCTCAACGATACACAGTTTAAATAGAGGTTTTGCTGTATGCAACTCTTACGTTCAATATTTATCTATCGCAAGAACCATCTCCCATTCCCCTCAACTGCTACCTGTTTGCCTAACAAACATATCGAATGCACTCTCCTAAGCTCCGATTACCCCTAGTTTTTATTCTTTTTCTGATGCTTTTTTTCTTAGTTGTGCTACCAGATTTGAAGCCAGATGATGTCAGGGATTCAAGATGTTTATGATGGGAGATGATGGCTGTGAGAGTTAAGAGAATGAAGGAAAGTGGTTCATTGCGTGTTCAGGTAAAATCAGTGCTTGGTTTCTGCTAAATTAAAGAAAGAAATAGTGCACAAGTTTTAGCCTACACATACTGGGACCGTAATCATTCTGAAAATATTAATTTTGCCATAATTGTTTGTTAGCCATTGTTTAAGAGTAAACAATGACAAATGCATACACAGAACACAGTTTATTTTCATTCAAAACAGAGGTTGACGCCTGCGTCGCAAGTGGAGGTTGGGTGCCCATGGGCCAGGGGGCTGCAACCGCAATACACCCCAAGGCAGAAGAACACTCACAGGCCTACCAACCCGCAACCCAGCCACGAGCCCCCCGCGGCCAGCCCCCCACTATAACACCCGTCACACTGAGGCCAGAAGCCCAGGGGAAGTAAAATGAACCAACCCCTGAAAGAATAAATAACTAAATAAATAAATAAGAAAGAAAGCGGCGGGAGGGAGGGGAACCAAGAGAAACGCTACGCTACTGGAACGCCACGCCACGCCACGCTAACAAAGCTTCGAGTATAACGCAAACACAATGTAGGCACATGGCCTCCGCATGCGCCAAAGCGACATACTGCTGGACGGGAATCTGCCCCCATTCTCACGAACAATGGTAAACGCTACAAACGCAAACATAGTCACGCACAACGCCACAGACGACCAACGCGCTACCAAAGAATGCCAAAAACACCCCAGACCATAGCTCCTAGTCGTTAACTACATTAAATATGATTTGATAGTATTAATAACGGATTATTTGCTCTTGGAAATCATGGGTTGCTTAGTGATAAAGGAATTCTTTATAATACTTGAAGTTAATAAATAGCTTTAGCCAGGGCTAAAAGCAAAGCTCCCATTAATAAATTTATAATTTAGATCAAACAATAAACTTGTAATCCATAAATCAGTTAACTTTAGGGCACGTTGGTCCAGGTGTGTTTTGAGGGAAAGGGTAATTGATTTTAGAGAAAAGTCAGCCCCCTCCCCTGACAAAAATAATTTGCAAACAGTTCAAGGGTAAAGCAAATCTTACATGAGTTAATAGCTCAATCACATTTAAGAGCCATAATGGCTCTTGATCACAGTAGATTATGCCTAGTGGAAAACAAATCAGGCTGAATTTTTTTTTGTGTGCGGCAAGTTTGAAATCAGAATTGTAATAGTGCGGCACATAAACACAACATATTATTAAATATTATTATTTCATATGAATTTAAAAAAAATTGACTTGAGCCTGCAATCATTTGAAAACTAGTAAATTGTCAGCGGATAACTTAAAGGTCAAATGAACCAAAATTTCGACCACGTCAGTGTTGGTCCGGTGAAAAAAAGGCGGGAAATTCAAAACAGAGTTTTTCGAGTGGACTTGGCGCAGAAGTGGTTTGTGCGGCCATAAACCTGGAAAGAACAGGCAATTTGTCTTCAAAAGTTGAAAGCTGTGGTTATAACCTTCTTATTATTTAATTTTCTCGAAGAATACATCATAGTAAAACGGACTTTAACGACATTTACTAATTTCCTTGAGTTGTACTGGAAATGTGCGTGCGTAAGTCCAATTTTTTTCAAGGTGCATTCACAAAATGTGTTCATATAAGGAAGTTCCTCCAGGCATATGTCTTCTATCCCCTTGTTTTATCTGTCAAGCGGAGATAGCAACAACTGGAAATGTGTCTGTTTTTGCAGGCTAAACAAACAGTAAACTTTACCAAGATAATCACATGATGATCGAATCGGGACAAAGAGATGAGGTGCTATCATGCCCAGCAACAATTCAGGTATTTTTAGCAAGTAAACCATTTGCCCCTAGGAGTTTTGCCGGAAAAAAACAAGTTTTGAAGTTAGTTGAGGGGCTTATAATTTTGCTTTCTGCGCATGCCTGAACTTCGTAAGCTAATATTTTGCGTCTGGATCAGAAGGCTGTGAAGTGTACGACCTGTAAACGGCTTTGTGGCAAGTTTTAGCTCTATGTAGCATTGCAGTGACCAGAAAACTGCTCAACTAGCCTCAAAACAAGTCTTTCGGCAAAATCTCCAGGGGCGAGTGGGCTATTAGATCTGATCACAACCCAAATGTATCTGCATGGGCGGTTACAGCTGGTTCAGCAGTGAATGGGTTAATAATCAAGCCTTCTATGTTTTGGCTTTTTCTTACTGTGTACAGTAACATTTGATGGTTGGATTGCACAAGCCAGGGTGCGAAGAAAATCCGTTTGAACCTTGCCCTTTTGGTAAGGTGCTGTTGTTAACATGCACTAGCCCATAATGTCATTTACATTATTTTGTCATTAGTTTCATCATGCCAACTTTCTTATAGAATTTTGCCCAACTTCCTCTGATTTAGCAATTATTCTCTTGCTTTTGCCTTTAGAGGTACAAATGTTCAATGATTTTGAGAGGTATGAAGACACTTCCTTGGGGAAGAAAAGGTGCTGTGACTGGTTAGTTTTCTTTGTACCATGCCCAGCAACAATTCAGGTATTTTTAGCATTTGATATGCAATATGTGCCTTACATATCTTGGCTTTTTCTTGCTATGTACAGTATTTTTGTACTGTATTTTTTGTCAAGTTTTGTTTGATGGCAATTAATGAATGGAGCTCACAAACACATTGTCATTATCCCTGGTTTGCACATGATAACATGGTGGTCAAGAATGAATGCATTTTTCTCTGCTGAGAACCTTAACTGTATTTTCATGCAAATTCCATGGAAAAGAATGTTATTTTACGGACAGACCCAATAGATGTAGCTGTCTTGTCATGTGGTTCAAACAAAGAGTTACAAGCCTTGTGATTGCAAATTGCATGCACATTTTTGGTTCTGTACCCAGAGATTGTTTGAACCTATACGGTAATGTTAATCTCCTGCCGACCATTAAGTTGTTAGTTCTCAAAATATTTTGATGCTACCTTCAACACGAAGCAACCTAAGGATCAGCCTAACTAAGAGCATAATCAAAGTAAGGTTGGCAATGTTGGAAGGGAAAAAATTCCCAGTTTGTGTGTGAGTAACATTTAGGGCATGAAATTAACTTTTGTCTCAAGAAGAAATCAGGCTCCTAAATTGGTGGTCGCCAAGTCCAAAAAGTTAGTAGCCTTTTTTTTTTTCAGAAACAGTGACAACAAAAAAAGCTACATGAAAAATGTATTTTATATTAATGCCAAATTACAAGGTTTCCTAGCTTTAGGAATACCTGAATGTTTTTTTTCATATCTCTAAAGAATTGCAAACAACAATTCTGGTTATGTACTTAATCAAGAACAAACAGAAACAATCATTACCAAACTTTTACAATAAGTTTATCATTTGTTGGATTTATTGTGTTTTCCATCAGAGACCGTCCAATTTGATGATCATGGATGTCCACGTATCTCAAAGACTGGCATATATTACATGTGCACTGTATTATCAGCCACATATACATGTATGCCAGGAAGTCGGCCTAAAATCATAATATATAGATTTAGCCAGGGCTAAAAGCAAAGCTCTCGATAATATAAAATAGCATAATGCTAAGCGGTTCAGGTAATGCTGGAGAACGGTGAAAAACAACAATATGTCTAATTAGCAAAAAATCAACTTTGCACGTGCAGCACACTTTTTTGTACATTTCTTTGCCGTTTTTTTGCATGACTACAATGTGGAACTTTCAGAAACTTCTTAGTTGCATGTTTTATGGAGGAAATGTCGTACTTGTTGTTGTCACTTTTTTTTCACCGTTGCTTATTTTCACCTTGCATTGGTGGCCACTAGCATTTGTTATTTTCTCACTGCTGATACAAAATTGTCATGTTGTTCTTCCAACAAAAAAGTGTCTCGCTGGCGTGGTGCCTACTCTCTCTTTATCTCTGTCCTTCTTACCCTTTTTTCCAAATTTGTGGACATGCAATTAATCTAAGCTTAATACTCCAGACAACATGGACACGGAAACAATTTCCGCTTTCGTTTTCATCTTTGTTGACTCTTTTGTTGTCTGTGCTTCACAAGACTTGGGTGGCTATGCGATTTCCCGCCAAAATAACCTCGAGTTGCATTTGGGTTGCCATACCTGTTAATTGAGTTATTTTACATTGGTATGCCTGTGGTGCGGACGGATGGTCGGTTACTTGGGCGGTCAGTCGGTGGGTGGGTGTATGGTCACATGATTAACAAATTTTCTGAAATGGGTAGATTTACTTAGCAATGGGGCTCCGCCCACGCGCGCGCGCGAAGCGTGTTCTTTGAGCTCCGCTAAAAATCTTTCAAACTGAATTTTGGAAACTTGAATTGACAATTCCCTAAACTATTGTTTCTAACATGAACTTTATAAAATATCTTACTGGGCTACATAATATGCAACCTGCCATCACATCAGGAAAAACAACATGTCCCTTTCATAAATATTAACTTGTCAAATCTCCATAAATGTATCAATATAATATTATTCGATTCATTTAGTAGCCAAGGATAAAAAAGTCACAGCACGTAACGACTTGATTGGGATGAGTAATCATACAAACATCCAAGTCAGAGGCTGCTTGGTAAACAAACAGAGTGGAACATTACTTACTAAAACTACAAAATAGTAACAAGTTGTGTTTTTCCAGCAACTGCCAGAATGAATTGAACAGATCCTTTTTTGTTTGTTTCAGCATCTACCTGAGTTATCTGAACCATATTTAATGCAATTTTATTTCCAAGTCATTGCTTAATGGATTTAGTGTTCCAGTATCACATGTACCTTACTAACATTAAACAACTGTAATTGCAATTTCTGCCAACATCTGAAACACTGGAATTTACTGCATAATAAAGCTTAGTGAGAGCATGTGGAATCGGAAAAGTACGGAATGTTGTGAGCCCGCACTATGCTATTTAGCAAAAGGGATATTTCAATCCACAATATATGTTACTTTCGGAAAATCCAAGATGGCTGACATTGACAAGTTCACTTCGTAGAATTTGTGATGATTTTGTGACAAACCTTAGTCATTCATACTGATTCATCCACCTTCAACCTTTATTTGATCTCACAATACGCTGACATAGCGACTAACTTTTGAATCTTGGTTGCCAGCACGGTAAACTTAGGCACATTGGCAACTGTATCAGGCGCAATTTCGTGTCCTGAACATCCTGGATCTATAAATGAATGTCAAGCAACTGTTGTCTGTGTTGAAAGAAATGGTACAGTTTTTTAAGTACCTCAGAAGACACCTGCTTCCAGCAAGCAACTTATTTTAAATAATGTAAATGTACAACACTCTCTCTATTTATCTATAAACAATGCACCCTTTTGCCAAAACTTATATTCAAATCAAAGTTCACATTATAAACAGAATCCTTTGTTTTGTAAGCAGTTGATAATCATATTGAATTGAATTGAAGATTTTTATTGATAGGTTAAGGCAAACACTTGCAGACATACATGCAAGTTCACGATGCAATAAAAGAAAAATTATTTATAAGAATACAAGTTTTCTTACAAACATTAAACTAAATAAAGTGAAAATGGTATCTATGTACAAAACATAGCTTGAAGCACTCCATGCAAATGCATGGTTTTATGTAATCATGACCATGTTGATGTAATGATTGATCTGTATGTGTAGTTAGTAGAAGATCTTTCAAACACTAAGTATCTGTAATTTTCCCCTATAGTTGTTTATCCCTATCTCAAATCGTATCACTGATGGATATGCACTCTTTGGTATGACCATATTCCCTGCTTGCTTGTATAATAATTATTTATTGATCTCTGAGAGGTATTTACCCTCATAAGTGCATGCCTATACTTCAATTGCGTATTTCAAAACCTACATAATTAAGCTATGAATTAAGATCGTTAGCTCTTTTAAAGTGTATCTATAAAACTTACTTTATCTTTGAGGATACAGCGTCTTGAAATAGCCTTACTCATTATTATTATGAAAATGAGTGTCCCAGTTGCATGGATTCTCATGAAAAGTTACTCCCAATAATTGAAGCTCACTCTTTCTTTCAGTAATAGGTATGGTCCCAAGGGGGGTTTCTAGTCTTCCTCCTCATTACTAATTCTCCTGTCTTGGTTTGTTTTAATTTCATGCGATTCATACTTGCCCAAAGTTCAATGTTCTGAATTTCACCAACTGATGAGTCATCAGGCAAGTTTGGCCCAATTGGAATGATCAGGGGTGATGTCATCTGCAAACTTAACTAATGCTTCCCTTCTAGAATGTTAACAGTTTGTCAACAGATTGTAAACTTAACCTCCAAATTGTTTAAGTGCCCAGGTGAAAACAGACCTCTCACCTTTTACGGCATTTCTCTGGTTATGAATCAGAAAACATAAACTCAGAACAAAACAAACCACCAATATTGAAATTGTTAAGTATCAAGCGGCGTAATCAAGTTTAGACTCCTACAAGACTAAGGTAAACAAATAGCTCGCTTTTCAAAAAATAGTGGAGTCTTTGAAAGTTTATCCAATTGTGAGGCATCAAACTGCTACAGTAATTACAGAAAATAATGTGAGAAAGCATTTTGATAAGGATACAGCATATGATAGCAAATTTGAATGACTTGCCCTTTATAAATGTCCAGAAACCATCTTGAGTAAATTACAGACAAGGGCAAATGTGTGGTGGCAAAAACAAAAAAAGGTAAGATTTTAACCCTGCTGAATTAACCTGATGATAAAAAGAAATAGCAAGCATGTTGGAACTTGGAATAACAGAGCTTTTAGCAGTGTTTTCCCTAAAATTTATCTCAGCAGGTAAGTGACCATTCATAGCCAGCATCTGGGTGAAGTATTGTATGCTGTCAAACATTCAGAGCACTTCAGCATTAGTCCAGACATCCACTATGCTGGGCATGGGTTAATAGCTGTAGGCTTGTGTATGTATGCTGTGGGAATCCACAACCTGCTTGACAACAACCCATGGGGAAATATTTTCGTGGTGGTTTGGCTTAGCTGACAACTGAGACAACTGAGTCAAAGTGAAGAACATAGGGGACCAAGGGTCTTGAGGTGCAACTTTAGTTGCACCCAACAAGTATAGTGGTGAAGCCGTAGGCCTTATGTGTGTGTGTTATGGGAATACACAACCTGCTTGTCATAGACTCAACTCTTCTTGTTGTCTTCAGGGACATCGTGAATCATGTTCGTCTTGGGATCACAATTGATCTGGTGAGGGCTGTTGACCATGTGGTTGTGGAAATTCTTGGTATGATCCCACAGTTCCTTTGTGGCATGTTGAGACTGACGCCACAGACATATCACCAGACCTAATCACCCTTGGGTGATAGGAGGAACTTTTGATCCAGCTGCATTAAAGTCCATGATTTGGTTCCTCTTTTACTCATCCATGTAGCCCTCCTGAAAACTGTCCATGGGCAGGTGTTCTTTGCATGGTTTGGCCTGACAGACAACTGAGTCTGTCAAAGGGAAGAATGTGGTAACCAGGTAATCAAGGATGCCATGGTGCAACTCAAGATTGGACCAACAAGTAGAAAAGGCTGCCACAGAGATACTTGCATTGTTCTAGATGCAGCCAACATCTGCCTTATGAGTGTAAGCAACCATCATTTTGTTCCTGGCTTGTTGGAAGTGGTGAATGACGCGACTGTTGTTCAAGAAATCATTGAAGAACCGTTAGGGGAGTTTGCAGGTAAAACTTGTGTCTTGCTCTATTGTTGCCCTAACTTTACCCCAAAGCCACTGAGCATGTACTAGTGAGCAAGCAAAGCCCTGGGTTGTTATGGATGTTTTGGAATCTCATTGGAATCCCTCTATACTCATCTAGGTATTGCTGTTTTTTCTGGGGAGTGTCAACCAACCTCCATGGTAATTGCAGGTCTCCTGCTTGATTTTCACCCAGGTTTTACATGGTCTGTGAAAAGGGCGGTAGAGTGGAAGGGAAAATCCCCATGTTTGTACAAAATGAGGATTATACAACCCTGATTTAGGGCCACTTTTACTCCAGGGCACACTTACTACCCTTTCGACCCATGGTCACAGTGGAAGGAACACCTGTGCCAGCATTTGGGTTTTTCTTCCTCCATGTACATTTCAAAGTAAGGGGTAGTCAATTTGTCTCTTTAACGAGCATGGAGATCTGGGTAAGAGAGACCAAGGGATGGCAGGGGGTAACATTGTGGACCACTTTGTATTTCCCTCATTTCTCCTTACATCAAATTGTATGTAAATCATTGGATAACCCACAGGAAGGCATGTGTTCTTGTAGTCCTAGGGTGAGAGGGAATTCAAATCCTTGTTAAGAGTCTTCTTTTCTACCTTGCACACCAACTGAGTAACATTTTTGCATCCCTTAAAAAGGCATCCCTAGGGTCCAAGGGCATCACCAACTCCAAACAGTGCATACGCTTTAATGCAGGGATGCCTTTTATGGTAGTACACAAATGTTACTCAGTCATTCCGCGAGGTAGAAGAGGAAGAGGAATTTATTCAGTTTATCTTTGATTATTTCACTTCCCTTTACCCCTACGTTACAAAAGAACCAGTATCACATGGGTTATGCAGTCATTCATAAACAATTTGATGCAGAAAGCCAGTGTCGTTAGGAGTGCCTTTGGTGTGGCTAATTGTTGCTTTCTTTGACACTTTTCTCTCTTTTGCCCAGTTATCACTTTCCCTTAGAGAGGCAAAGCGGGCTGTCATTAAGAGACAGGGACTGGGGATTTCCCCTGGCTACTAAGGAAAATAGAAGAAAATAGATGATTCCCTGCCTACTTTTCCAGTTACCTGGCATCTTAAACGTTAGTGACAATCATGCAAAGTGGTATTTCCCACTATCAAACAAATGGGGTAAGAAATCCGTGACCACGCCACAAGCACTGCTACCACTGTGGTCTTTGCTGAAGTGAGGGAAGACCAGCGGTCCATAAGACCCTTGGTGTGGTAAAATGTTACCCCCTGCCACCCCGTCTCTCCCACTTGGTGCTTCATGTTTGTTATAGAGACAAATTGACTTCCCCTGCTATAAGACGTGCATGGAGGAGGAAACACTCACATACTGACATAAGTGCTCCTACCACTTTGATCATGGGTGGAAGGGTAGTGGGTGTGCCCTGGAGTAAAAGTGGTCAGAAATCAGGGTTGTACTATCCTCGAACATGGGGATTATCCCTTTAACTCTTCCGCCCTTTCCTCAGACCATGTAATATCTGGGTGAACATTAGGCAGGAAACCTGTATTTGCCAGCAAGGGTGGGTGATAATCCCCAGAAACATCATCAACACCTTGATGAGTGTTAAAAGACAGAGAGATTCCAATTAGATCCCACAACATCAAAAACAGATGGCTTTGCCTGCTCACTAGTATACACTCAGTGGCTTTTGGGTATTGTTAGGGCAACAACTGAACAAGACACAAGTTTCACCAGCAAATTCCCTGACCGATTTCTTAGACAACAGTTGAGTCATTTGCCACTTCCTACAAGCCAGGGATGAAATGATGGGTGCTAACGCAGGTGTTGGTTGCATCTGGAACAACACAAGCATCTCTGTGGCAGCCTTTTCTACTCGTTGGTCCAATCTTGAGTTGCACCATGGGATCCTTGATTACCTGGTCACCACATTTTGCCCTTCAGCAGATGCAGCTGTCTGCCAGGCCAAACCATTCAACAGACACCTGCCCATGAACTGTTTTCAAGGGGGCCACATGAGTGGGTAAAAGAGGAACAAAATCACAGACTGTAATGCGGCTGGATTAAAAGTTCCTCCTATCACACCAAGGGTGATTAGGTCTGGTGATATGTCTGTGACTTCAGTCTCAACATGCCACAAAGGAGCTGTGGGATCCTGCCAAGAATTTCTGCAAACACATGGTCAACAGCCCTCACAAGATCAATTGTGATCCCAAGACCAACATAATTCACGATGTCCCTGACGACAACAAGAAGAGTTGAGTCGATGGCACACAGGTTGTGTATTCCCGTAACACACACACATAAGGCCTACAGCTTCACTACTGTACTTGTTGGGTACAACTTAAGTTGCACCTTGAGACCCTTAGTCCCCTGTATTCTTCACTTTGAGTCAGTTGTCTTAGTTGTCAGCTAAGCCAAACCAGCATGAAAATATTTTCCCATGGGTTGTTGTCAAGCAGGTTGTGGATTCCCACAGCATACATACACAAGCCTACAGCTATAAACCCATGCCCAGCATAGTGGATGTCTGGACTAATGCTGAACTACTCTGAATGTTTGACAGCATACAGCACTTCACCCAGATGATGGCTATGAATGGTCACTTACCTGCTGAAGTAAAATGTAGGGAGAGCACTGCTAAAAGCTCAGTATTCCAAGTTTCAACATGCATGTTATTTCTTTTGATCATCAGGTTAATTCAGCAGGACTGAAATTTTACTTAATTAATTTATAGATGGACTTCCAAAAACTTCACTGCAGCAGTTTTTCTTTTTGCCAATCACAGGAATGGAAATTTCGTGTAGCAATGCAGTTCATGAGAATTTCGAAAGTATCATGACTTATGATTATTGAATATTCTGGCTTTCACTGTAAAAAGTACCAAGTCATTTATGTAAGTGTTCATAGATATTTGTGTGCTTGCAAACACCCATGCAAGAGGGAATTTGTATGAAATGTTCACATACTAGTCATGTTGAAGGTGATCAGTTTTTCAGTTATTCTCAACATGCATAAGCTTCAGACATGGTTGCCAGAGCCATAGTTTTGAAATTACTGACAGTCGAATGTACACTTTCCCTGACCAAATGAATTGACAATTTGCCCAGATAATGGCTTCCAAACTTTCACCACAGCCATCCTCTCCACCTATTTATTACATGAATTTCTCCTGAATGTAAAGTGCAGATTGGATTGGTCTTCTCTTTTAATTTCTTGAAACAATATTCTACCAATGGAACATATTTAACTTCTGTAAATATGTCACCTTCCTCTCATTTCTTTGAAAGAGTTAAATTTTCCTGACTTGTTTATTTGTCCCTTACAGGGAAAAGAATTAATTTCCTCGGCATAGCAACCATGTCACACATTAATATTCAGAGGAGATCCGAAATGCTGATGTTCTTTGTGAATAATAGGATTGAAACAGAAGGCCAGCGCAGGGCTCAAAGTCAGCAACTAACCGGTCGCATATGCGACTGGATTTTTGGTTGTGCGCCTAAAAATTCATGTGTAATCGCACCTGTGCACTGTAAAACCCAAAGCACAGTGCGACTGACTTACTTCCGAGTATACTTACGAACTTCAACTAGAAAGACGGTGTATGTTTAATTGGTCTTTTCTTCCAATGGATTCTACGAACTTGAATGTTCTTTTTCGTTTTGATGTTTTACTCCATCTCAGACTCTTCTGTTTTGTAATAAACACCGCTGACACATGCAAATATATGCTACTAACAAAACACATACTTTTTGTGCAATGGACGATCATGTCGAACGTTCAGTTTTAACGTCAATCAAAACACTTACAGTGCGGATTAAGAGCCTTTTTTTCCAGGTAAGAAAGTTTTTTTAAGTCGTATTCCAGTTACATGTAAATCATTGCGCATATAACAAATTCATTTAAGATTAATTTTCATTGTCCTTTTGACACACTCATTGTTGTCAGTTTGAATTGTTTTTCAAGTGTAAGTTTTCTTTAGTCTCAACTGTACTGTCAAAAAGAGAAATTAGTATTAAAAATCACAACGGTATTACTACGTAGCAAATCGGGTGTGTTTTATCAATCACAGGACTGAAGTAAAAGTAAAAAGCTGAAGATGACAAATAAACGTGGCACTGTTAAGCTTTTTACTTTTTCTTTTGAAATAGATGCTTCCAACATTATAAGCTGTGCTCCTAAAATTTCGGCAGTGCGCCTAAACATTTACATCTGGTAGCACAAGTGCTCCCAAACTCAAATTTAAACCTTGAGCCCTGCCAGCATAATAAATTTTTGTTATATTTGACGTATATATAAGGCTGCTACATACAAGTAGACTGATGGAACCAGATTAAATCTTGAACATTTATTGCTACTCAGTTGCATGACTCTTGTGAGGCAATTATTAGGCAACTGCCGAAGGTCGTGGTTACTATCAAAGATATAGGGAAAACAGAACAATAAATACTATGAAAATTGTAAACAAAAATTTGGTCCAGTAATGTTTCCCTACATGACAGTCACGCATTAAAGTAAACTGTTCATTGTAAAATAAAGCTTACTGCAAAAAACCCATTGTTGCTCATGGTGTAAAGGCTTATCAGCTGTCCTCAGTCTGTTTGAAAGATATTCCTCACGTGCATTTACAGATAGTGTAATTCTTGCTGCCTATCGTTGCCTCGAAAAAGATAACTTTCACTATAAACTTCAAGCTTACCCCTCCTCACAGCTTTTGTTGCCATTTGTGTTGGCGGCATTTTCTCTAAGCATCTGCTGTCGGTGTTCCTTCTCTTGATCTGTTTTGTTTGCAGGGTAATTGTAGTATTTGAATGACTTGCCCTTTATAATGTCCAGGAACCATCATGAGGAAAGTACAGACAAGGGAAATGTGTGAAGGCAAATTTGTTTGATGTTAAACACAAAGAAAAAAAAGTGCTGCTGTGAACCTTGTGGAAGTCCATTTGTGAATTGATTAAGTAAGATTTTCACCCTGCTGAATTAACCATATGATGAAAGGAAATAGCAAGCATGTTGGAACTTGAAATGACTTAGATGAAGGAAGTTAGCTGAGCTTTGGTAACAACACAGCATCTGGGTGATGTATTGTATGCTGTCAAACAAACAGAGTAGTTCAGCGTTAGTCCAGACATCTACTATGCTGGGCTTGGGTTTATAGCTGTAGACAGTATGTATGCTGTGGAAATCCACAACCTGCTTTTCATAGACTCAACTCTCTATATTTTTTTTTCTTCAGGGACACTGTGATTCATCTTCATCTTGGGATTGTAATTGATCTTGTGAGGGCTTTTGACCATGCATTTGCACGGATTCTTGGCAGGATCACATAGTTCCTTCGTTGGATGTTGAGACTGAAGCCACAGACGTATCACCGGACCTGATCAGCCTTGGTGTAATGGGAGGGAATTTTCATCCAGCTGCAACAAAGTTCGTGATTTTGTTCCTCTTTTACTCCTCCATGTAGCCTTCTTGAAAACAGTCCATGGGAAGGTGTTGTTTGTACAGTTTTGCCTGGCAGACAACTGAGTCTGTCAAAGGGAAGAATGTGGT
This sequence comes from Porites lutea, assembly GCF_958299795.1. Lineage (NCBI taxonomy): Eukaryota > Metazoa > Cnidaria > Anthozoa > Scleractinia > Poritidae > Porites > Porites lutea. Next base: position 37,414,668 of record NC_133201.1, read on the forward strand.
AACCAGGTAATCAAGGATGCCATGGTGCAACTCAAGATTGGACCAACATGTAGAAAAGGCTACCACAGAGATACTTGCCTTGTTCTAGATGCAGCCAACATCTGCCCAGGAGTGTTAGCAACCATCATTTTGTTCCTGGCTTGTTGGAAGTGGTGAATGATGCGACTGTTGTCCAAGAAATCGTTGAAGAACTGTTAGGGGAGTTTGCAGGTGAAACTTGTGTCTTGCTCTATTGTTGCCCTAACTTTACCCCAAAGTCACTGAGCATGTACTAGTGAGCAAGCAAAGCCCTGGGTTGTTATGGATGTTTTGGATTCTCATTGGAATCCCTCTATACTCATCAAGGCATTGTTATTTTTTCTGGGGAGTGTCAACCACCCTCCATGGTAATTGCAGGTCTCCTGCTTGATTTTCACCCAGGTTTTACATGTTCTGAGAAAGGGGCGGTAGAGTGGAAGGGAAAATCCCCATGTTTGTACTAAATGAGGATTATACAACCCTGATTTAGGGCCACTTTTACTCCAGGGCACACTTACTACCCTTTCGACCCATGGTCACAGTGGAAGGAACACCTGTGCCAGCATTTGGGTTTTTCTTCCTCCATGTACATTTCAAAGTAAGGGGTAGTCAATTTGTCTCTTTAACGAGCATGGAGATCTGGGTAAGAGAGACCAAGGGATGGCAGGGGGTAACATTGTGGACCACTTTGTATTTCCCTCATTTCTCCTTACATCAAATTGTATGTAAATCATTGGATAACCCACAGGAAGGCATGTGTTCTTGTAGTCCTAGGGTGAGAGGGAATTCAAATCCTTGTTAAGAGTCTTCTTTTCTACCTTGCACACCAACTGAGTAACATTTTTACATCCCTTAAAAAGGCATCCCTAGGGTCCAAGGGCATCACCAACTCCAAACAGTGCATACGCTTTAATGCAGGGATGCCTTTTATGGTAGTACACAAATGTTACTCAGTCATTCTGTGAGGTAGAAGAGGAAGAGGAATTTATTCAGTTTATCTTTGATTATTTCACTTCCCTTTACCCCTACGTTACAAAAGAACCAGTATCACATGGGTTATGCAGTCATTCATAAACAATTTGATGCAGAAAGCCAGTGTCGTTAGGAGTGCCTTTGGTGTGGCTAATTGTTGCTTTCTTTGACACTTTTCTCTCTTTTGCCCAGTTATCACTTTCCCTTAGAGAGGCAAAGCGGGCTGTCATTAAGAGACAGGGACTGGGGATTTCCCCTGGCTACTAAGGAAAATAGAAGAAAATAGATGATTCCCTGCCTACTTTTTGCAGTTACCTGGCATCTTAAACGTTAGTGACAATCATGCAAAGTGGTATTTCCCACTATCAAACAAATGGGGTAAGAAATCCGTGACCACGCCACAAGCACTGCTACCACTGTGGTCTTTGCTGAAGTGAGGGAAGACCAGTGGTCCATAAGACCCTTGGTGTGGTAAAATGTTACCCCCTGCCACCCCGTCTCTCCCACTTGGTGCTTCATGTTTGTTATAGAGACAAATTGACTTCCCCTGCTATAAGACGTGCACGGAGGAGGAAACACCCACATACTGACATAAGTGCTCCTACCACTTTGATCATGGGTGGAAGGGTGGTGGGTGTGCCCTGGAGTAAAAGTGGTCAGAAATCAGGGTTGTACTATCCTCGAACATGGGGATTATCCCTTTAACTCTTCCGCCCTTTCCTCAGACCATGTAATATCTGGGTGAACATTAGGTAGGAAACCTGTATTTGCCAGCAAGGGTGGGTGATAATCCCCAGAAACATCATCAACACCTTGATGAGTGTTAAAAGATAGAGAGATTCCAATTAGATCCCACAACATCAAAAACAGCTTACGGCTTTGCCTGCCCACTAGTATACACTCAGTGGCTTTTGGGTATTGTTAGGGCAACAACTGAACAAGACACAAGTTTCACCAGCAAATTCCCTGACCGATTTCTTAGACAACAGTTGCGTCATTTGCCACTTCCTACAAGCTAGGGATGAAATGATGGGTGCTAACGGAGGTGTCGGTTGCATCTAGAACAACACAAGCATCTCTGTGGCAGCCTTTTCTACTTGTTGGTCCAATCTTGAGTTTTACCATGGGATCCTTGACTACCTGGTTACCTCATTTTGCCCTACAACAGATGCAGTTATCTGCCAGGCCAAACCATTCAACAAACACCTGCCCATGACCTGTTTTCAAGGGGGCCACATGAGTGAGTAAAAGAGGAGCAGAATCGCGGACTTTGTTGCAGCCGGATCAAACTTTTCTCCCATCACACCAAGGCTGATTAGGTCTGGTAATATGTCTGTGGCTTCAGTCCCAACATGCCACAGAGGAACTGTGGGATCCTGTCAAGAATCTCTGTAAATGCATGGTCAACAGCCCTCACAAGATCAATTGTGATCCCAAGATGAGGTGATGCACAGTGTTCCTGAGGAGAATAAAATATATAGAGTTGAGTCTATGGCAATGAAATTGTGGATTCCCACGTCATACATACACAAGGCCTACATCTTCACGACCATACTTGTTGGGTCGCCTAAAAGTTGTATTTCAAGACCCTTGGTCTTCTGGTTACCACATTCTTCACTTTCACAGACTCAGTTGTCTGCTAAGCGAAACCACCAGAAAAACATTTTCCCATGGGTTGTTTTCATAGAGGCTACATGAATGAGGTAAAGAGAAGCAAAATAATGGAGTTTGTTGCAGCTGATTCAGAATAATTATTTTTCATCTACCAAACTAAGGCTGATTAAGTCTGCTGCTATAGGAGCTGTCACAAAATGTATAATAATTTTAAACAGTGAAAGCTGCCACTAAATTAAAGGAGTTCAAACCTCTCAGAGGAATAAATAACAGCAGAACTCAGTACAAATTTGAATGTAACATTATTTTTTCACATTAACCAATGCATTTGCCTGATTTGTTTTTAAGTCGTATGGAGACTATTGAGCTTTTACTTGCATCTGTAGTACCACTTGTGCTGATAAATATTCATCAAGCACATCAACAATTACATGGTCTATTGCAATAAATTCAGTTTCAGTTAGCAATGAATAAGTGGATAGAGAAGCAGAGCTAAAGAAATAAACAGTTCTCAAAGGTAATGCCAACTGTCGATTCACAGAAAGCAAGTTTGTATGAAAAGAAATTCAGGTTGACATTAATAGCTGCAATAGGATTCCCATGATCATTAATGAAAAAACTTTTGACAGACAGGATCTTCTTCAGAAAACTACTGGGTTATAGATCTCTTGTCTAATTCCAGCTTGCCAGAATAAAGTTTCAAATTTGAATGTTTCACATCTGTTACTATGCGATGAGTTGTCTTTACTGGTCAAGAAGATTGCTGCCAATCCCTTATAATATTCCTTTCGGTGTTTACAAAAATAGTTAATGCGTCATTGAGGTGTGGTTAAGTACCTGATTGCCTGAAGCCTGCTGTCACATTACCTGTCTTAAAAAACCGTCTTTAGAGACCAATAAAATTAGCAGCTTTTGCCCTATTTCCACCCTTAAATTTGCTGCCAAGGCAATTGAGAAAGTTGTAGTTCTGTAAGAGGTCAGTGCATTTGTTGGGGAAGTCCCTAAGTTCATATCAATGAAAAATGGTATATCCCTGATTCAGGACCACATCTGCCTCTGGGGTTTCCCACATATTAATCACACTCTCCTCCAGGCCATGATGGCAGCATTTAAAGTAGGTGCACTTGTGCCAGGGTTTGGGCATTTCTTTACACACATTTTACATAGGTGACAAAGTGGAGCACCAGGTGAGAAGGGTCAATTTGCCTAAATTTTTACATGTGTAATTTACAAGTGTGGCAATGGTGACACTTGTAAATTGCACTTGTCAACGTTTTATTAAATTGATCTCAGGATACAACATTTCAGTAGACTTAGGCATTGTGGACCACATCAACTTGTCCATCTTGTAGATGAGAAGATGGAAAGTCCTGGTTTTGTGAGGTAGAGGAACATGAAATCATCATGGAGTATCTTTGACCTCCCTTTGGCCTCTTGCAGTATCTGAGTATCATTTGTGTATTTGCCATAAAGGCATCCTGACATCAATGCAGAAGTAGTGTGTTTTAAGGTGGTGATGCCCTTGGACCGCCAGGATGTCTTTGTGGAACTCAGGCAAGAAAAAGGAAAGGGAAGATTTTCCATGATGTTTCCAGGTAGTATCCCATGTTTCATTTTAACATTCAACTTGCACAGACAGTTAAAGAAACATACACCCAATGTGGTCTGCAATTCCCTTTGCAGCTACTCTTTGGTGTCCTTAACTTGGTACTTCCTTTTGTTGTGGAGCTAGATTGACATACTCATCTGTAAAATGTAATTGGAGCACAAGTTCCAAGGTTAGGGCATTTCTTTTTTCCTGCACATTTGATAGAGGAACAGCAATTTGCTGCAGCAACGAAAGTAAAGCAGTTGGTGAAAGAGATGACTAGGGCAAAATACAACATTTCACTGGGCGATTGGCTTTTGTCACATCCACTTCCGGGTGACTGGATGAGCATCTAAACATTCTCTAATTCTCGTTTATGTGAGTTAGTTTGAGTCATTAAAGAGAATATATTCTCCCTCTTGTTTTACCTCTTACAGTATCTGAGTAGCATTTATGTATTCCCCCCAAAAGACATCCTGACATCAAAGTATAGGTGAACCATTTTCAGTTGGTGATGCCATTGGACCCTCAGGATTTTGTTTTTTGTGGGATCAGTTACTGCATGAGGTAGAAGAGGAAGTGAAGATTCTCTTTTATACTTTCAACGAGAACCCCTTTGGGTCATTCCAACTTTCACATGCAATTCGATGCACATATAGATAAAGAAAACGTCAGTGTAGTTTGTCACACCCAGGTGAATTGTTGCATCTTGCTGCCCTGCAGTGTCTTTCATTAGTACTTCCCTTTTGTCACTGAGGCAGATAGAATGCCCCCTTCATTAAATGTGTTAGGACTTATTTCAGGGTTATGGGATTTGTCTTTATGTACATTTTACAGCAGAGCAGGGTTTGCAAATTTTATTGATAAGTGGAGTCACTGTGACTTCTGCTTCACAAATTTTGGAGTCATTTTGGAATATTTGGAGTCAAGTATCACAACGAAAAACGCCATTTTCAGACTTTCCAACACGTGGTCCTGACATGTATACACTATCGTGAGGGATACATGAAGTACCTGTGGCGGTCCGCTGACCTGGAAAGCTCAACTCCATGATGGCGGTCATCGAGTAAACTTTGACCGTAATTTACCCTCTTCCTGCTTTGTCGTGCAGTATAATTCTTTAATTTTGATGATTTAATTAAGGTTCTAGTACAACATTTACAATTAACGTAAATTGTATTTGTTGCGAAAAAGGTAAGGACAAAACTGTTTTTGTTACCGAAAATTTCTGGAGTCGAAGTGACTCCCTCCGTAACCTATGTGGAGTCATCTGAACAATTTTGGCGTAAAATACGCCAAATTTGGCGTATTTGCGAACCCTGGCAGAGGAATGTCAATTTGACTGTGTGACCAAAGTGAAGCACTTGATAAGAGAGATGAATGGAGTCAAAGCACATTGGCTTTTTCCTCATCCAGCCCTGAATTATTGGATTACCCATGGGATTCACCTCATTTTTGTCAACCCTAAGGGTGGTAGAAATTGAAATTATCATAGACAATTTCCTCTATCCCTTCACCTCAATCAGTGACTAATCAGCATGTATTTGTCCCCTAAGAGAGCATCTTGGCTTGAAATATGAGTTGGTGATGCCCTTGGACCCCAGGATGCTTTTTGGCGGGACTTAGTTACTGTGTGAGGTGGAAGAGGAATAGAGGATTCTCTACAATTATTTCCTTTAGTCACTGCAACATTTTTGTACAGTTAATGCAGTGTGTTTGTTTGTATCTTGTCTGCATTGGTCTCTTTCACCAAGTGCTTCTCATTTTCTGTTGAGGTAGTTTGACACCTCCCCTCTGTAAAATATGTGTTTATGAATGCCCACACCCTGGTATGAGAGCTGCTGCTACTGTGATTATGCACCTGAGGAGTTTGTGATAATTGCTGTGTGGTGTACCCACAAGTTAGGAGTAGCCCTTATTCTGAGTTACACCATCCTAATTTTCCAAACACCTCCACCAATCTGTCTCAGGACAATGCTGATATTTGGTTGAGCCAAAAATCTGATTAAATCTTAGTATTGTCCAAGAAATCAGGTAGTTTACACTGTATCTGCTCCTCACATTGATGTTCAAAGCCTTTTAAGAAAAGTTTAGTGATGAAATGATAGATCTCTATCACAAGTACAAGATAAACATCTTTGTGGCAAATTTATTACTTTCCGGGCTGATGTTATGTTGAACCACAAGGGTCGATACCCTTGTCACTTTTCTTTTGGAGCTATTTTGAAAAAGTAGCTCATAAGTTAGTAGTTTGAGTGTTTGTTTGGATGTGTGTTACAGGGGCCAATAGAGAGGAGAAGTGTGACATCGTGTTACCATGGTAGCACTATTTCTGGATGACAACAAGACCAACGCTGACAGTGACGGCAAGAAGATCGGTAAAAATTAATATGTTTGTATAAACAAACAACAACTTTGCACGTGCATCATGCTATTCTTACATTTCTCTACCGCCGTTGCACCACTGCAACATGAAACTTTCTTACCGTATTTCATGAGCCTGCTTTATGGAGTATGTGAACACAACAGACAAATTGTCGCTTCTGTTTTCTAATCAAAGGGAATTATAGATACAGTCCCAAAGAAAATTTCGCCAAGATTTGCCAAATTAAATGAAATTGAATAAGATCGGTGAATTTTGAAATAGTGCGAATAGACTTTTAAGTGACTTTTTTGGTGAATTTTGCTACCATGGCAATGTGACGTAATGACTTCTCTCTATTAGGTTGAAGGTACTATGAGTTGATGCTAGGAACCAATGAGATTTTGGCATCTTAAAGATAACATTGCTGAAGGTCAAACAAGGGCACTTTGAGACCGCCGTCTTGATTCTTCCAATTTTTTTGTCTTTTGTTACAGCTAAAGGTGTTAAGAAGCATAACATTGAAATATCTGTATGATTCAAAAGCTGAGTACAGTGATGCAGCTGTTTAAGGGTCCATATTTTAGTGTGGGTGCTGCTTCAAGACATTTCTCAGTGACCTAATTTGGCTATAGCGAACTGTATAACGCGTGCATTTCATAATTTATGAGTTCTGTTTCACCTGCTTTAATGTCCAGTATAAAAGATCATATATTTTTCAAAGTTCTTCCAATGAAACAATAATTGATATTTAGATATGGACTTAAATTTTATAATCCTGTTTACTGGATTACTGTGTGACAACTCGAATTCCCCAGCGTACAAAGCCCGGGAAGGGCAAAGTCCAACCCTATCACGTGCAAAGTATGTGACTGTATATCTCATGATGACTGGCATCCCACAGTAATAATAGTAACCTGAATGTATGAAGACCTCTTTAGTTTTCTAACTAGTGCCTTGAGTGAAGGCTCTTTTCTTTTAAGAATCAATAGCGTATAACACTTTTAGAATCAAGTCGTCAACGTTAAAGACTGTTTCATTCAGTAGAATCGCATGCGACAACCTTGTGAATAATGATGATGCAACCATCTACAACAATGAAAGACAAAGAAAAGTGAATCTATAGTACGAGGATCAACTCAGTTGTACCAGCGGTTTTTGCTTTCATTAATGTACAGCAATGCCTAATTTCTCACAAAAAAGTCTGAATTTAGGACTAAAACAGTAGATTGTTGATATGGTTACACTGAAGCATTCAAAATAGCTCATGCACATTAAATGCACCTATGTTATTACTTTTACTATGAGTCTCTCGTACTGATGTCACACGATGGCCACTGTTGTGAAGATTTCTTGTAGTTTAGGCATTCTTAAGTTGTTGAAGAAAACAAAGAAAACAAGTTTCCCGTGACATCATCCAAGTATGTGTACTCCAATAGATCAGGGGCAACAACCAATCACAGTACGCGTAGCATTCACATCATTGTATAAATTTATTTTATTCATGATATTGGTGTAACTACTTTGAAAAGCCATACGTCCCACGCTCGTGACATACTGATTATTTCGTCTTCAAGTTTACGAGCTTTCATTGTTTTGCCATAAAGTATGATCTTTACATTGCTGATCCTAGCAGTATGCAGGATGCGTGTCAAATATGAACCTAGTATGTGGCCTCGCTCTCCATGAGTTCTCCATAGCTCAGTGGATAGAGCACTGGCCCGGTGTTTGGGAGGTCACAGCGAAACCCCATAGCTAACTAAATCTACCCATCCCAGAAAATTTGGTAATCACCTGACCGTACACCGAATGAGCGACTGTCGGCACCACAGGAAAACCAATGTTTACTTTCACACTTTCTAACTACTTTAGGAGCCCAGGAGAAAACTGATTGCACATCAATGTTTTGATCAATTGATAGCTGTCAAAACAAGGTATCTGCTGACCAGTATCACCTGACTGAATCGTGGGGTCAGGTGTCGACCCATCGAGGTCGAGTACTTTTTTGAAGTTATCCACTGCCAAGTTACTAGTTTTCAAATGATCGCTGGCTAAAGTTTATTTTTTTAAAAATTCATATGAAATGTGTTGTGTTTATGTTACTATGGCCCCGCACTATTACAATTTTGCTTTCAAACTAACCTCAAATGTAAAAACTCAGCCAGTTATTTAAAAATACAAGCAGGGAAGACCTTTTCTTACCAAGGTCATGTGTTGGTCACACTCTACGTCCAATTCTTATGCTCTGATTGGTCAAAATTTGACAGGTGAGTTCATGCGGAAAATTTATGCAGCATCTTGAAACTTGTTTTGGCAGCTGAAGCTGACAGAATTTTGTGTCAACTTTTTAACTGCCCTTTTCCTCTGGATGTACAAAATGAAATACAGCTGCTATCAAGAGTCTTCTCTTATTCATGGCTAGTTTGTTTATTGTGTTTTTTGGTTGAGAGATGCGTCGCTTGTCAAAGTCGATTTCAGATGGCATTGTTTTCATTTTTCACCTTGCTTGATGCATAAGAGGGTTCAAAAGTCTCAAGCGATTCTGGCTTTACTTGATAGCTTTCAGGGGCTGCATCTTGAATGTTAAGCCCGAGTAATTATTGTATTTGATGCTTTTTTTTTATGCAGTCGAGCACAGTGTATGCGGCAAGTTTATGCACGTTTGTAAGATTTAAGACAATGATCTGACCTAGTATCAGGTTTGATATAAGCTTACAGAACTTTAAAAAGCCTTTAGATATATATTTTTTCACCGCAAAGAGAAAGAAAATGTTCTGAAGAATACATACTTAAAAATTTGGCTGTAGAAAGAAAACTTTGAGCAATTTTCTTGCCTTGAGTTCATCTTTAGAAAAAGCAAACACTGGGAGGTCGGCTTAAAACATATACTTAAACTTCAGAAGCTTTAAGACTCAGGATTTTTAGAAACACTTTAGTGCTTGTTTTTGTGAATGAAAATTGTTGTCTCTGTAAATGTTTCACCGAATTATATTTTTTTATTGATTGCTAGTAGTCTCTCTTGCAATTTTAATTTCTGTGCTGTTTGTTTCAGTCGTTCATGAACATTGCTTGCAGGAGTACTCAAAATGCTCCGCGTATAAAACCCTTTGTGAGATTATACACATCGTTTTAAAACCATTAAATAAAAAAAGAAATGTAGTAAATTCTCTATTATGATGAAGCGTAACTCTATTAATGTTCACTGCAAATTTGGCGCTTGTCGAAAGTGAGAACTGGCTGGCCGTATAGGTGATTTTGGAAATTTTTTGAATGGTTTTGCTAAAAGCCCACCATTGATCGTCCTGAATATTGACTGAGTGCAATTTGTCTTGAAAAATTGTGAAATACTGCATTCTGTCCGAGGTCTGTAGATAAATAGTACTGTTTCACCTCAGCTGTGATTTATAAAAAGTAGAAAAGGTTGGTTTACACACCCCCAGATTTGTTGGCAAGATTTTGTAAAGTAGACTTGTTGAAAGCAAAAAATTCGGCCTGATTTTTTGCAATAATTTGTTTTCCAGGCCTAATCTACTGTGATCAAGAGCCATTGATTGTGATCGAAGGTGATTGCCATTTTTTGGGTGTACATATAAGGCTACCAACTCAATGTAAGATGTTTCACTCTAAAATCACTTAGCCTTTCCCTCAAAAGTCACATTAAGTTAACTGATTTGTAAATGACAACTTTATTGTTCGATTTAAATCATAAATTTATTAATGGGAGCTTCGCCTTTATCCCTGGCTAAATCTATATATTAGGTTTGAATCCTGTCGGGGACTTAGATTATTTTTCTTTGTCCCATGCTTGTGACATGCTGATTAATTAAGATTAAATTTTAATCTTCACATTTGTTCACCCAGCTTAAAAATTTTCCATCTTTCAATCTTCAACCATAAAGTATGATCTTGACATTGCTGATCCTAGCAGTTTGCAGGAAGCATGTCAAATATGAACCCAGTATGTGGCCTCATCCTCCATGAGTTCTCAGTGGATAGAGCGCCCGCCCGGTGTTTGGGAGGTCATAGGTTCGAATCCTGTTGAGGACTCAGTTTTTTTTCTTTGTCCCACGCTCGTGACATGCTGATTACTTCATCTTCACATTTGTTCACCGAGCTTAAAATTTACCATCTTTCATTCTTCACCATAAAGCACAAACTCTACATTGCTGATCCTAGCAAATATGAAACCATAAAGTATGATCTTGACATTGCTGATCCTAGCAGTTAGCAGGACACATGTCAAATATGAACTTAGTATATGGCCTCGCTCTCCATGAGTTCTCCGTTACCCATTGGATAGAGTGCCCGCCGGGTGTTTGTGAGGTCATATGTTCGAATCCTGTTAGGGACTTAGATTTTTTTCTTCGTCCCACGCTCGTGACATGTTGATTATTTCATTGTCACAGTAATAAAGTTATTATTATTATTATCATTTGAGTATGACTCAAATTTTTCCGTTGTAAATGACCAAGGTGGTGATCTATGACATTAAAAAAATATCTGCTGTATTACTAATAAGCACATGAAACTACAGTTTTTTCAAGTTTAGTTTAGTTTTTTTTAAAGTAGGCATGGCTTTTATGATTTTTTCTTCACTGTGAAGAAATTTTTGTGTCTTACAGAAATCACGGCATCGCAATTAGGGGGGATTGGGAACTATAAGAAACCAAAAAACGGCTCAAAAAAGCACCTAAAAGTGAAAAACCCCTGTGCATTTTGATTGAAACCAAAAACTGAATACAAAGCCAAAGATTAACACACACCAATTTCCAAAACCCTACTGGTTCTTAATAGATGTGATACGTCGGTGACATTTTAAGCATGCATATTGTGTAGTCTCTTCTCACGAAGGATGTCTTGATAGGGCAAAAATTATGCAAGTGGACTCAATGTCTTAACCAGTTACCGTTTTTTTGTAGTTTTAAATCAAAACATTTTTACTTACTTTGCAGTCTGTCCTTTCCGTTGACTCTGGTTTTAATAGCTATGCTTTCAGTTTTTCTGCTGCTTTGTTTCTCTGTTGATTAAGTTAATTAAAGACCATTAATTCCCTTTACAATTAAACATTGAGAAACACTTTTCTTTTTTAATGGATCTTGTATATATATTATCCAATAATTTTACTGTTATGAGTTGAAGTTGAGTTTAATAAGCAATTTTCCTAAGCACCCTGCCTATTTTAGGCGTACTTATTCTTAAATAAGTTTTTTTTAATGTGATTTTATTAGGCCGGACTAGTATAATCTTAAAGATTACTGTAGAGAACGACCTAAACTACCCAGCCAGATTAGTATATTTCTGAACAGTGTTTACGGCAGTGATATTCATGATAGGTTTTTAATTTTGAATAATCTCCCGAAAATATTTTTATTTCACAATGGCCAGCAGTCATACCGGCCAGTTCTGGCTTTGGTATTAGCGCCCTCTTGGTCTTTTTCCGTGATACAACCAGTATTCTCAAAGATCTTATTGTTAAGTTTAGCCACTGAGAGAGCAAATAAAGAAACGAACTTTAACTGATTCTTTATCAATTGTGTTACCCAGTCCTAAATTCTTCGCGGTTTACCACAGACCAGCAAATTCACTGTGAAAGACAGTGTGAGCACCAATATTTTTGAAGACCTAGTTAATCAAGGTATCTTAAGAGAGGAAAAACTGGAGGTTGCTTTGTGTAAACTGGAGGTTAATCAGCATCTGATCAAACGTCTGAAAGAAGGCCTAACAGCCCCCTCTAAGAATACCAGACAAACGTAACTGCAATGAATAGATGTTCATCTGCTCCAAGGTCATGGCCAGGTTCTGAATTACGACAGGGCGGTCAGGTTTCTAGTGGTCAGAACGTGTTGTATGGGCATCTTCACCCGAAACAAGAATGACAAGGGTCTCTTTTCAGAACAATTTGACCCTGCCAGCCCGTGTCGGTTTGAAATTGTCGACTTGATTTTTGGAGTGCGTTGCAGGTGTGCTCTCGACTCGCCTAGCCACGGCTGTGAATTGTCCACTTCGTCGGGGATTTAGGACCTTCAAAATGGGAATTTTGGTGATGTGAATGATGGAAAATGTGCATTTTCTATCAGGACATTTGGTTCTGGCAGAATTGTCTCCATGTCGCAAAAGTCACAGAATTTATCGCCGCCGAGAGCGGAGCCGTCAAGAGAAGTTTGCCAACCTTCTCTTCTCTTTCCTCTACTGTCATCTGGGGGAAAACTGTCACTCAAAGAGGTATTAAACAGTGCCTAGGAGGTCTGCAATGCAGTGAGAACACAAAGAAAAACAAGAAAAGGCTAAAGGTATAGCTTCAAGGCGACATTCAATGCGCATTCGGAAGTCAGCCAAGCGTGGTCATTGCACGCGTGCTGAACAAGAATGCTGTATAATGACAGACTAGAAACAATAGACAACTCCCAAAGCACAAACTCAGCCAAAACGCTAAAAATCTGCAATGTTTACTCAAGTTTGGGCTTATAGAAGTTAATGTCACAGTTTTTCAATGACCATGAAATTCAGAGTCCGGGTAGTTAGTTAATCAATTGTGGCCCTGAAAAAATTTGAAGGAAAAAAAACTACGAATTTTTAAGAAAATGCTTTTTTCGTGAGAAAGACCCTTAAACGCTGACAAACGTCAACAAATAGCGAAAACTATAATTTCTATATGTTTGCTTTGCTCGAAATCGCGCGCATTTACAAGGCCCTAGCGTGTTTTGCTGACTTGCAAGGACCCATCTGTTATAAGGATACCCAAAATACAGAGATGAATCTCATAGTTTATTAGATATAATCCGTGTAAAGTTTGCTTATCATTTTTGCATAAATTATGACCTAAATTTGGAAACCGCTGAATATCTCGAATTGGGTCTTTGCGATTTTGGTGAAACTCTGTTCAGCGCAAGGCACTAATGCGCACTATGTGTAGCCGAGAGATTTTCACGAAAAAATGCCTGCAACAGCAGATTTTCGACTCAGACCTCAAAGGGGCGTGGCATTATAACCACGTGACATTTACTCCGATCGCCAAAAATTTTATGTTATATTGTAGATTGATCTATATGTTATCCATTCTATGTGTTAGACTTACGATAAAAGTAAAGGTGGGGATACCAGAGAGCTTCAAAGTAGGATGGTACGCCCCCCAAAAAACTGGGTCGAGTCACCTTAAAAGGAACAATTTAAAGCACGTTTCGCTCAATTATGGAGAAATAGGATAATTCTCATACAACGCCTTATAATCGTTGCCATACGAATAATTAATTAGCTAATGCACAATGTTGCTCAGAGTTCTCATAGTGAGCTTGGGCTACCTGTGGTGCTTCTCGTGACAGAGTGCAAGATTCATGTTTTCCAAAAATTGATGGCCAAAAAACTAACGCTGTAAAGATTGGTGACTGCAGAATGGGAAAAAAACTGTCAAAAAATACATGTACCTAGACGGCACAGAAGGAAAGAACGAAGAAGGAGGTGTAACCCAAATAGTTTTGAGAAACATGAACATAAAATAAACAAGAAAGTCTTTATAGAGGAATCCAAATGGGAATAAAATCTAAAAGGGAATTATAACCTGGAAGATAAAATTGTAGGATAAATATGTGCACAGCAGCTACAAAACATAGGGCTCAAGGAAGTCTTATGGTTTAGAAGGACATAAGTATTCTCCTTTCATTCAAACATTGCAAAATGTTTGACACTAACAGTGTCTGATCTAGGATTTCCATTGAGGGGGACAGTGTGTCCCAGTCAACAATTTTCAGGGGGACATTTCAGTTTTTTAAGGGACACTAAATTTGTATCCTATTTAATATAAAAAACAAAACTGGGTATTGAATCACTTTAGTACAGTATTGTTATCATCAAAAAAAGGAACAACTTAATTAAAGTCTGTTTTTAGAGAAGAGCAAGGTTATTCATTAACAAATGTATTTGCCTTCTTCAAAAGATCAATTTTTTTAACTTTCATCTTAGAAATGGAATAGAAAGTAATATAATAAACAATTATTGTGTGTTATCTGTTCTTCTATGTGTTACAGCATTCTTCCGCTCTTTGAGTTTACAGCTTTTGTTTAAAAGATGGGAAACAAGTACTGCATCAGTATCTGTGGGTTTCCAGTAGGTACACAGCCTTGAGTTAAACTGTCTCAACACTGAACAGAAACCAGATGAAACAGAATTTTTGCATTTCTTTTCCAGACAGGAACAGCCTAAAGTTATGTTGGTTTTTAATTTGGACGAAGTCAAAGCAAAGCTTAACAGTTTTTATTCATTGCTTCAATGGAAGAGAAAATTGCTTTAAAACTTTAAAAGGAGGGATGGGCTGCTACCCTTGCAGTAACAAGTTTAAAGCTCATTTCTTGAAAATTCTCCTTTCCTTTTTTCTTTTCCATGAGAAAACAGCTCTGTTTAAAGTCAAACCTCTCAACTTCAGGCCCCTCTACACTAATTGTCATGAGATTGTCAACTGTGTTTTCCTCCATTCGATATCTGTGGGCCGTCTTAATTAAGTTTTGAGCACTAAATCCTCTCTCAACATCGGCTGTTTGTAGTGGAAGAGTGAGGGCCAGCTGTTCCAACTTCAGCAAATTTGGAAAAGTGTCTGGATGAAACTTGAAAATACAACTCCACAGCATGGATAACTTGCCAGTTGGGTACTGCTGCTCCTTAACAACATCTTTTAATAAAGACCATTCCATCTTGGTTTTCATAGGATCAACTACAGCAGGAATTACTCTTCTTCTGACCACATTTGCCTTGTCTGATCCATAGTGATTCAACAGTTTCAGTAACTTATTATTTCCATAATGCGAAAGGTCTTCAGCTGTCATGAAAGACACTCCTCCCAGACTTAAGATTGCAAATGCATCGGCAAGATCCTGTGATTCCTGAGGAAATCTAGCAGTTATCTGCTCGGTGAGATTGTCAATAAAAGCATCTCTGCTTTTGAAAGCCTGAGCTTTTTGAGTTTCTGAATATGAAATTTCATGGCCACCAGCACCCATATGCCACTTCCCAGACTCATCCTGTTTCAAAGACTCATCAAGTTTCTTTGTATAGTAGCCACTTCCCTCGTTCACTTTGGCAATTTCACTAAGGGTGGTGGAAATGCACGCCTGGATGATTGAAACATCTAGATCCTCTTTCTGAAATATGCTGTTTGCCACATTCTCAACCTGAGTTAATTTCTTGAGAAAACCTACGGCCTTTGCATCATTCTTGTGGTTAGCAAAATAGGTTACAAGGGCGTCCCATGACCTGTAAACAGTTTCTAGGGCACTATAGAAAGCAAACCACCGAACTGAATGCATCTCCTTTATCTTCAACGGTGGGCTCTCTAGTATTTCTTGAATAGCCTTTAGCCCAGCAACACGTTTTGCAGATTTAGAGAAGTAATAGTACAGGTCTGTTAACAATTGTCTGTACTTCTCCATTTTTCCTACTTGATTGGCAGCTTGGCTAGTACACAATGCCAAACGGTGAGCCATACAATGAATATTTATCATAAATGGGTTCTCTTTCTTGAGAAGTGTGCTCACTCCCCCAACTGTCATGATGGATGCCCCATCACTTCGAAAACTCATTACTTTATCAACAGGAATGGAACGGGCAGCAATAACATTTTGTATTTTCTGAGTCACAACAGGTACTGTACACTGCTCCTCTTCAATGGTAGTGTTTGTGAGAAAATGTGTCTTTGGGACAATACCATAAGATATCAATTTGGCATTTTTTGCTCCTGAAAAGTTGAGCACTCTAGAATAATTATTCTAACCAGTTCAGAAAATATATCTCTCTCTATAATATATACAATACCATTAAGTGTTATTCTAAAAAGTAAATTAATAAACAATAGTTTATTTTAATTAATAAAAAATCTTAAATGGCTTGTCAAATTTGTTACTTTCTTTGTCTTTCTAAAAGAGTGTTTTTTAGACTCCGAAACTTTTTGTGTCCTTAGAGTTTATGTGCGCTTTCTCCATGTTATTCCAGTCTTCAATTGATCTAAATGAGAATGTTCACCCCCTTCAGTAGTTGTTGTATATGGGGCAGCATAGGTTTAGTTTGGTGAAACGTGTATTTCTGGAGTAGACATCAGAATTCAGTTGAAGCATAGTCCTGGTATTCAGGTGTTTTGTGTTCTCTCGCGAATCAATGTGCATCATTGTGCATCATTGTGCATTGTTTTGTGTCCAAGATGATCCTCTTTTCTGTAGTCAAAAAATGTTGTTCAGGTGCTGCTTAGATGCGGTTGTCCAAATGTTAAAGCCGTATAAAAGAGCTGGTTTGATGAGAACATTGTAATATGTATTCTTTATGGTCTCTCTTTAAGCATGGACTGATACTTCTGCTTTTTCGCGAGAGCATTTCAATGATTTTCAAAAGCTAAGTCATCATCAGTCTCTACAGCGAGGGACTTGAACATTCTTTCAACAGCTTCCCGATGACAAAACCTTTTTTTTGATAAGATTCTTTACTTCTTTTCTTCTCACTCATTTAAGTGATGCCCTGTTGGTCATGTTTTAGTTTTTGAAGTAACTGTTTCAGTTGTTTTGAACTTTGGAAAAAAACTTTGGTGCAAAAAATTCTCATGCAATGTTCTCTGTTTGTAGTTGCCGGTGTTGGGGATTCCCTGTGCTTTCCTGGGTTGACTCAGGTAGCAAAATGACCGGGCATTTGCCTGAATATAAATCTGACTGGATTTATGAAAACATGGCTTCAGTGAGTGTCTAAAGGTCCTATGCTAAGTGTGTCCTTGGTACCAAGACTTTGACCCTCCCCACCCAGGACAGTGGTTGACTGTCTGCACCTCCCACTGAGCTCTGCAATTATCATGATAATCATTCTCAACAGAGGCCTGATTCAGCTGGCTAGGGCAAATTAACACCAAGGTACTCGCTAGCCAGTCTCTTCTGAACACTGCTGCTTACTGAAGGGTTGGTTGACCCCAAGGCCTGATCCACCCACCCACTGTTAGGGCAGTCCCTGGGCTATCCAGCTGTACCGACCAAGACGTCAAGCCCTCTACTTTTTTGGACACCGGGCTGGCCTGGAGCTGGGCTGTGCCCTGCGCCAGGCGAAAACCCAGTGGCCACGTTTTAACGAGATCAGACAGATATGCTTAGGAACGGACCATTAGAAAAGTGATGGGGAGGGTGGGAAAAAAAAAAAAAATTCATGCAAGGGGAAATGCAAAGAAGAAGGTAAAGAAAAAAATTCATGCAGAAGGAAGGTCCAATTGTGACTTTTTTAGAAAGTATGAGTTTCAGAAATCAATATTATTAGGCACAATATGAATAAACAAAATTCACTTTCTTCTCATTGAAAGGAGACAATTAGAACCTTGTTTTTGTTTTAAATTGCAGCTAGTGTACCTACAACATAGACTGTATACTGTATTATAATAAAAATAAGAAAATAAAATTTGTAATAAATAAATATTAGAATTTGGTAGCTTTGTTAATATTCTATAAAATTATTTGTGCCCACTTTAACTGTTACCAACATTAACTAGTCAACAACATAAACAGCAACACTGCCACTGGTACTTTTAACAAAAATTAAGAACCACAAAGTATGGGTTTCATTGGCAGCCAGTCTATCTGCAACATACAGTGTATATTGCATTATAATAAATATCATAAAAACATTTAATGATCCAGAATAACTACTTATCACCCAATAATTACTATAAAGCCAAAATAATGAGTGCAACTGTATATTGTATTGTTTTAGTCTTCAATTTCTTCTTCGGTAGACCACTCATCTATGACTGATCTCTCTTCTTCCTCCTTGTTTGGTTCTTTCTCACTGTAAGTTGGTACATGTACTTGTTCTTTGCCCTTATTTTGCTTTCCTTTTTAGTTCCTTCTGTGCATTCCTCTTCTTTTTCCTTTTGCACTGTTGCTCAGCAACACTACTACCAAATCTCTTCCTGCACTGCTCCACTAAAACCTCATAGGTGTTGAAAATCTCTTAGTAATTCCTTGTAAAATTTTTTTGCTCTTGGAGACCTATAAAAAGATTGTATAAAAGTGGTTGAAAAGATACGGATATGGCCTATATTATTGTTGAGATCAGTGAGGGGTCTGGTCTCATACCATTATTTTCAATATACTCTATTAGTTGTAATTTATTCGTTTTCGTGTCCTGAATTAGTAGAGGGTTCTACCCTCGGCTAGATACCACCGACAAGTTTAATAAATTCTTTGATTTACAGATGGTTTTCACTTATGTGACAAGGCGGCCATGTTAGTTTACAAAACAGTACAAAATGTTTGTGCAGAATTTGCGTACAGTGGAGATAAGTTCCCAACAGAGAGAAAATCTATTGTTCTTGTATACCAACATGGCCGCCATGACGTCACTTGAAAATGATCTATTGATTGAGCTATAGTTTGATGCATACATTAAATTATTACTAAATAATTATGAGCTTAAATAGAAGAAATACCATCTCTAATTGTTGTCCCTTTTAAGGTCTTTTGAATTTCTTGTTGACAATTTGCCTCATTTTTATTTGCTAGTGCCAGTGCATCTTGGCATCTTTCAAAAAACTTGCACAGGTGTGCATATTGACTTTTTCGTGGTTGAACCCCATCTTCTTCTGAGGCCGCTTTGTGTGGATACCGTGATCTGGCAATTTTCAGGATACTGTATGGACTTTGGTTCGGGTAATAGGGTGTCCAACTGTCGATCGTGGGACTTTTTGCCGTTCCCAACAATAGGTTGGTGCACTTGGATCGTTCTTTTCTGCACCAGAGTTCGCAATCACGCAATGAACTCCAATATTTCATTCTCTCCCCTGCCATTTGGAGGTACCTTCTTTTTGGATTGACATTTTGGAGTGGAGGGCACTACAGAGGGGTTGTTTTGGTGAATGGAGTATGGCATCATTATGATGGGCTGTGGGAGAGGAATTCCAGAGGGCAGGGACTGAAAAAATGCACAGGGAAGCCGTCCACTCCAAGTGGCTTCCTCTTGATTATAGTGAGGAATGAAAGAAGCTAGGAAGCAAGCAGTCCAATTTAGATTTAAATAAGTTCATTGACTTGCATTTACGCAGTCCTTGCATAATATTTTCCAATTAAATGCGTCCCTATAGCCAAAACCTGTGTTTGGGAAGAGGCAATTAAAAGAGGAGAAGAGGAGCCCCTAGTATCAGAGGTGGACCTCATTTTCAAAACTTTTTGGCATAGGTATTCAGGTGCCATATTGTTGTGAACCTTAAATATTTCTATAGGGAGGAGCTTTATTTAGCGTATAAAAATCCTGTCCAATCCTAGCTCTTGCAGCAGGCTGGCAGCTAGTCGTTGACTGTTGGGAAACTTTGTCATGTATGAGGACACTGTGCCCTCCAATGTCCAGCTTTGTTGCAAGCAAATTTTGCAACCTGGTTTAGTTTGTGCCACTCTGATCCTATAACTATGAGAATAGGTCTTTCACTATTGCTGTGGCGATTTTTCTGTGAAGGAATTTAAATTGGAATGCTCTACGCTTTGACTCTCTTGTACACAGAGATGATAGGCAGTTCGTATTTTCCCAGTTTACTATTATACTAAGATTACTATGTATGTATCTCTCTTCCAACCACTTTCCCTGACTTCTTGATGGTATAGAAGCTTTTTCGTTCATTATACATTCATAGATTTTCTTGGAAACTTTGGTGTGAGACAGAAGGGTATCAACTGGATCCTTTGGAGCTGGGTCATGATAGGCTGTAGAGGGTAGTTTCGAAAACAAAGACCAAAGCACGAAGCACCCAAATCTCGAAAACGAAGCACCCAAATCTCGAAAACGAAGCACCCAGGACTCGAAAACGAAGCACCCAAAACTCAAAAACGAAGCACCCAAATCTCGAAACCACTGTAGCTTGAAGGACTACAACTTTAAGTCTTGCATGACGGAAGCCAAACCAGGTGGAGGCAATGGATGCGTAAAAGCCTCAAAATGGCCAAGGATAGTAGTTCCCTCGTCCGTCCACGAAAGCGCAATAATAATAATAATAATAATAATAACGAATATTTATACAGGATAGCCCTTCAGTGCAAGAGCACTGTTATCAAAGGGGTCCTGAAAGGTCTGAACATTTGACCACGTTTATTTCTGATTGATAATGTTTCAAATTGATCACGTTTCACCGACAAGACAGACAAGTGCTGACTGTTACCACTGTCATTCCTTATATTGTTTAGCTCGAGATTTCCAAAATCTCCCTGCCCCACACAAGCACTACGGCATTTCTGATGTTTTTGCTGATTTTTAAAGTTTTTTTCCAACCTGAAAACTTCAGGTCGCTCTTAGCAATGTCCACCGATGACAGATTTCTACCACAAGGTAGTACGACCCATACCTTAGTCAAGGTAGCCTACGTGTAGCCGCGCCCTCCCCCCGACAAAGGAAATTGTACAATATAGAGTTGATTGTCGCGAGTATGTCAGGAGGTGTTGGAAGAGATGACAATATGTAGACGATTTGTAATACGGCTAGAGTTTTAATGATTGTAATTTTACTCAAGAGGGTCAGTCTTCTAGCTGACCAATTGTCTAAGATACTCCTTATTTTCTCAATTTTCTCAATAAAGTTAGAATTAAGAGACCTGTCTTCAATAACTGTAAGCCTTGCTACCCGTTTGATTTTGTGTAAGAAAAGACTGAGAGACTGAAATTGATCACTCAGTTACATCTTGATTTTGATAATAATAATATAATTACAATAACAATAATAATGATTTAATAACTTGTATAGCTCTATTAACATGCTGATCAAATACTTTTTTAAAAATGCAGATCTAAACAGAAAAGTCAAGTTTCTTTCTTTAAAGTGTCATAATAGCTTGGAGGTCAGTCAGGAGGCAGTAAGAGACTTGCCACCATGTGTAGGGCACGTGTTTTAGGATACATACACTGTACCAGACATTCATTAGTCACACTAAGGTAACAGGAAAAGAAATTTTAAACATCCTTAAAGTAGTCATACAATGGTCAAACTTGGAAAACAACGGATTGATCAAACAAACCTGATTAAAATCACCAGTGTCAACTTAGCTCACCAGTGTCAACTACTCAACAACGGAATTCACCATTCCAAAATGCCTCGTGACAAACTTTTGAGGCCTGGCGAAAACAAAGAAATTAGGATTAGAGCTTCTGTTGTGCTAAAGGTGGACCTTAGCATTTGTCATTTTCTCACCGCTGCTACAAAATCTCCATGTTCTTGCAACAAAAAAATGTTGTTTTGTTCTCTGTCACTCTTGTCTGCAAAAGTACTTGAGACTCGCAGCATAAGCTTTTCAAGATTGAGGCAGACATTTAATTTGCATCTTTTGAGGAAAGGTAGGAGATTTTTGTCATGATACTGAGTTGCTTTCTGAAAAGTGTCACTGTATGCAATGGCAATTAAGTCATCTACCACTACCTCATTACCCGACATGCCTTCATTGGGCTCATATATCTTCCGTTGAAACACCTTTGGAGCTGACGAGATGCCAAAAGGCATGCGCCTCCAGCAATAACAACCAGACGGTATTTGGAAGGTCGTTAGGTATGAAGACTCTTCATAGAGGTTTTCTGTGAGAACCCATTTTTTACATCCATCATTGTGAAGACCTTGGCTACATGGAGGCTGTTGCAATATCTTCAACCATCGGAAGCTGATAATTCTCTCTTTGTATCGTGTGACTCAGATCCTTAGGGTCAAACATTTTTCTATGAGGCTGCAACAATGGAGCTTATCCACTTGGTGGGTGTGGTCACCAGGGCAATGACACCTTGTGCTGCTAGATCATCTATTGCCTCTATCAGCCTAGGCCTTAGGGCTACTGCGATGCAACGTGGAGTATGCTGTACAGGTGGGATGGTTCCATTGTCATGAATCAGCTGGTCACCTTGATTCATTGTTGTGAATCAGGGTGGCCAGTTGTTTCACGGCTGCTACATCTGTTTGGTACATTTCACTGGATTCCCCGTTATCTAAACCAGCTTTTCTGACTCCTTTGGATTTGCATTTCGCTATGAAGTGGTTCCTTTTTCCACACTTTCGGCATTCCTTATCCATGGCGGGACCAGATTCTGAATTTTCCAGATCTTTTCGGTCGGCATTTGTGAAATAGCGTATACAGTCTCTCAACAGAAATCCACGGATTCCAAGAAATCCGTTGTTGGGGAGCCAACAACCACCACTACTGTGAGGGCAATGAATAAGACCAAACCTTGCTCGAAAGTAACACAGCCATTGCGGCCTTGCTTGATTCAAACTGAAGTTACTTTTCAGTTCCATCGTACATGAAGGAGTTTTTTGCTGACGGTATAATTTGGTGCCTCTTATACGATGACTTTCTGTGACCCCATATACACATCATTGTACCATTTTTTTGTGCGCATATATATGTGCGTTTGTAAGAAAATGGTCATGTACTTGGGAATAAAAACCCCACAAAGCAGGAAAGAACGCAAGTATACATGGCAGTATTGTCTAATTGTCAGTCTTAATTGTAGATGTTGGTGGTTCGTCTGGAAGGACTTGAATATCTTCTTTGGGTACATTGAGAGAACTGTCCAGACGCATTCTGACATGGTCAACAAATGCACGTGGGTGGTTGTGGAGCCACTGTGGAAGTGGTTGGTTATATTGCTTCAATTCCCCAGTGGTCCAGTACTGCTACACAGCACTGTGAGCATCCCTGAAAGGCTTGTATCGCATTTGTTAGCAAGGAAGTCGTACTTGAATGACCTGTTCTGTCTTTCGATGTCATTATTGGTATTGATTGCCTCGTCAAATTGATCTTTGGGATAAGCCCAAACCCATCTCTTGGTTAATAAGTAGGAACAAAATACAGTACATAAGTGAGGCATCTTATGGAGAAGGATATTGAAATAATAATGTAAGCCTTCTTGTGTAGTGGTTAATTTCATAATAAAATATAAGTAATGGTGAAATCATTAATAGATCTTCCTTTCATTCACCTTGTTCTCACAAAGCCACTTTTTTTCAAACAAGTCTCTCAGATCACTGTTGGTCTTCCGGTATTGACTTTTCTGTAGAGATTTTAATGCTCTCTCCAAAGCAGTTTCTGTGGGAGCCTTTGCTAGTTTCTTCAACAAACAACACCAAACTTTGCTGCGACTTTTCGGTTACTGTTACAGTCTTCTGCAATGTGAACAGCCTTGAGTTTATATTCACTAGAATAAGAAGAGTTCTTCAACCCCGTACGAGATGTAGATGCGAGATTTATACTTGCTTCCATGATGTTAATGCCACAAATGCTGGAATTGGTCACGACACAAAACTAAGCACTCGATGAGTCGTTCCTCCTTATTCTGGTTGCAGCTCAAAAGATCTTTCATAGTTGTCTTGCCAATAACAGCATTGACAGCAATCTTGTATATCACTGCTCTGTATGTAACCAGACGTTTCTGGCACATTCCTTCCTGAAGCAGAGGATATATTAGCGGTCAAATACGACATGAACTTCGGTGGCAACATTAGACTTAGCATCAACAACTTCTATGAAATGGCTTGCCAGGTCACGCCTGTTTCTTACCCATGATGGCTTTGACTGAACTGCTGCAATGGCATCAAACATGACCACAGGTCTACTGGACGGGTTCTGGAGAGTGGTTGGTATCTTGAGAGAATGACGACCAAGAAATGTGCAAATAGAGCTGTCGTCCTTAAAGGGTTAGACATTGCTACAATCTTGGACAAAACTGTTGAGAAAATGTCACATTCTCAGACCATTTTTCCTAACATTCTCGCTGTATCGCGTCCTCCCTTCCCCCCTCCCCTTGGAAGCAATGTTGTTGTGTGTTCTAAAGCAACCCTGATCCTTAAACATTTGTAGGAAACAACATTGACCTGGGGGAAGGGGAATTTGGTACCGCAAATCAGTTGTTTTTGAAATAGTGTTGTTGTGTTACATAGTGTGCAAGGAGGGGTAAAAATTCTCAAGTAGTTTTGTCCGGGATTGTATTTGACTGAAGTTGTGGATTTGACGCATGTAGCGTGGTTATATAAGCCTCTCCTTTATATATTAGGTACATTTTACAGTTAATGAGATAATTGATGAGAAATTAGTGACTTCACAGAAGTTAATCACTAAAAAAGTCTTTTGTACGTTGCATTGTATTCAAATGGTCAGTCGTGAACGCTCTTGAATTTGTTGGCTGACCATGGTTTTCACGCGCGCTTTAAGCGCCGAGGAACGGGCATACATTGCATATTTAGTACATGATAAGAATGTCTCCGTTAAGGATATTAGCAGCAAAACAGGAGTTTCAGCGGCTACCATCTATAGGTTGAAGGAAACAAAAATAGGAGGGCGGAAACATTGTACACGAACGCCTGTAAAACATCCAGGTGGGCGGCCGAAAAAACTGACTACGCGAGATGAAAGACATCTACTGCGGTGTATTCCTGTTTTAAGGGAAGAGGAAGGAAATTTCTGCGCGAAAAGGTTAATGCAGAGAGCCGGGTTGAGTAAGAAGAAGGTAAGCGATCGAACTGTACGGCGATGTTTGAACGAAAACGGCTATTACTATCTACAAGCACACAAAAAGGGCCTGATGACTAAAAAAGATCAGAGGAAACGCAGGATATTCGCAAAGCAAGTACAGGGCAACTATTCTGCGGATGTGTGGATTTCGAAAGTGGCTTTTTACCTCGATGGTGTGAGTCTGTTTTATAAACGCAATCCCGCAGATCAAGCGAGAGCACCTAAGGGGCGTATATGGCGAAAGAAGTGCGAAGGACTGAGCCTGGGTTGTACCGCGAAAGGTTCAAAAGAGGGGAGTGGGGGAAAGGTACTGAAGTTGATGGTTGCCATAAGCTACGGAAAGGGAGTGTTAATGTGTCATCCGTACGAATACGGATCGTATTATCCGTACGAATCGACGGGCCAACCTTTGCTGCATTTGTAAGGGAGAAGTTTCCTGAGATGTTTCGGAAAGCGGGGAAAGAAGGCCGACGTATTTTTGTACAAGATAATGACCCGGTGCAAAATTCTGGGAGTGTACGCCGAGCTCTGAACGCCTTAAAAGCAAAGCAACTGAAGATTCCTCCCCGCAGTCTGGACGTCAATCCCATTGAAAATTTATTTCATTCCATGAGAGAGAAGCTGAGGCAGCAAGCACTGAAACAAAACATAACACATGAAACATTTCGTGAATTTTCAGACCGCGTGACAACAACGTTAAATAATTTTTCTATCGCAGAAATTGATAAGACAATCGAGTCTATGAATAACCGCTTACAATTGATAAAACAATCACATGGACAGAGGATTAAATATTAACTCAACTCGAATGTTTACTTTACAAATTGAAATGTGTACTTTCTTTTAGACATTGTAGCGAGTGCAAAAACTATAATGTCACGCGCAACAACGTGACAACATGCACTATCGCGTGACGTGTAACACTGCCACTATTTTCCTGTGCTTCATATTTACATTAGACCGAAAAAAATTACAGCATAGATTCGTTATTTAGAAACAAACAGATAATAAATGTTGCGACAGTGGCCTGCTAACGTCTTTCTGTTCAGAAGATCTATGATATGGAACGATGAACAGGACATTTGAAAGACCCTATGAAAATTGGCAACGATTAACAACGAATAACAACGTCTTCTATATAAAAGAATTAGAAGGTCATTCACTTATTTCAGTGAAATTGTGTTAACCGTTTCAATGTTCTGTTAATCGTGATATTATTCTATGTATGCTATTGTCCTAAAAAGTTAACCGATTTTTACGAACAAAGTTTGTCTAACCCTGAAAGTTTAACCTAGTATCAGATCGGAGAAACATTTCCCACAAGATGAGATCACGCGCTGCGATTCCCGAGGGATTACGTAACTCAACTCAAACAAGTTCCACCGTACTTTCATCATCTCAGTCTCTCGGTGATCTAGCACGCCATTTTTGAGAAAGAGAATTGGATACTTAGTAGTACAAAAAATCGGTGTATCGGACTTCACAGTAATGTCCTTAGAGAAATGGGTCTTCGGGGCGGGTAGATGTACAGTTTGAC
The DNA here is from genome assembly GCF_958299795.1 of Porites lutea. Lineage (NCBI taxonomy): Eukaryota > Metazoa > Cnidaria > Anthozoa > Scleractinia > Poritidae > Porites > Porites lutea. The sequence goes on from NC_133201.1 coordinate 37,441,234, forward strand.
CCTCTAGTAGAAGCAAGAAATCATGCCATGGATATCCAACGTTGATTTCGGTCTAGTTTTATAGCTAGATGAAAGTGTAATCCTCCATCCTTGTGTTCTTCCAAACAACATGACCAGTGCTTTACTTTGGCACGTCCTTGAGAAAACGATTCTACTACTGCACTTGCAAAATCTTCCCGTCTGGCAAATTTGTCCATATCGGCTTGACTGTATGTCACGAGATAAACACTCCTTACGTCTTGGCTACTAAGAGAAGAGCCATCCCGGTCTTCTTCGAACTCTTCTGACAACGATAAAATACTTTGCGAATTTTCTAAACCTTCCATCTCTGAACAACAGGACAAAAGGTAACAATGCGCACGCGTTATAGCACTATTGCAAAATCTTTCTGTTTTCGCAAGGTACTCTAAAAAACGCGAAAAGAGCTCGTACTTTTCTATGAGAAGATCATGTGGTGTAAAACTTCGTGTCCAAAACAGCCTCTGTAAAGTGTTTTTTATTAATACCATTTCGTTTGGTCATTCCTAATTTTCGTGCTGGAAAACGCAAAACACCGTACACACAATCTTGGACAAAACTGTTGAGAAAATGTCACATTCTCAGACCATTTTTCCTAACATTCTCGCTGTACCGCGTCCTCCCTTCCCCCCTCCCCTTGGAAGCAATGTTGTTGTGTGTTCTAAAGCAACCCTGATCCTTAAACATTTGTAGGAAACAACATTGACCTGGGGGAAGGGGAATTTGGTACCGCAAATCAGTTGTTTTTGAAATAGTGTTGTTGTGTTACATAGTGTGCAAGGAGGGGTAAAAATTCTCAAGTAGTTTTGTCCGGGATTGTAGCTGTTTTGTTTTTCTTTGTTTGCCAAGCAAACTTCCATGACTTGAGATGCACCTTTTTCATGGGGCCTCAACATTTTTTCTTGAACAAATGTGTCAAAAAACGCCTGACTGATCTCTTCTCCTGTTAGCCTTCCCTTCTTGCTGTAACCTGGCATAACTGCTTTTGTGACGGTGTTCTCAAGATGACTTTCATCTTTCGCAAAAGGGTCAATCTGCCTTTCTGGGGGTTTGACATTCTTCACTGGCATGTTTTTTGTGGGGAATTGTAGATACTCCAAGAAAATATCTCCACATGTTAAAAACCGTTGACAGTACACCTGAATCAATGAATCATCCTTTAATTTTTGTTTTACACTTGCATCGTAAATGTCGTCAGGATTTTTTTTCCTGTGCGTAAATAAGCATGTCAATGCGCACCTTATTGGACAGCCCATCCCGTTGTGTAGCTGCTTCAAATAACTGGTAGCACTTTATCCAGTGGTCCCCATCATATGTTTTGGGAGCAAACTTAGCCGGAAGAGGAATATGAAACTGTGCTGCCGCCATTTTCACGCTTCTACTTTGTGGGTATTCTGTCTGTATTAAGCCCATTGAAGAACTTGTTTCCACTGCGGCTGTGGGCGGTGACATGACTGGCATGCTTGATTCCTCGATTATTTCTTCCTTTGGATCTTGAGTATTGGAAGTCATTCGCGCAAGTGAAACAAAGTGGCGAAACAAATTTCTTTTCTGCTACCTCTTTTTCCTTCTGTAGGATCCCGCATCTGACACCATGTGTGATTTATATATTCAAGGACATACAATTTAATGATTCAGCAAGATTACATGAGCAACGCCTAAGGTCAACTGATTTATCATACAATCACATCAGGATATATATAGGTTGAGCGAGATTGCCAAGTAAGAGGATTAAGGGCTAATCCCACACTTCATAGCGGAGCTAATTGGCATTCCAATTGCCCACTAGTTTTGACACTCCGCAAGCGCTAAAATTTCATATGCAAAAATCATATGCAGCTAATGTTAGTGCCCGTCACTGGCTTCAAGCTGCAGCCATGTCGATAAGGTCTACTTAAAAGGACTCTGGGGGCTCGTGGTCAGTTTCTAGTGCAATTGGTCCGCCCTACAAGTATTGATGAAACTTCTGCACACCAAAGATTATGGCGAGTGCTTCTCTCTCCAAATGCGAGTAATTTCTCTCCGCCTTTGTCTGGATGCAAATGAGGTAGGATGTTCTATGACATCTGTGGTGAAGGACCAACCAATAGCATTAAGTAGTGGGGAAGTGGACTGGTCAATTCATACAGTTTTAGAGCTTTGGCATTGCTGCAGGAGTGGCATCCATCAGAGACATGAGAGACGGCCTTGTCTACATTGAGGGCAAATATATAGCACTTAATGGCCATTTTCAACTGGTGACTGGAAGAGTCCCTGGTACAAGTGATGAAGGAGCACACCTAACAGGTCTCGTTTTCACAGGTTGAGGCATTTTGGCTTTAAGAAATGACGCATAGGATAGCAGTGCCGCAGACATGCCTGACTAAACCTTGATAGCGGCTCGCAACGGACGAGAAAGTGGATACATAAGGGCTGGCAGAGAACTCCCCTTGGCAGGGCTTCTCATACGCCTGAACACAAGGCTTACTGTCAGTACTGTAGGCCTTCTTGGTTGACTGTATAAGATTTTGTCTTAAGTGCTTCATAGCAGCCACAATAGAGAGGGCTTCTACCTTGCTTGGTACTCACATTGCTTGGGAGCCCCGCAACTTAGCATTGAAGAAACAAACAGTAGCACCTATTCCCTGGTCCTTGACTGCTCCGTCAGTTACAATCTATAGCTGGTCCTCAAGTCTGGTTAACGTGATTGTCTAGCCCGGGCTTTGTAAATTTTGGGCACACTTTTGATGACTTCTTGCTCTATGGCTGATGAAATAGATTTTTCTGGGGCAGGTTCTTCCGCAGGTTGTTCACTCTCTTCGAGTGTAGGTGTTTCTATAGCTTTGGGAGTTGATATTTTCACATGGAGAGGTTGACCTTTTCTCTGAGCATAATAAGTCAAGTACAGCAACTCTTGGTTGTAAAGCTTTGCTTTTTCCTCATCATCAAGATCTTAACTGGGTAAAATATTAATCATTTCACTATCCAAGTTTCTCAGAGTTTGTGTAGCGGGTGGGGTGCATAAGTTTGCATGAAGTCTCCAAAATCAGCGTGGCTGATTTCTGTGTTCTTGAGGATGGGGCACATTTCACTAAACTTCTCTTTGAGATGATCTAGTACACAAATATCCACTTCTTGACCCAAAAAAACGCCCCTTTCACACCTCGCTCAATATTCACTCAATATTTGCCGGCTTCATGGTAAAGATGGAAAATGATCTTTGGGCTGCTGGTGTTGTCTTTACTGAGATGATACAAGTCACTGTTGGCTTGATCGAAGAGACTGAAGTATGTTTGGTTGCCCAGAAACGAAAACAGGTACTTGAGGGTCAGACCAGAACAGAGGCACAGAAATCCCTTCTTTAAACATATCGATCTCTCTTTCTTGCCAGAACTATCTCATTTTTTCTACAGCGTCTAGGAAAGGTACTACATCCAGATTATTGTACCAAACCAAGAAATCTTTAAACGTGACCATTTCATTGTCTTCCCATACTTGCTGGCAATAGGTGTACTCTTCGTCAGTGATGTTAGCGTTCTTCAGGGATGAATAGAAGGCAGAGTGAGGAAGTAGCGATGTTTCTTCTCATTTATCCAAACAATCTAGCCACTGGTATGGGAAAAATCCTTTGGTCCTGTTCACACTTGTACGCTTTAAAAACATTTAGTTGTTTCATAACCATGGAGGTTACTGCAGACACACACTGAGCGGGACATGCGCAGATTCCCAGTTCAATTTGTGTGTGCTTCTCAGTTCTTGTGCTTTCTCCTTGTCGAAGTAGCATTCAAAATCAATGGTGGCTCTGTAAGGAAAAAAGCGTGCTTCAGGGACAATGGTGCCTCCTTCTAATTCTTGAAGCACTGTTTTAGGTACATGGTACGTGCCGCCTGGATACTTCAGCTGGACTTTGCTTTCACAGGTCTTTTCGTGTTGTCTTAAATTTGACACCAATTCCAGAATTTACCACAACGGGAACAACAAAGGGACTTTGAGTACCGGGCGAGATCTTTAATATACGAAAAATGGTTTTCGTAGAGGTTGAGGTACATCATACTTGAAAAATGGCAGTGTGATCGACGGAGGAGTGTAGCGGCAATCTTGGGATCATTTCCTTAATCGTCTTCGTCTTCACTGTGGGTTTGTGTTGGCGCGAGACTGTACACTTGTATATTGACTTCGTATAATTTTCCCAGTTCGTCCAGTTCACTTATCTTGACTCCATGAAATTTCTTTTTTCCTAACCCAGCATCTCAGTATTGTTGGTAGTAGTACAGTGTCTCCCTCTAAATTCTTTGTATGGCAGCCGTTATGGAGGGCCAGACAGCGGAAAAAACACAGGTTGTCTTCATAGGGTTTGCCTGTTCGATGGTTACGATCAAGAGCAGCAATACCATGATTCTCAGCTATATATGAAGGAAGAAATGTTCCTCGGCCGATGGGTTGATCACGGTTTTTCCACACAAACCAGGTGATGTTTGTAATCAAATCCACCACCCATTTACTGCTGGCCTTTGCTGGCGAACCCACGCCAGGTAATCAATGTTACTGATTGCTGGTTTCAAACAAAAGACACGCGATTTAGTTCAATAGATCAAATGCAAATGTAGGGGATGTCTATTAACACAACAAACTTAAATGACGCGTGAAGCTTGGTTACAGAAAATCACTCAAGGTCGTTTTGGAAAAGCAAAACTTACCGAATCGTTGAGTAGATCGTAGACTTAAAAATCAGCGATCAACTCATCCTCTGCAGGCCTCTAGAGTAAACGAGGGTGAATAATTAAGATCAATTTTCTATTTAAACTTAGAACTGACTTAAACTGCTGATAAAATATACTTACAAAATTGTCGAGCCCATCAGCTTTGTTGATTTCATCATTACTCAGGTCCTGATTGATTTCAATCTGCAGGAATAATTTAGTTTAGTCAGACGTTTATTTAGTGTGGAAACTAAACCAATAACAAAAAAAGATCAGGAGAGAACTAAGACCGAACAAATTACTTACTGGTATCTCTTGGCCTGTGAGTTCTGACAGCCGAGCATACGCTATTGGGATCCACTCATCAAGAATTAAAATGGATTCGGTTAACATTTCCCAGTCACAGGTTGAGGAAAAAGAGTTCAAAAGAGCTTGAAACTCATTGACATCGGTAGTAAAAGGCGTGATATCAGAAAGTGAATGAAGGTTTTCTGACACAAGTGAACTCGAACAAATTGTTTCCTTAGCAAAGTGATTGCGAGAAAGATAGCGCTTTCGAAGACTGCCTGCTTTTATTTTAATAATAATAACAATCTTTATACAGGGAGCTCACTTCACAAAGAGTAATATTCATAATAGCTGGGGGAAATTCCTGGCCCCGGCTCTTGAAGACAGTCCTGATACACTGAAGACAGAAGGCTTTGCCCAACTCAGGCAAGTGGCCATGTGCTTTGCTTCAGTCCACTGACCTATGTTAGCATACTCTTATATTGTGTGTGCGTACTGAAGACCCCAGAGGGTGATTTTAATCTTGGGCGATTCCTTTGGAAGCCCATGCTGGGTCTTAAAAAGCTTATTTTTTGGAGCTTGCAATACCAGATTGGTGACGCAATTCAGCAATTCAGCTACCAGTTAATGTGTTGAGGGTCTCTTTTCTGGAGAACCATTTATGCAGGCAAAAGCCAGCTCGCGAAGAGGCTCATAAGGCTTATTCTTACACAGTAAAGACAGTAAGAGTCCAAAGGCGTAAATATCACTAGCTGTAGACTGAGGGTGAGTTCCCCTCACAACTTCAGGAGCTACATGCTTATGATACTTTCTATACTTTTCCTGATCTCTTGGAGAAAGGTGACAGATTTTTCCTCCAGCTATTGTCGAACACTTACCAAAATCTATAATTACTGGGTGTAAACTGTCACTGTTTTCATTAATAATTACATTGTCACCCTTTAAATAATTATGGAGGTATTCTTTAGAATGAATATAGTATAAGGCATCTGCACACTCATACATAATTCGGCACCATTCACTTTGAGGGTCATTGATATTTTTTAGCACCAGAAAGCAATAGCAAATAGCAATTAAGGAAACAAAATAAAACAATGTAGAAGGAAAAGAAAATAAGTTTCTTTAAAATAAGAAGAAAGAAATTATTTATATCTGACTTTTACTCTAGCTGCAGTACCTGGATGTTCCATTTTAGCAAGAACAGATGCTTCATGAGTAACAAGAGAGAGGCTACCATTCTCCTTAAATTCCTTTACAGCGACTGTTATTCCCCTGTAGGTTCTCCTTGAGCAAATGCCAAAAACACCAACTCTAAGAACTTCACCATTGCTAGTAGCATCTGTCAAGTGGTCTTTGTTGATTTTCTTGGGACTAAATAGTATCAGTCTTAACTCAATCTCTTTTGCAAAGCTACCCCCTATATAAAAAATTGTAATTGCCAGGTATATTGTAAAAATTTATAGGCTTTTGGAGGAATGGCCGGTGAATTTTCTTTTATATATTTTCTTTGTCTACATTCATGCCCAGAAAAATAAGATGGATATTCCCTGCATTGTTTTACTTCTTGGAGGAGTGGGAGGATTTTTTTGTTTGTTTTTTGTTTGCTTTGTTTTGCTTTGTTTTGTTTTGTTTTGTTTTTTTTTACGTAGTATCACCTGCAACAGCCACTGTGCAACTGTGATAGACTCTGTGTTTGTTTCCATTTTTTTCTATCAAATATGGCCTTTCCTTTTTGCATCAATTTCGGAAATTTTTAACTCTTTGATCTCCTGGATATGAACTTCTTCCAGATCTTTCGCTAGTTTGGATCTGATGCGTGCACACTTTTCTTTCTTCATCATTTGACGGATCTTTTGTCTTCTTGTAGTGTATTCTTTCTAAACCTACGTTCGTTGGTAACGTGGCCTTTTCGTGCGCCATGAGCCTTGTTTTGCCAACCGTCAGCAAGTGGTACACTCTCACGATCTGCCATGGACTGAGACAGTCCATCAGCTTGACAAAACATGGACCTATCTACAATTTTTCTAGCCATTTTGAATTTTGGAAAAATAGCTTCCGCGGCAAATATATATTTTGCGCCTTTCGCCCTAGATTCCACTCGTCTTGTAGGTATGTGCTCTCTGACTTAAGTGTGTGACTGCGGAAATGGTGTAAAAGTGGAAGAGTTTCAGCTCCTCTTGGATCTTCATCTGGGGTATTAACATCAATAAATTCAATGCCACTCACAGTATGTCTCCACCGAGCTCCTTCACCACAAAGAAGAAAATCTGAAATACGTTCCAGATGTGCTTGATAAGCATATGGATATTTCAGAAGTACTCTGTGTGGAATGATGCTGTTTTCAGCCTTTGGCAAGCATTTCAATAACCTCCCCAGTCGTGATTCTTGTTCCTGGATGGCATTTCTTTCCCCTTGCTTCATTTCTGCTTGCATTCTGATCATTCCAGGTGTGATGATCTCCCCAGGTCTTCTACTTGAAGTTGCTAGTGATACGTTTGAAAAAGTGTTGAAATGGCGCTCTTGTTGTTTTGTGTTAGTCGATCTTAAGGCGATGATGTGGTGTTGAATGGGTGCATGACATACTAGAGGGTGCAGGTATCGATCATAGAATAGAAGTGAGTATCGTGGGCTTCCCAATAATCTCCTCACATGCAATAGCACGGATAAAAGTTTGATTGTGAAGTCGTAATACACTTTGCTGGCATCGCTCCTGTACCTTGGCATACAAAATATGGGCGATTTCTGTCATGGTGTCTAACAAGAACTGCACCTTTTCATTAACAAAACCTGTGTGGGAGAAAGAAAGGGATATGAGGAAAATCTGAATTTACAGATCGATATTTATCTAAAATACTATTTAAGAAATGTGACTCTAACTTTGTTGATAAAGAAGAATTAGTGACAATGTGAAATCAGGGGTGTGATTAATGCAATATTGTACATTTGCAAGTATATGAGTTAGAACACTAAATGTTAGGGACAAATTAATGACTGCAGTTAGATTGCATAATAGTTTGCATTGTTTACACATGAATTCTAATTGAAAGAAAAACATTAATAGAAAAAAAGGGAAATTATTACCCTGGAGATTCATGAGTGTGTATTCATATCATTCTGTTTCAGCTTTCTATATTTTTTAGAGATACGGTATTTACATGCATATGTGTTTTCACCTCTAAGCTGTTTTGCAAGCATAATCAGGATTTCTCTGTAATCTGAACCACGCAGCTGGTCCCTTGTTCCAGAATCAAGGCTTAGAGTATCCTGGCAGAGCTTCTTTTCTTCACTTGTGAGGTGAGCAACAATCTTGGTGATGATGTTCGAGATGTTTTCTTTTACATCATGGAGTGGCTCAGTAGGAAACACCTCATACATTCCTGTTTGATAAAATTTAAAAGTTTTATTAATGTTCAGTGGATGAGAGAATAAATCACAACATATATACAGGAAATTTTGGAAATGGAGATGCATTGGGTCCGTATAATTAGTTTTTCTATGTTTTTAATAACCATATTAATTACAAACATGTACATGCACATTACTAGAAACAAAAACGAAGATGGTGAACCAAGGATAAAAAATAAAATTGAACTGCAGTACACATTTGTACACATGCATTAATACTGGGCATGTATCATTTCATGTATCTGTGAATACAATAATATTGCCCAATAATTTACTGCCAAGTTGAAGTATAATTTTGATTTTCTTTCACATGTATTACTTATTATTCAAAAATACTAAGAAAATTACTTATAGTATGAATTTCATACAATACATGTATATAAACTAAAATTTATAAAATGTATTTTAATTTATTACTGTTAACAGCATACACATTTACTGTGAATTTACCTAAGTGAAGATTCTCTAAGCTTCTTCCCTGGTTATTCAGGAGCATTGCTGGTACCCTCTGTACTCCACCAAGGTGCTCTTTTAATGTAGACTGCAGCTCTTTCTTAGATCCTTCATCAGATAGTCCCTGAGCGCTACACTCTCTCTGTAGTTCTACAACTGTCAAATCTTTAAATGGTTTAATTCCCCCATTTGTTTTTTACCTTCCTGCACGACCCGCCAGCACTATGCATTCACGATCAGCTAGTGACAGTAATGGACAACGAAAGCGGTATGTCAGATCACGATACTTTCTTACATCTCCACTACAAGCAGTACAACCAGCATTTCCTCCCCTTTGTTCTCCACTTTCAAACTGTTGTTTAGGCCCATCTCAATGGAAAAATCTCACAACATCATTTACTTTCTCCCCTTTGCTTGTTTCTACATGGTGGGGAAGGTGATCAAGGCATTCTTGTCTTGTGTCCACATATGCTAGCTGCTCAATTTCTTTAGAGCCACATCTGCCCAGAATATAAAGATGTGGTCCGTCAATGATAGATGGTACAACAACATTTTCATGCCATCTGGCCTTCATTTCTTCAGGTGTGAAGAAGAAGGCTGGATCATACAGGCACTGGACAAGGTACATAATGTGTCCATGGTTCATTATTGTGGAATTGTCTGCCCAGATCATGAAGTGTTTAGTTCTCTCATATTTCATGACAGGTTCTTTCATTTGCCTAGGGGTGCACTTCCTTTCAACTTCCCTTGTAAATTCGCCAATTTTTAAGGATTTTTTAATATCTTCATTTTTTCTGGGCACAGGAACAGATATGTCCCCTCCAAGCATTTTCTCGCGAATTACCCTAACTTACGATGGATCTGTATGAAGACCTTTACCAGTAGCCACATGACCAATAAAAGGGACTTCTTTTATTCTAAGCTGCAACTTGTCACTGTTCAAATAAACACCGCACTCATCACATCTCCTAAGAAACGATAGAAGATTCCTGTCATGGTCCTTAATTGCAGACTGCCTCGATTCACCATAACCGACAATGACAAAATCATCCGCGATGACCTCAACACCCATCAACCCTTCACTATCGCCCTCAGGATAGGATAAGTTGTAAATAGTTTGCCACTCGTTAGAGTGTTTCTTAGGTATTACCCCCATCGGGTGACTTTGGAGATTAGGAAGTGGGGGAGACTGAAAGGGGCCTGCTACGCGACCCAGTGCGATCTCCTTGGTCAGATAGGATGAAACTACGTCTGGGTGCTGAGCAGCCGATTGTAAATTACGGGATACCCGGGGCTGACGGGGACCTATATAACCAAGGGGTGTGCCATAACGGAGGAAATTAATTAAGTTAGCTACAAAATGACTATCCGGGTGACCAGAAAGTTCCTTTGATAAAACATCAGTGTTAATGGGGGTAGAAACCAGTGGTGCAATGTTCCTCGCTTGGAGCTGGACTTTATCGCTTGCTGCGATCGCTCGTGTTACTGGATCCGTTTGAGCAGCGGTTGGCCTTGGAGAAACTGCTAGGACAGGAGACGATGGAATGGTCTGCGGATCGGCAACGGCGGCAGACATAGGGGAAAGGGCAGGGACGCGAGTTGCATCCGGATGATCTGTTGAAACGGAAGCAGACGGGGCCGTTCTTGGAGAACTGGCGAAAAGGATCGGCATTGGGGCAGGAACTATGGCTGTGGTGGGGGCTAGAACACACATGGCAGTTAGGCTTATCCAGGCCAGAGAAGGTTACAGTCCAAAGTTCTATATCTACCTGGTACCAGCTAATGCGTAAGTCATGTGCGGCTTGGCGGCGAAAATGTTCGTCGTAGGCCAGAAAGTATTCAGCTTGTGCCGCATGCGCTGGTTTGATCGTATTACAGTTCTTGGTGTTCAGTGCTGTAGTCGGTGCGGCTCGCTTTCCTTTCTTGATTTCGGCCTCAAAACGGCCGATGTCACGTTGATGGATGTGATAATCGCAGTGAGTGTTTCTTGCTCCGCGTTGTTACGGATTTGTTTTATCTCTTTCTTAAAATCCTTGCCCTATATTGTAGGGTTTCTGGGCAAGTTCCCTTGTCTGTGTGCCTTTTTAAAGATTTGATTGCACCTTCGGCTTGGCTAATTTTGTCCTCCGTGGATACGCCATGGCTTCGTTTTCGGTTCTGTGTGGATGGGCTGTGGTGATGACGTTTTTGGTACTGTTCTGTCCTTGGTTCGCTAGTACCCCTTTGAGGGTGCCTGTCGCGGCTTTGGCGTTGCTGTTTAGGCTGTTTAGGTTTTCTAGGCACTTGATACAGAGGAATTTGTTCATTGTCATCGGATTTGCTGAGTAGATCATCCTCGTTAGCTATGTCGTATGAGACTTCCATCTTATCATCATTCTAAATGGCATTGCTTGTGCTAGGGGCGTTTAGAAGCCCATCTGCCTTTATGTTTTCCAACATTTTCTGGGAATGGTTCGGCAAGACTGCGGTTTTCGATCCTAATGTTGTGGATCTTGTCAGTTGCCGATTGAATAAACAAACTGATAGAGATGTGTTCTTGGTATTAGTCACAAAAAGGGTGTTTCTAAACCATTTTTGTATACTCGTTCGGAGGATCGACAATCCTGTGTTTCTATTTGCTTGTTTATGCTTTGGCCAGTTGTGTTTACATTGAAGATCCTTGTGTGCCCAGCATGAGTTGTGTTTTTTGTGTAGGCAAAAATGCAAAATTTTTAGCAGATACTGTAACAGTTTTGCAAGGAGAGAGTTTCCTGCATTAGTGTAGTGTTGTTCCTCATTGACTGCCCGGTTTTGGGGGCCATATGTTGTGTATTTTTTAGCAAAAATTGATGTTTCTGCGTTGTACAGTGTATTGCTCAATGTAATTAACTTGGTGTACGTGATATATCACTGCTGAGGACGGGGCCTGTCTAGTAATAACAAACAGTGTAAAATGGGGTTGACAGGCGTACACGACTCCCCAGCACGTGTTTAAAATAGCCTTGTAATAGTTTGGCTCTCACAAGTATGTCCTATGTCTTTTTTTGCCCAGTGTCAAAAACAAATTGATAAAATACAGTTTTAAGGGTGACAAGTCTTACTTCTCGCTTTCTCATAGGAATAGTGACTTCGGGGACTTTAGAAGACAAAAACTGCTAACGCCTGCACATAGATGGCAGAAATGTGCTCGAAAAACGCTTGGTACGCATGACTGGATTTGCAAAGTGGCTTTGTCTTCTGAGGTTATAATGACAATAGTTCTTGGGAGGGAGAAAATGATGCAACTTATGATCTGGATTAGATACAATAGAATCAAACAGTTTTTCACATTGATCTTTGCGTCTGTCCTATAAAGATGCCATGTTGAACATTGACAGGCTGTCATCGTAAGAAAGTGATAGTGCACGTTTTTGAATGCGTTCAATATCCTTACTTAAGTAGTCAGGCAGTGCGTGATGGTACAGGGGGGCACAATATTCTAGAACTGGCCTTATACAAGTAAGATAGAAACAAATGATATCGTGTGCTGGAACATTTGCATGCTTAAGTAATATAAGAAAGTATATTCTCTTGTTGGTCTTTTGGATTACATCTAAGATGTGACAATTCTATTGGAGCGTGTTGGCTACTGATATTTTTGTATCTTTTGAAGTAAACAAGGAGTTCCACAACAAACACAACTCACGCGGTAAAAGTGTGAAAACGCTGCCATCTTGGTAGCACGTGCTCAACAATTCACGTGATTACTGAACACAATTATGACGTCAAAGATTAAGACTACAGTAGGCACAGGCTAAGACTAAAAGTAAAAACTCAAATGATATCACAGCAATATCGTCATGGGAAGAAGAGAATGTTGGGAACGTGTTTATATATATTTACTCTCTCTATATATATTCTACCATTTTTATTATTTACAACCAAAACTACTACATGTAGGGATTATTTTTATTTTACCTATTACACTCGGGCACATGTGGGTATCTAAGTGTTACCCGCTCCTTAAATAATATTTTGAAATTCTAGTTACTTAACCTTCTAAGCTGATATGACTTCTAATCTAGTAACCTTTTACACTCGGGGACAGGTGGGTATCCAAGTGATACCCGCCCCTTAAATTTTATTTTGAAATTCTCATTACTTAACCTATTAATCTGAGATGACTTCTAATCTAGTATCCTATTACACTCGGAGACGTGTGGGTATCCAGGTGATAACCGCCCCTTAAATAATATTTTGAAATTCTAGTTACTGAATTTGAGATTATTTCTATCCTACTAGCCTATTAGACTCGGGGACATATTGGTATCCAAGTGATACCTGCCCCTTAAATAATCTACAAAAGTTCACAAATATAATTAATTCAAGCATTTCGGTCCATTTAAGTGGGCGCATTGCCATAACAGCTGCTCCGCGCTTCTTCTATTCTGCTGGTAATCTTCCCATAACTCGAAGATTTTGCCGGCATGGACCTGTACTTTTTCCGCTGCATTCTTGTAAGTTTTTTCTTGGAAACAAGGCGGATGCGAAGAGCGGTTAATCAGGCCTCTTGGTGAAGTAGGTCGATTAGGAGGTATAAGTTTAAGTTCTGTCTGTCGATGCAGCCCGTGGTGCCAACCTTCAACGTCATTGTTACTCCTGGTGGCCATCATGTATACGCTCCAACTTGAAGGGGGCCATGTGCTGTTGCTGATCCAAGTGTCTGACACGTACGCGACAAACTGCTGTAGTGGGGCTGTGGTGGCCTGCTGTCTTAGTTGTTCGAACTTTGGCGGGATTTCTTGTTCGGGCAGAAATGGCAACGCCATGAACTTCCGAAGGTAAACTTAGGTTCCCTGATCATTGCAATATGGCTACTGAAGCCCAAGCTCTTGAATCTGTAGAAAATAAATAAAAAAAAGGTTGTAATATTTGTATTGCGAATAGCTCAAAATTTT
>NC_133201.1:37459992-37462492 GCF_958299795.1 Porites lutea
CTCGATCATAAGAGGAGGAATGGATAAAACATATAAAGGAAAACGGTGGTGGAACAAGGAGTAAACTTGTTGGCCAATTTCCCTCTTCTGACGCCATTTTTTTGTCTCACTACGGCAATATGCGGACGTTCTTGGAAACACTATTTTCGCGGGAACGCCTGTTCTAAAAATAATTCTTTATCGGAAAGGGTTGACTCAAGGGTACAGCACATATGGAGGCTCCAAGTGATCGGCTCCTGGTTCCGTCAATCATCCTATCGAACCTCTTAGGAAGCACATGTTTACTTGTGATTGGTGCATTTCAATCCACTGTGTTTGTTCCTGTGTTTCAAGGTTCGTGTGATTCGTTGCTTGTAATCGCCCTGTTTTGGGCAATAATTGACCAGTTTTCTTTGAAGATTTTTCTGATCTTTCTTAGTCTTGTCTCTTGCAAGGATAAAGCAATGTCTGCCTCCTGCTCTTGACAAAAATTCCACCCATCATCGCGGTTTCCTTTGCTATTCCTGACCAGTCTAGAGTCATTCTCAGTTTTGTTTTTACAGGCCAAGCTGGGTGAGTGTGTTGCATTGTGATTAATACTGCCCCCGACTCAAATAATTAACGTAACAGAATAACCTTCGAAGTTTGCAAATGCACAGCGCAAGGTACAACGAATTTGGCTGTAAAATCACCTAAAGGAAATTCTACAAAGTATGTGATCAAGTCATGGTAATAGCAGGCTGCCCGACTACGGAACACTTTTCCTAATAACTTAAGAAATTTCGATAGCTACTGCAGTTTTAAACAGGGACTCAAGGAGCTCAACTTTGCAAGTTTATAGTCTCTTAATTGTAATTTAACTTAGTTTTCTTAGTATATAAGTATTATAGTTCTATAATTTTATGCAGTTTCCAGATACTACGTCATTTTAAACACTTTTGTATAGTTGCAAGTTTATAAACCTTATTCGCAATTTAACCTAGATTTCTAAATAGTTCTAATTTTATGCATGTACAACAATACTATAATTTAGACATCTATGCAGCAGTTTCTCCATGTTCTCATCACAATTTGAAGTTGCTCCATCATCATCTTGTCCTTTCCCACAGATTAAGTGGTCTACACTATACAGGATCCCTGCCAAGTTTTATAGGGCCTGGTGTAACCGACACAAATGCTATCTGCCACTATGAGTAGTGAAGGTTGTGAGGGCACTTCATTCTTGCACCAGGACACAGAAAATTTCTGTGTTAGCTCAGGCAGTTTGTCCATTAAGCTGGCTGCTGAAATCTTTCTCTCTTAAGTGTGGTATTGAATGGTCTAGGGTGAAAGCAGATCCTCGATGCTCGTCTTTTTTAACTGCAACAGCTAAACTGCTGACCCAGTGGGTGGGCTCATCTACTGGAGTGATAACACCTTCTTGTAGGCAGTATAGATGCGAATTCGAGTTAATTTTTCCGCCTGGTTGCAGTTTCTGTTTGAACTCTGCATGAGAACAAATAAGTTATGGAAATATTTGTCATTCAACGTCCAAGTGCTTAGTTGGTATAAACTTAATAAAATTATACATGCAGGAAGACTTTTAGCCTGCAAACACCGGACATTTCTCCTCGCTCATCGCAGCTGAGGGACGTTTTGTGAGGAGGAACGTCTTTGACTCAGTGACAGAAATTCCATACTGATGACGTAAATCATTGTTATATAACAAATTTGGTAGTCATGGGGTTCCAAATGCAAATTTGTTCAATTTTACGTTTCTCCTGGTCAATTTTGGACAAGTGTTGTGTTCTTTTGAAAACTTCCTCCAGCAAAGCTCAAATGTTTCTTTTAGAGAAGAGTATATTCCACAAGTGTTTTGTTATAGATTCATTGCGTTTATTTTGCCTTTTGTCTGCCATTTGCAAAGAATGGCTAGATCAGCAATGTCCAATCAGCCCTTATGGCTGGATTCTGGACAGATTTTACGTCATCAGTATGAAGTTTCTGTTGCTGAGTCGCAGCTGTTTTTAAGATGTTTTTTGTCATTGTATCACATGGGCGACAACGTATGTGAACAGTACGTGAACTGTAAACACTCCATAACAGAATTAAAGACGAACACTTATCAATTGGTAACTGCCAATCCTCACTCTCGTCAAATTTAGGAATCTTTCCATTCAATGGTTTTTCAAGAATAATAAGATCTCAGGTCACTGTACTTGATAAAACTATGCACTTTGAGTCTGGGACGCATTTTGATCGCAAAAAGAACAGTTGATGCCTTCAGCTTTGATTCTGCAGTGCTGTGTCCTTGCGGTAATTGATTGATTTCATTTTGCAGCTCTGATATCTTTTGTTTCAGCTCAGGGTGCTTGTCCCTTAAATTACGAGCATCCTGAGGAGGTCAGGAAGGTGAAACACGTTTTGGTCATGTATGATTTGTGACGGTTTCCACAGATCCTTGATTAGAAAGTGAAGATAGGAGTGAACGCATCATTTTTGAAGGTATCCCTGACCAATTCTCCTTTCGCACCCCAAATGG
>NC_133201.1:37467492-37484992 GCF_958299795.1 Porites lutea
TGCCTGTTCTATTCATTGAAGCACAGCTAGTTCCTACTTCAGGGGCAGAGTCATTTCTGAAGACAATTTTTCTTTCCACCTGTATGAATAAAAAATATATATATATATAATCTAGATTTATTGTAACAATAAATTAAATGAGTTTTTGTTCCCTATTTTTTAGAGGTATATTTTTTAATTGCTCTGAATGCAAGGGAACAAAAACTAAGAACATTAAATGGGAACATAACACAATAACCCAGTTGTTCGAAGGCCGATTAGCGCTTAACCCATGGTTAAATTTAACCTGGGTTTCTCTTTTTTGTTCAAAAGTATTTTCTCGAATAACTTTCTCTGTTATTTTTAAGAGCATCCAGTCATCAAATTGTTGACAAAAAGAATATTATCTAAAATCAAATTTCGCACTAACCCTGGGTTATCTTAACTCAGCTTTGAACAACCTGGTCCTGGTCTTTTGATTTTGTCATTGAAAACTTACTTCGTACAGTTTGGCTTTTGCATGCCAGTCTGCATGAACAGGATTTGCAAAGAAATTAAATCATACTTACAATCTGTGACTTTTGTGCCATTTTATCACTGTGATGATGAGGAATGTGATGCACCACCACTCTTTGTAAATGCTCAAAAGCTTTGAGGTAAGTTGTGATGATCTATGATACCAGTAAAACACAATCCTCCTTGATTGCACTCTGTACCTCAAGCGTGGGTAGAACGGTGCTTAGCTGAAGCTCAGTTAATAGTGCCCTTGGCTTCGAGACATCAAGATTGTTGGTGACTCTATCCAAGATTGTGTACTGATGGGTCCAGTGTATTGACTGATTGGAATGAGTCTGTATCTGGATCCTTGCCTTCACAGAGAGATCAACACTGTCAGCCACAATTCTGGAAATAGAGTGGACAGAACTGTTTGAATATTTAAAACAATAGTATTTGAAGATCATTTTCATTATATGAATAGTTTATTAAAACTCTCTTGCAGTAAAAAGAACTGAATTATCGAGTACATTTTACAATCTTAAGGCAACTATTATCTAGAGTATAGTAATTTACAGTTATAACAATGAAAATAACAATTGAATCACTTAAAAAATATAATGTAAAGAAGTCCTCCACTCTCTTTGTCCTACAGACCCGCATGTTCCGGAAAAGATTTGTGTTTTCTGCCTTAAGGTGTAGTTAGACGCGTCCAGAAGTGGGCTGGGAAGTAGGTGGTGCAGAGGGTGGCTGGGGGACTTCATTTTCGCCATATATTTATAGCACAAGAGTACTCTTCTATCATCTAACTTATCTAGTTTACCTAAATGTAAGGCATGAGCATATGACTCTGCCTCGGGGTGGATTATGTTAAGCGCCCTTTTTTGCACTCGCTCTATGGCTTTGGACAGGTAAGCAGGGATGTTCTGCCAGACTGGTACAGCATACTCTAAAACTGGCCGGACTGTGCTAAGTTATATCCTCAAGATGTTGGGTTGGCTCACCCTGGCTCTGCGGAGAACTCTAAGGGAGTATAACTTCTTACAAGCTTTCTTAATAATGTAATCAACATGGCAGTTCCACTTCAGGTCATTGTCCATAATAACTCCTAAGATCTTATAGGTATTGACACGCTTGATGACATTGCCACCAATTATTATTTGGTTAATGATACAATTAGAGTTGCGTAGGAAATTAATATGCATTTCTTTACACTTGATTGGATTAAGTCTCATATTATGAGCAATAGCAAAATTTTCTGAAGGAGGGTGGCCTAGTTAAGTAGCAAGTTGTAGATAATTTCTGAAAATGTGTTGAAGAAATTTAATTTCCATTCCAAAAAACCCAAGAAAGTAAATCAACCAGCTATTTAATCTACATACTGTTTGTTACAGAAAGTCAAAACCTACTTGTCAAGGTTGATAAAGCAATAACACTGTTCAGGGAGACTTTTGTAAAGTTAAATAGGCTAACTTCTGACCCAGTTCCTTATTGTAGGAACCCCAGACACCACCCGGTGTAAAACCTTAATGTCCACTTTTTCTCCTAAACTACATGTAGTAAATGTAAAATTTAAGGTTTAAAACTGAAGTGCCAAAAACAATATTGACATTGGTTTATATATAGACATGAATAAATTGAAAAATTATTAATGTTGTGCCCTTACCTATAGCTTGGAACTTTTCGGCCCTCTAGCTTTGACAGCACCTCCTGGATTGTGGAATCTGGTACACAGCTGGCATCATCATCATTAGCTTTGAAGGTTCTCACTTCCATGAGTAGGCTGTATGCGCCTGGTGTGAAGAACTGATACAATTTGAGGGTATCTTCAGACAAGTCGCACCACTTTGCCATCGAAGTTATGTCCCATAGCTGTTTGAAGACGAATACTCTGCCTGTGCGACATAGAAACCCCCAGTTTATTCAGTCGGGTGAAGTCTTGGGTTTTCGCACCACTGAGTAGAAGAATTACGGAAATGCAACTTGCGAGAGCAGACATTCTTTGGTTTTGCATCCTGGAAGTTGCTGATGTCGCCAGAGCAATCGCATTGCTTGCTTTCATGTCTTTCACTTCTGACTTGTGTACCCCATAGGCCTTGACCATGCTAGCGTGCCAAAAGGGACATATCACCTTCACTTCTTGCGTGACAAAGCGATTCGAGTACGCTACAAGTTCTTTGGGTGAAGTGCCTTTAAGAATCGAGTTTGTGCCTTGGCAGTAATACTTAAACTCGCTAGACACTTTGGAGGACAAGACACCGCTCCATATCGGGGTGTTTGAAAACAATGTTCACTGCGTTTTTCCACTTTTGTAAAAGAATGTTTTTAATCAAGCTTTGCGTGATTTTATCATTCGGGGTCCGCACAAACGTTTTGCCATCTGCATTGTCATGAATTACTTTTACTTCGCAAGGCCTGCAATCTTCAAATTCCTGACTACTGTTATGAATGTCCATGCTATGCAATCTTGCCGCCTCCTTCTGAGAATCGCTATTTAAATCAACTGGTTCTTGACTGAATGAGAAAGATTTTCTAACTCTAAAACCTCGTTTCAGTTCAAGAGTTAGCTGCGGTTCAGTGCAAGGAATCTTGGCTGATTTTACCTTCTCAGCAGAGGACGGAGATTTCTACATTCTCTTCCAGCGTTGTTGCTCTTTGGTTTCTCCGATATTCAGATCTTTTTTCTTGAGCGGCAATCGCTATTGGTTGTCTGGGGTTTATATTTTCCTTCATGAAACAGAATAGTTCAACAGCATTTCGTATTTTCAAGGCACATTTGGAGCAAACTCTGAACGAATATTCCAGAGTTTTGATGACGGTAACACCCAAGTCTACTTGAATAAGCTTATCCAAAGCCCTTTTTTCAACACCTTTCTTGCCAGGGGTATTAAAAAGATTTTCAGTAGATATGTGCCGTGTAGTATTACCAACTTGTATTTTAAATAAACACTTGCAAAGACGACATGAATCGCCTTGAAATGATTCTTTGTTACTATTGCTTGCAAAAGCAAGCTTCTGAGGTGTTTCTTTCGAAGCAGCCATCAAAGAATGGATTCTCTTTGCGTAACTCAGTGGAACTAGCCATGCTGTATTTCGAAAGATAAGCATTTCGCAAGAAGTACATGTACAAAATGTAAGTTTATATAAGGGAAAAAAGTACGCACGTCTATCTGATGCAATAGTCTATTTTTACATTAGCTCAAGTTACTCCCGCGAAAATAGAGTTGGTGTTAATTAGTTAATTAGATTAGCATGACAGCTTTGATATCCCCAGACAGATCAAAAGAGTCAGCAGTCTCTTATTTTTCTTCCGTCTCGGGCTTACGCCCTCGTTTTTTGCATCGACTTTACCCCATCGACTTTGAAGAAAATAAGAGACTGCTCGCAGTCTAAGTCTTGTAGCTTTGCAACTGTGACTGGCAGCGTAAACATCTATCACAGGGACGAGAGAATACTTGGGGTGGATGATCAAGATCATCGAAACACGGGACAGCTTTTGTACACACTTGTAGAGGCAACAGAGGTCAGCCACATCCACATTTGTAAAAAGGATTTTTAGAACTTCCTCGTGAAAGAGATCTGGCAACACCCGGAGAGACGAAGCAACACCAGCAATGGCAAATACGAGAGTTATACCAAATTTCACGATTAGTGCACAAAGCACAACGTCTTCAGACACATTCTCTGCTTGATCAAGATTAAGCGAGGAGATATCAGTTAGAATTTTCGATCCAATTAATTCATTTCTTCCTCCGGCGAAGGCCTCTTCCCTTTAACTTTCAATAGTAAAAGGCAGTGAACTCTTCTGACGTTTTGCCATTCTCGTTGAGTCAGAATTACCGTGTGCGTCAGTGTATCATGGGTAAGAAATTAGCTCAAGTCCAGTCTACCCCACTGTTGTGACGGCGTCAAACGCTTGTATATTGAAATCGTACAAATATATCGGGCACCAGATGTTGGTGACAGTTCCAAGTGTGTATTGAAAGCCATTAATTCTCTTTAACGAAGAGAGAAGTTCAAGTGAATGCTGCAACTCTACAAAGGCAACTTGAGCCCCACTGTTCCCATGACAATGACTGTCTAAAAAAAAATTCCCTGTGTTGGAATGTAAAATAAATACTGATATTGTTCGCCCTTTGGCTAGAGCCTGTCTCCAGTAGTAAGGCAAAGAAGCCGTGGGATTCGTCTCAGGGACAATTCTAACAGGCTGTTCAGGTTCCACAGTAGTATTTTCAGTGATATTCAAAACCCTAGGGGTTTGAAGTACCTCCAACACACCAAATGTTAGAGGTATACTCGTTACTGAGTCATAGATAGACTTCACAGCCAACTATCTGATAGACCCATGCCTGGCTTAGTGGACTCCCAGTTGCTGGAATGTTGATGTTAGGTGAAAAACATTTTGCTAAATTAAAGGCTAATAAATGTGCATGCATTACTTCCAGTTCTTCCAAGGATTGTAGATTGATATGTGGAAAAGACCAGTAGGTTACATTACCATCATGATAGGGTTGGATGGTAATGGGTGTGAGAACTCGAGATGGGGTTGAGTCGGATTCATGTACCGTTGGTTGGGCTGAAGAGTGATTGTGGTTTGGATGGTATGGAAGAGGGATTGCTGCATAACTATTCACTCTGCTGTCGACCTTCACGGCTCATTCTGCTGAGGAATAAAATAAAATACAATACAATACCTTTATTAATTCTCCCCGAGGGGCTTTTCAGAATTAATTTACAATATGTATATATAATACAACTAAGACTAATGATATACATGTTCTTGATATATAAATAACAACTTAAAATTACTACTTCTAATAATAACTAACAAAGTAATAATATACTATGGTATGTATACCGGTATCATATTTCTTTATTAATTCTGCCTTTGCATGCTTTTTAAATGATCTTAATGATCGGGCAGTTCTAGTGTTGTTACTGAGACTATTTCACGCTTTTGATGCCCTATAAAAGAAGCCACTCTGGGCAGCCGCTGTCTTGCATCCTGGCAGGTTTAGATCTTCACTGTTGTGGAGATTGTAAGCGTGCGCATTGGATCGCTTTCCTATTTTACAGCTAATATGTGCTTGCACTAATTGTTAACACATTTGTACGTCATTGTCATGTCCCGCAACCAAAGTTGCTCCTCTATAGTCTGCTAGCCAAGAGCTTTCAGGGCCGGGGTAATATGATCGTATTTCCCTGTGTCAGTTAGTATATGGGCAGCAAAGTTCTGCATGAGCTGTAGTTTATAGATGTTCTGTTTATAGGTACCAGCTCATACAGCAGAACAGTAAAATAATTTACTAAACACGACAGAGTTGATCATTATATGCAAAACTTCTTTGGAAAACAGGTGGTGGACCCTACTTGTTTGACACAAACTAGATAGCAAGGATGACGATAATGATGAGATGTGATTATTGAATGTTAAGCCAGAGTCCAGGGTAACACCCAGATCTTTGGCGGACGAGACAGGGCATAGCTGTTGTCCAAGGAAGGATACAGTGACATCAGGTAGCTTTGATACAAGTTGCCGTGTTCCAAAAAGCACAAGTTTAGTTTTATCCGGGTTTATAAGCAGGTGATTTGCGCAACACCAACCAACAATATTTTTAAGATCCTCGTAGACTTGTTGCATACAAGAGTGGGTATCTTTAGACGCACACGATAGGTAAATCTTAGTGTCATCTACATAGGATTCGATGTTACTAAACTTAGTTACCGTAGGAAGGTCATTCATATAGAGTGTAAACAGCATCGGGCCTAATATGGACCCCCTGTGAGTTATCATTAGGGGATTCGACAATGACTGAGTCTTTGTCACACTCATGGCTGCTTGTGTATTAATTCTTTCTTCTTTGTGAATGTCTTCATTACTTTCGAAAGCAGCAGTATTGTTAGAAATTAGAAGTCCAGTGTTGAATGTGTTTACCAGTTTTCACACCTTTTTCTTCAATGAAACCAGACAGATTGGGCAACAATCACGCGATGAAATGCAAGATTAATGAAAACAGTGGAGGCAGGTCAATGTCATGACAGTTCTTGTGCACGTTGGAAAATCACAGTAAACATTTGGGTCAGGTTCCACATCTTCCAAATTATAACTCGGCGAAAAAAACCCTTTGTGTCACGTTGGGAGATAATACTGTGGCTTTCCCTTTGGTCTTCCATTATTTGCAAGGGAGCGTTTCACCTAAAAAGAAAAAAACAAATGAGGTCAAAAGAAAATGAATACACTAAAGTGTACTTACAGGTGTGCACAATGCAGTTTGCCTATTTTATTGTGCTTTTTTACTTTTAGTTCACAACTTTGTTTTCTTACTCTGTGGATTGACTGTATAACTTCTTATTAATTCTTTGATTATTGGGGCAAAAACTGTGTCATCTCTTTTTCAGTTATTCAAAACACCGAATTTGAGAATGCTTGCCTTCTTCGACCAGTGATCTGGAAGATGTTTGCACTGGTATGCACAATCACTGAAAAAGGACAAGGTCGATTTATCATAATGTCTTCTTTTTCAGCATATGAAAATTATAGCTATTAGGCAGTTGGATTTTGGAAGGTAATGGTATGTTACTGCTGATAGTGGTTCATTGTTACTTGGTCATCTGATAACAACTTTTTAAAATTCACGTTAATTTCATGAAGCATTAAGTCAATTTCTTATAATGTACGCAGAATGGCATCATGAGGTCGTTGAAACGTCGAAACAAGTTTTTACATGTTTATGTTGGCAGAACGACAAACAGTTTGGCAAATCAATGATATAGATCAAAAATAGAAGAGGACCAAGGATAGTTCCCTGAGGGCTCCTACAGCCCAGAGAACAGACTTTGGAAAGCGAACCATTGACTACACATTTCTGGGTACGGTTATTTAGGTATGACTTAAACCAATCGTAAGCAGACTCCTGTATTCCATACAGACTAAGTTTACCTAACGGTAACCTTCAACAGTATCAAATGCTTTTTTTTAGTCCAGTAAAACCACTGCATTTACATTACCGCGATCTATATCGAGAGCCCAGCTGTCAGTCGCTTCTAAGAGAGCTGTGACAGTCCAGTGCAACGAGCGGAAACCTGATTGTTGGTTGGTGATTATCTCTTCATTAGCCAAAAAACTACACAGTTGATCATACACTATTCTCTCGAACACCTTAGCTATTACTGAGATAACAGAGATTGGCCGATAGTTATTCACAGCAGTTCGCTCACCTTGTTTAAACAATGGAGTCACTCTAGCGCATTTCCAGTCATCTGGAAATAAACCAGAACTTAAAGAGTTGTTGAAAATGTTACATAAAGGGATCGAAATAAGATCCGCACATTCCCGCACATCCGCACATTCCCGAATGAGGAGCTGCACTAACTAATTCTCAAAAAGTGTACATTGGCATTACAAAATAACAGGAATGCATAGTTGAGATTGATCAATATTTAAAATGTATCTAAAACATGTTATTTTGTCACATGAGAACACTGAGAAGCAAAAAATAGCAGTATTTAAAAGCCAACATTAACATGGATGCTCTTTTTAAAAGATGTAGTAGGACAACATTAAAGAAGAACATGTGGTAGGTGTAAAAATGCGATGAAAATGTTTTAAAACCTTCCATAACTTGTTGATCTTGCTATTATAGAAAGTTTGCAAGCTCTTGCAAATTCTTCATAACTTTCACGAGATGTTGGAATGCTTACTCGATTAAAACAAGTATCAGCCTCAAGTAACTTCTTCTCTGCGTTAGTTTGGAATTAGACTTGAAAGCTCTCTTGAGGATCAATTATTGTACTTCCAGTTACAAACAGTGCTAGGGAAGTAATCAGGGTCCGCCCAGTGCTTTCATCTGTATCAAGGAGTAAAAAAATAAGGTCATGTTACTGTGTGCACTTATTGACAGCTGGTATATTCTACAAGTTTGGGAGAGTGGTTTCAGGTGGGACCCATAGAGATAACCCAGTGTCTAAGTTGATTGCAAGAATTGTGTCTTTGACATTTCTTAGCAGATTCTCATACCCCAAAAGGCAGACCTCATTAAAACCTCTGCAGAAAATATCAAGGGGTAACAAATGCATAGACTTGAATAATAATAACTGTAAGGGCTTAAGATCACCTACATGTACATGTATTTTGATCTTTAAAATTCTCCTTTTTGACATGGGCGATAGGAACCATTAAAAGCACTAACAGATACTCTACAGTATAAAAGAACTGGCACCTTCACAGCTTCCAGCCTCTTCTATAAATTGAAGAAACCAGTTCCATGACTGTTCAGTATCTTCTTTGCAGCTTTCTGTAGTTCGAAGTTTGGCCTGCTGGAGCTTCCTTTTTAGGGTTTCAGGATCAACCTTGACCTGGTCTGGTGAGGGGAAGATGACATTTTTGATAACAGGATACCTTTGCAACAAATCGCCAAGGCCAAGACAATTCAGGCCTGCAAAGAATCGGTCCAGCGCAAGCGTGGGTGTGATTATGACTTCTGCAACTAGCAGATCATTGGCAGCTTTATCTTTGTTCAGGTCTGTAAGTGGGATGTCACTCAGCCCGTGCCTCACCATGACTCCTCCACTTTGTCTTTTGCCGATGTATCAATGTCCTTCACTTCCTTCTGTAAAATCTTAGGTGACAAAGGAAAATTCCTTTTTATATTTTGACACAGCAAGAAAACGTTTTTAGAATAGTGTGCTTTATTTAAATAGTTTTAAATTAACCACTGTTGAATAGTTAAAAAAAATTACAATAAGGCAGTCTTCTTCACCCTTTCCAAAAACAGGACGATGGACTTCACAATCCACAATCAGAATGAACAGTGTTGCCTACATTACAACCAGTGGAATGGTAAAAGCAGCAAAAACACTTTTCTTTCCAAGATTGCACAAGTACGGAGGCCTTATAAACAAGGCTTTCGCAAAAAAATAAAATAAATAAAGTGAATATGGCCATAATAACAACAAAGTGGCTGTAAGGTGGGCTTCTACAGTCCCAGAAAAAAAGTAAATCTTACTTCTGCCTCCAGAATATGTTTCAAGTCTAAGTCTGGTAAGTCATCGAGACTCACAAGCTCCTTTGCTGTATCTACACAGCCAGTAGCCAGGTACTCACTGAGACAAGGTGCAAGCCCCACAAATCCTGGACCATCGTGGAGAATGCTATGGGCTACAACCTTTCCAGCAATTTCAAAAGAACCAGAAGCCACAGCATCGACCCCATAAAATGGAATGAAATGACCCTGCAAGCCTCCAAAAAGTTGAATGTTAAAGGTAGGATCAACTTTTACAAAACATGTTATTGCATCATGGAAGAATTCCTTGGTTGGCCCACTAAGGTCAGCACACTGCTCATTGTAGAAGTTGACATCTGGTGATTTTGTCAGCTGAAAGTTAGGGTCTTTGTAGATCTTCATTATTTGTCGAAGACAGGACAGCTGAAATCTGTTCACTTCTATGAACACTGTCCCTTGTTCTTTTTTTCCTTTGTATAGACTCAGCACATGAGAAGTTGAACCTTCATCTAACTTCGCACTAGGAGGGGCTGATGGAAGTTCTGTATCTGTGGCAGAGAGATCTAAAAATTTAATTTTACGCGCATAAAGATGTGGAACAAGCACAAAAACTATTTTTCTGTCAAAAACACAGACCGACAGAAGTAATACATGTTTGTTCCGTTATGCTGCTATAGCTGGGGGTGCTAAATGCTTTTACCACTACCTTTAAAGCACCAATACTCACAACCCATGGTGCCATCTGTAGTTTTGTTTGCCATTTGACTTCACTGCCTGATGAAGATTACTAGGAGAGCATGAAGTGTAATGTTTCAGTGTAACAGTAGTTGAGACAAGTCATCGATTGTGCTTATGTTGGAAACATCAATGATGACAAACACCTTTTATGGTGATAAAAGAAATCTAATGATACTAATGTTGCATTACTTTTTTCTCTTGCAATACTTTCTCAACTAAAATGATTCTCCACTTTATGCATACCTTGGTAGTTATGTCCTGGCTGGAATACTGGTGTGAGCTCTTCAAAATCATCATCTAACATACAAATAGAGTAAACATTAGTAATGGTTTATTATTTTACCAAAAATGAAGTCAATTAAAGCAACAACCACAACAAAATGTTACCTTCTTTGCAACTTACCAGCTGTGCTGCAGCTTGGTTTACATCACCACTACAACTCTTGAAGGTTTCTTCAAGCACTGAGTATTCCTCAGTCGGAAACATTTCTTTTAGCTTTGCCACGTCACATGTACTCTCCTACACAAAAAAATTAAATGCTAGAGTGTCAACAATTACTGTAAACAAGCTAATTGTAATGGCAGTTGAGCTTAAAAAGAATTCTAACTGTCTATGTGCAATAGCCAAACATTTTACTGAACAGCTAGCTATGTATGTATCTTTGAAGATGGTACAGTGCAAGTCCATGCTTCCAGACACTTTTACTAATGATCGGGTAGATTCTAAGTACAGTCACAATAGTTTGTTTACGTGTAAGAAAGTCAGATACACATAACACTCCCATTCTTGTAACATTACAAGTCACATCAACCCCTAGCCATTAATAGCACAAATAATACATGTTAGTTCTCTGTTTTCCCTCAATCTGCATGCAAGTGTAATGATCTTACTGACTGATGTAAGTGGTAACAACTAGTATGTGCGCTGATTCTGCAAAAATTAACTTTTTAACCAATTTTATTATCTTTGGTTTTCAATTTATTTTCATTTATAAAAAGACAATGGGTCAAGTTCCCCTGGGACCTCTACTGGGAAAACAATTCAAAGGGAACAGACCGCAAATAATTGGTGTTACGTGTAAAATTATCTAAAAGCAATAACTGTTCATCAGTAGGATGCCTGAACTGTGTGCATTAAAGAGGTTTTAAAGAGCTAAAGAGGTTTACATACACACCATGCCAACAATTGACAAAGAAAAATAAAGCAAATCTTTCCAACTTCTTTTTCTCAGGTGCCATCATACAACAATTTCAGTGACTATAAGCAAACAGTAAAAAACACATATATCCATGAACAAATAAGACTGTACCTGCAAAACTGTGGGTAGGAGATCATCATCTGAATCCTATATTAGTAATAAAAAATAACTTTTTAGTTGCTATAGTTTTTAGCCATGTACTCACAGTCACATGCTAACAACCATTGACATGTAGGCTATCTTGAAATATCTTTAAAATACATGTTTATTGAAATAAATAAACATATCTTAACCTCCTTCGATGTAGATGCCTTTGTCAAGTTTCTTGATCTACATTCAACCATGTGCTGCCGCACTGCTGTTACTGGCAGCATGAGTCTGCAATTAATGCACTCTACTTGTGGCAATTCACAGGGCTCATCACGGCTCCTTTCTTCCTATCGAAATAAATTACCATGGGGACTGAGGATATTATGAATGACACTCCTGCACATACACACCAAGGCTTTTCCTTATTTTTAAACAAGACCTTTGAATGTAACTATAGAAATGACAAAATGGTGATAAAATGTGTTATGTAGTACGCATGGGTTCAGGAACTCTTCAAATGCTATTTAAAAAATCTTCACATTTCACGGTTACACATAGGTATTGTACTAATCAGAGACAACAAATATAAAGTTTAACTATGAAAAGCCATTGCTATTCATTTAAAATATTTCTCCATTTCTGATTGGCTAAAAGCACACGCATAATTCACCATAACCAGTTATTGCTGACCAAATTTGGAAGAATTTTGCGATTAATCAACCAATGAAGTCAAAAGTGCAGCACAGTTGCCAGTTAATGCACCATTAATCGCCCTTGGGATGAGGTTGAGTTGTTTTGGTTGTGAAAAGAAAAATGGCCAAAAGTCAGTGGAACATTTTACTCATTTCACGACGAACTTTTGTCTAAAAACATAGCAAGAAGACAACTCGATGGACAGCATCTGTTATTTGGAGTGTATTCGCAGACCTGAACAGCCCTTTATCTTCTAAACATGCACTATCGAGGTGAACTTAACATCGACATGTTTTAGCTTATTTTTAAACTAGGAATTATTTTGAAGGAATAATAAAGCAATATTGATGAATTTGGCTTTCGTAGGATATAAAGAATTATGTAGATCTCAGAGGGTGTTATCCACTGAGGCCGATCTGCATAATTCTTCATATCCTACTCAGCCTCATTCATTAATTGCTAATTTCTACAGTTCTTGCCTTAACTTGTAATCGCATCTGAAAGACTTACCTCTTCGGCATGTAAGCTTACGTCTAAAGATCTTTGTGGAGGACGAATATAGGCCAATGCTTGCCCCAAACCAGATTCGTCTCTCAGAAATTTTATGGAGTAGCCAACAGACGCTGGTGGCCTGAGAAGAACTAAAGACTTTCCAGGGGAAAAACCACTACGGAGAATTTCGAATCCACCTCCGTTTTTAAGCTTTGGAAATTCTTCCTCCAATTTTGTCTTCACCTGTAAGGTGCTATCCTTTGACCCAAACACAATTTTCTTCCTTCCTAATCCGGCAAATTGTAATTCCAACTTTTCTTTTCGTGAAGGATAATCTACACGAGCACAATCCGCCAGGCAAAAGAATTCGTGAGTCCACATTTCTTTTGGGACATCAGGCTTTTCTGCCTTTTTGCAGGTGGCGGGTGAGATGACTGACTTGGCGATGCAGCCGAGTAACTGGCAAACAGGTTTCGAAAATTTTTCACCACCTCACCACGTGTGCTGCTTTGTTCACCCGAAGCCAAAGGCCCTGCTTCATCTTGACTGCGTTGTTGCCCCTGCTCCACATCGTCGTTCCTTTCTAAAAGATTCTGCACAACTCTAAGCAAGTTCACTGCTCTTTCGCATGAGCTTCGGGTACCTGAACTCCCTGAACTTCCAGCCGCACTCTGATCGGCCATGTTGGATAAACATGGCATATATTACCATATTTTACAGAGAAGGTGGGAAAAGTATAATTTATTACATGAAGTCCCGGATTTGGAAGAACATAATTCGAAAGCGAATAATAGAATTGGAAACTGAATAACAGAATTGATATTGGCATAATAGAATTGGAAAAGTGAATAAAAGAATTGGAAAGGAAATATTAGGATTCGAAACTGCATGAGAGGACTGTACAATCAAATTACAGAATTGGACAACTGCATAACAAAATTTGAAAGCGCATAACAGAATTCGAAACTGAATAAAAGAATTCATAATGGCATAATAAAATCAGAAAAGTGAATAACAAAATTCGAAAGGGAATAATAGGATTCGAACATGCATATGAGAATTCCTACGAAAACTGAATAACAGCATTGGAGAATGGCATAACAAAATTTGAAAGTTAATATTGGTGGAAATCACCCCTCATAGTGGATGTCTGAGTAGTCATGACATCTGTGGTGGACACCAACGGCAGCCCTGGCAACTGACTGGAACCACATGTTGATACTGGAGCTGGACTGCTAGCAGGGTCTGACCTCAGTGTCAGAGGTAATTCAGGTAAATTGCTACAAGCAATGCTAGCCACTGTATTACTGCCTCCCAGCGAAGAATCTACCGCAGCCGAACTGCTGATAGGTGCGGCAGGAGAGAGCCGCCTAGTGACTTCCTCGGCCACCCTGGCCACCAGCTGGTCCATGACCTGAGATGGGAATGAGAGTGCTGGGGTTTCCACCGCAGGGGCATTCATAGCTGTAGAGGATGATGGTGTAGAGCGCCTTGACCTCTTCCTTGCAGGTTCGCTTGTGGAGGCTACATCAACTGCTTTAACTGAAGGATTGTGCACACGTAATGACCGCTTGGGGGGCATAATGTATCTGCAAAATAAAATTTAAAACAGGCAGATACTGAAAGGCACAGATATTCTGAACAAAAAAGTGTTATATGACCAGTCATTAGTAGCAATTTAAAGTGAGGCAGGGAAGGCCTGTCAGACAATTAGTCGACAAAAAAAGCCCCCTTAAATGCCAAACAAAAAAGGGACATAAAAGTGGACGAATCCACATACAAGAAATGGACGACGAATCCACAACAAGAGGACGAATCCTCTCAAAAATAAAATTCTTGTGGACGAATCCATAACAAGAGGACGAATCCTCTCAAATAAAAAATTGTGTGGACGAATCCACAACAAAACAAATGGTGAAACCATAACAAAAGGACGAATCCTCGCAAATAAAAAATTGTGTGGACGAATCCACAACAAAACAATTGGACGAATCCATAACAAGAGGATGAAACCTCTCAACATACAATTGTCGTGGTGGAATCCACAAAACAACAAATGAACAAATCCACAACAAGAGGACGAATCCTCACACAATAAAAATTTTTGTGGACGAATCCACAAAACAACAAACGGATGAATTTATATGGAACTTATGAGTGGACGATGAAAAAGGATAGAAGACACGACTGTCGTTTACCGCCTTTTACGAAAATCTTTTGCCAACAGTCGGCCGACTGTTGGCTGTTTGTCGGTACCAAACCCCTCACAATCCCATTGCATCATCCTCGCAGTCAAGAAGGAAAAAATTTGTTTACAGCGGCTTCTTGCAGGTTTTTTTTTTTGCTTTACTAAATCGGAACATTATCAATTAATCTTTATTATTGGCCATTGACGTTTGAAAACGTGGTGGCTCCTAAAGGAGCCGTTTTTGTTACAAGTGAAACTTCATTCGTAAAAGCGCTGGTCAAATTTAAGAGGCAACAGTTGCCCCTCAAGGCGCATTGTGCTCATAAGCGGCATGTAACGCCTGAGGCTTTTCCTGCACATTTGCTCTAGTTCTCTAACTGACTCTCCTTGGTAGTTTGCTAGCGCAATCTCAAATGCCCTCGAGTCCACCTTTTTTAGCTCTGCTATTGCGATGAAATCTTGGAGGGTACTCCTGGGACAACCTGATAGGCGAGAGGCATTGGCCATACTGCAGTTGTTATCCTTCATGGTTTGTAGAACTTTGTTGTATCGGGAGTGTATGCTGCTGAGGCTGTGGCTACTGACGCGGGTCGATTGCTGTTGTGGTGGGTCTGGATGCTGCGGTTCTCTGACTGAAGAACTGTTCCTTGCTGACTGAGGCTCTTGTTTTAAGCTTGCAATGAGTTTTCTGGCCTCAACAAGTCTTTTCTCTAGCGTCTTGATGGCTTCACATTTTGTTCGAACCAGGTTGGCCAGCTCTTTGGCATCATTCGCTGCTTCTTCATACTCTTTCTCCTTTTCCTCCACTGCTGTCCAAGGAGTTTTGTTTCTTTTTCCTGATTTCGGAAGGCCTGTGCAAGTCTTTCGTGGTCTTTCAGTAAGCTGTCATACCGCTTCTGGAGTTCTTTGTTGTTACGCTCAGAATCGGTCTCCCGGGCTTCAGCGTTTCGTTGGCGCTTGTTTGGTCTCGATTGGCGGTTGACAAATTGTTTACATACAAACACAGACCACGAGAGTTTGGGAATAAAATTGGAGCTTTATTGCTACACTGGTCGAGAAACCAAGCCGAGACGTGTTACATACGTAGACAATAAAACTCCGACACCTTAAGGGTGGGAGGGAATTAGGGTGAACCAAAGCGGTTTGAGCAGATCGACTAGAGATTACGACTGAAATATAAGCCTGGTGATGACTCGATTAAATGCGGCGTGTCACAACATTCAACAATTAACTATCATCACTTAGGTAATGATTTACACCATTGTTTACATACAAACACAGACGACGGGAGTTTGGGAATAAAATTGGAGCTTTATTGCTACACTGGTTGAGAAACCAAACCGAGACGTGTTACATACGTAGACAATAAAACTCCGACACCCAAACCCAAACGAAATGATCTGTGTTTGAGTAAGAAAGTTAAGAAGATAAAAAAAAAATATCTATATACCTAGAATTAAGTGAACTGAAAAAATAAATGTGGTTGAGAAAAGTATATGATTATAATGCTAGCTAAAGACCAATTTGCTGTAAAGCGTGAGCCATAGCATTAACAGCGGTACGTTTTTGATGATCTGTCATTTCAAGATAAACCAAATAAGCGTCGCTGCGCCAGTCCCCTTGTACTTTGATTAGTTCCGCTGGAAGACCGCAATCAAAAGCGAAAGTCGCCCCCCCGCGCCGAAAGCTATAGGGGAAAATTCACTGGGATCTGCCCCGATAGCTTGTAAAGACCGAGCCAGAAAACGCGAAAACTGTGGATAAGTAATGGCTTGAACCGACTCTGAATCGCTGGCGTGAACGGAAAAGAGTGGAGCACTAGCGGGCACCTGATTCAACTTGAGATGTGTATGCAAAGCGGCGACTGGGCACAGAATAGATCCAGGGATAACTGGCAATGGAATATTAAGCGAACGCTGTGCAAACTGGATTGTTTTGGTGGCAAGAATGCGCAAAAATGCGGTATTCTCGTTTAGTATAAGGTGACTGCAACATAGAACCTTGACAGATGAAACGCTGCGCATGTTTTTGACAACTAAATTGGAGTTACGCAAGAAAGAAAAGAAGGCCATGAGAAAAAGGGCCCACATAGCAGCATGTAATGGGATGCGTAAATCGAAGAAAAAGGCCATGCGGTGCAACATAAGAGGCGTGATCGCTTTTTTCCTGGTAGCCTGCATACCGACATAGCGCTTAGTGCCCTTGATGATAAGCCGAAAAAAATATTGCTGTTCCCAGCCCGAAGAAAAACCGTAAACTTGATGGAAATGTTTAAGACTAGAAATATGATTTTGGATGGTGCCAAAGCGGCGACCAACATGAGCAAGATAAGATACATAACGTGAAACCACGATAACATTCAAAGGGAATGAGCGAAAGTTAAAATGATTGCAAAAACTAAGATACGCATTTAGATGAGACTGCATATTCTTCCGAGTGGATTCCGCGAAGGCCAATGATGTGAGGTGATCGCGGAAGCGGTCAATGACTACGATTCTGGGATAATGGCCTAAAGAATAGAAAAATACACACAAAAATGATAATAATTACAATTTGAGACATAAAAAATCAACTGTCAGTCCTACGATACTTGAAAACGTAAGAGTTGATCAGGAACCTCAATA
>NC_133201.1:37489992-37539992 GCF_958299795.1 Porites lutea
ATTTTCAGTAAAAAATTTGTGACACATTCTCCCTCCCCACGCTTTTGAAACAGAGGAAATAGTTCCTTGAGTAGTGATTCTATTAACACTTTGATTACAGTATCACAGTATTGTGGTGCTTGTTAGAAGAGAATGTCTGCGCCCTGGCAAGAAGATAAGACGGCCTGCAAATAAAAATTTCCAAACAGTCGATAATCACTGTTGTCTTCTTGTCAATGGCAAACTGGAAGCACTGGGGCATTGTTAACCACAATTCTTCCCGGTCCGGCCACCTAATGACTAGGGACAGCCTGACATCAAAAGTAACCACCCATGCAGTAAATATTCTTGATGCTGTCGGCAGTGACACACTGGATGATAAGATAAATCTCTGAAAGGCATGTCAAGTTTTAGCTTCATCAGTGTTATAATGAACCCTGAAATGTTGTCAAGTTTTGTGCTTTGCGGGTTACATGTGGGAAAACTTGGAGGAAACAGTGTTCAATATATGGAATGATGAACGGCTTGGAAACTAAAAATATTATTTCGAGGACGTTTTTTGACTTTTTACATTTAGGGCATGAATTTTTCGTCATTTCAGGCCATGGAGCCTAAAAATGAGCCTAGCTAGCTGTAAAAAGGGGTAATACGGAGGAAATACGTCCTAGTCGGCATGATCACATGCTGTTTACGGAAAATTGCCTCATTCATGTCAGGAAATTCTGTACTTTAAAGCCTCCCCTAGAGCATGACTCAGCAACTGAGGACATTCCGGCTACGTTTTCAATGTTGGTTAGCATGCAAGGATTTTTCCCACGTTTATCGTCAATGATTTGCTCACTGGTAGAAAAGGGGGTGGCCCCAGAGTGGTTTTACATTGAAATTGGCATGCAACAGAATTTCGCATGCCCTGTAAGAATAATTTAAGGTTCCGTGACCTTCTCACCCACGCCGCGAGAAGCCTAGGTTATAGTAATAAGTAATTCATACCCAGCATGCCCAGCGTGCCAAAATCTCTGGCATGCAGGGCGTGCCATAATCTGGGTCATGCTGGGCATGCCAAAATCGGTCTCTGGCATGCTCTAAACGCACAGGTTGGCTAAAAATAAATCTAAACAGATCACTGCGCTTACCTTTTCATGACGTACGGTTTATAGGTCATTTACTGAGTACACGATGACGCCATTTCTATTCCTTTCATTTTTATATATTTGGTTGTCCCAGCGAAGTTTAAATAACAAAAGCTCTAATTTTCACAAGAAAGTAAAACTCTGAAGGATTCTGCCGTAGTAATAAAACAGCCTCATCGTGCAGATGACCTATTGGGGGATTGTAAAAAGTCCTCACCCCTTTTAATGAGTCTTTAATTGGATTCCCATTTCACATTGCGAATAAAATGGAATTGACTGAAATCAGTAAAAGTAAAGACAGAGGCTATTTTCATTGTATAATAAAATGCATCTATGTTCCATGAAAGCTTTTAAAAATACAAGGTTATAGAATATCTCTCAAAGTTCATTACAAACTGACCTAAGCTACCAAATCACTGTCCATTATTCAGCAAATTATGATGTTTGACAATGCAATGTGCTTGAATATAACGTTGCAATTACAAATCTCCCTAACACAATTTTCCCTACGTTAAAAAAGCTGTTTTTATCTTGTTACACATTTTGATAAGGAGTCTGAGTTCCTCTTTCTTGTTTTGTAGGCTTGCCAGGGATTATTGTTTATGTGTCATTACCAGTGTCTGTGTTCTTTGTTTTTAACTCAAAGTAAGTCAGGAATAACTGACAGACAATATCAAAGAATTGCTCTCTAGGCAAGTAATTATCTCCTCGTCATGTCTGGAAGGTACCTGTAACAAAAAAGAAATGGAATGTTAACACGTGCAAGGACAATATGAAAAAAAGAAATAGAACATGTAGACCTCAGCTTCTCTTAACATATTTTTATACTGGCTTGTTGAGTCTGTTAAAGGTGGCAACTAATTGTCTGAGACTAATCTCCCAAGAGTGTGCAATTGAGATAAATGCATAGTAAATAAAGTGAAAGCAACGTGGTTTCACATTAGCCAATTTACATTGCGTCGTTGGACGCTTTTCTACGGCAAAATAAACCTTTGCATTTGGGTTTGCAAGTCAAGATTATCCCGAGTTTGACTGACACTTGAACAACAGTTTCATTTTTAAGCAGGTAAGGTGTAGACCCATATAAAGCCAGAATATGTAAAGGAAACTCAGCGATTTTTCGCATCTTTGTGGCGATATTCTCTCATGGCCCGTCAACTGACATGATCAGGGGTTGTGAAGAAAAAATACATTAGGACCAAAGGTTAAAGCCTGTCCGGTTACATCATTTCACATGTTACCTAGAGTTCTAATAAATTGGTCATAAAATAGGATTTAACGAGGGCGAATTTGTTTCTCAATCGGTGTATAAAAAAAGTAAAGCTATCAAATAAGAAGTTTAT
Source organism: Porites lutea (assembly GCF_958299795.1). Lineage (NCBI taxonomy): Eukaryota > Metazoa > Cnidaria > Anthozoa > Scleractinia > Poritidae > Porites > Porites lutea. Next base: position 37,492,445 of record NC_133201.1, read on the forward strand.
AAAGCATCAAAATTGTTAAATTAAAAGCTTATATAATTAGAAAAATTCCTATACGAAAACAATGCTAGTGAGAAGCTAGAAGACTAGAAGACTTACAAACAGAAACAATCCGAAGTGAACGAGCTGACAACCACGTATGCCCGAGAGCTCTAGGCATGCTCAACAGCAAGATAAAATGAATGCCAAAAGGATAATTCACGGGATTTGTTCGATATTCAGGCTTTTTCTTTACCAAATTAATACTAAACTTGTACTTACAGTCTCTCGCAGAATCCATTTCTTGTCCAGCATTCGCCAACATCTCAACCATGCAGGCAACCATGCACCACAGAAAAAAGAGACAAACAAGTGCGAGGAGACATGACGACATCATGACGCCACAACTGCCACGGTACAACAAACTAGATTCATTGTCATCCGAAAACACTTCGGCGGAAATTCGGCCGATTTCGTGCGTGCTCGGGATATCTTCGGATGAAGCAGATGACGTTGCTGACTCAGCAAGGAGTAAAACAGTTTTCGAGATTCGCATAGCCGACAAGAAGCGCACTGAAAACCTAAGCAAAATATATCTGAGAAGGCAGTCCAAATTCACCAAATCAGAACGTCTTTGCAGTATTAAAGTCGTACTCTTGCACTGACTTGACCGACCTGGTAAGCTTAATTTTCACCAGTCTTTTAATGCTGTTGACCGAGAAACATTCCGACGCGATAGTACAACTTAAGCATGGATAAGTTTATACTGAGAAGATTTGTTGTGTTATTGTTTAAAACGCTTTTTCGCGATCAAATTTAAATCTGGACCCAGAAATGTTATCGGTTTGATATAAAAGGATTAATTGGTCTTTGATTGTAAGTGAAGTATTCTATTTTATCCATGAATAATGTTGTCTTGTTATGATTTTTATTTACCAGCTTGTTCAAAAACTTCTGTCTTCAATTTGCCAGTCGATCCCATGACATGCATTAATCTGCATTTATTGCCAGGCGTGAAACCTGTAACTTCAAGCTCCCTAAGATATATTTGGGGATTATGTGATTCTCAGGATATGATGCTGGAGCGAACATCAAAATCAGTCACGCTGGGCATGCCAATTTCATGCCTGGCATGCCGGACATGCCAAACCCAACTGGCTTCACCATCGGCATGCCCGGCATGCCAAACCAGACGAGCAAAAACTGGGAATGAATCATCAGCCCGGCGAGAGATCTGGGACCTAAGTTTAGCTAGGTCACTTTTGGGCTGCGAGGGTATGAACCCATTTTTTCCATTACATTGAATTTATCCCGCAGTTTTGTGGCTTTTCCAGAGACGAAGTGTTTGTCACACGTGATCGTTCTCTGAAATGGCATCCGTGAGGTTGTCATCCCGGCTAATCGCTCAAATCCAGTGCGATCTCCTTTACTCTGATAATTCTCTGGCTTCTTTCCCTTGATTTTCAATAATTGAAGGTACTTTCGCTAAATATAATCCTTTATCCCATCCACTTTTATTTCTGCAGCCCACAATCAAGCACAGAACCATCTTTCTTAGAAGGACGCAGTTGATTTGTTTGCATATCTATACACAAATATGGCGGTGTAGCAACTGTTGTCAGGGATTTGGTCACGTGAGTGAACATGATCTTTATACATGCCAACCCCTCTCTCACTCTGTCGCTACAGTGATTTCTAACAAATTGATACCCTGGCAGGTTTGGTTCACTACAATCTGAGCTTCATATCCAAGTTTCGGTTAATGTTTTTTTTAATGATTTTATTGACGACAAATTAACAAAGTTAATACACAACGCATAGTAAAGAATAAATAAGAGATACACGGCCAACACACCTAGCGTTCTGTTGCATTTCACAATCTGCACTTGGAAGTCTTAGAACATCATGGCATTATCAAAAAGCCTTCTCACTCTCGGTCACTTAGAATTCATATAAAGATGAATAAAGAAAAATTGCTTTTTTAAAGTAAAAGTATATGCTACCCTTAAAAGGGACACGGTAGTGTTTTCCATCAACAAAAATTCCATGTTTCTTTAATTCCTCTTTAGGCTTTTTCACATTTGCAAAAGTTTCTAGATATCCTCCCTTCTTGTAACAAAACACATTATAAGCCATCAGATACTTTAAAATCAAGCAAATTAAGGACAGAGCAACTGTCAAAAGAAAAAAGTTGAATTTAATTGGGAAAAAATGAGCTTTTTAAATAATGTTATGTTCCATACAGAAAGAATAATATGTCCACAAACAAGTTAGTGGAAAACCGACCTCTTTTCTCAGCAATTTACTATGGCAAGTGGGTATATTGACTTTTCACTTTGCGATGAACGATGGTCAGCATCTAATAGAGTTATGTCCATTCTCACTTGGTCTTTTCCTGTATGAAGCATATGTACCAAGAAAATAATTTGATTCCAGCCAAACATCAAAAGGAAAACATTACACTAGGGTTTCGGGGAATACAACTACCAAATTGTTATGAAAAAAATGCAAGTACACCAGCAAGAAAAATGAATCCGAAGTAGGGTAATAATGAAGAATAGTGATATAGCAAACGAAATTTGTTTTTAAATTCAAAACATTATAGGGTCTAGTTTTGAGGTATGGTAAGCTTGCACTTCAGCTACCATTCTTGTCCACCATGTGGATAGCCTTGTGACTGGGCATAAATGCAATTTAACATGAACCTTTGCTACAACAGCTATTAAGTAAATGCACATACCACAGAAAGAAGGCCCATCAAGCCTCAGATTAAAGGTCGCCAAATCAGGGACGGGACCATGAGGGCACATTTCCCCGTTTGCCCAAGTGACGACCTTTTGAATGTCAACTTCAATGCCTGGGTTATGAGGAGAAAGTTTGTCCAAACCAACTAGGGATCTTGTAACATCGAAAATGTCCTTCCCGAGTGCCACCATGTTGTTCTTGATAGGTATAATTGACTTATCTCTCTTTTTTGGGAATTTGAAGACGTTTAACAACATTTCAAAATTTCAAAGAATTTGAAATTGAAAAGAGTTACTTTTAAAATTCATCTTAAGTAGGCTTAAATAATGGTGACAGAGTAAAAAAAATATTAATATTGTTTTCAGATTGCTTAGACAGAAATATACATTTCAAAAAGAACATAAGATCCCGAGTGGGCGTTTTGCTTACACCTATTTGGGTTTGTGTATATATTTATCTAGTCGCTATAGTATGGCGTACATTTGCGGACAAAAATAATTGAAAATAAAATACAATTTGAAGTTCAAAAATTAGACTATCCACGTTGAAATCTCGTCATATGAATTTGAAATCGCAATGAACGCAGTCGAAATGGCATCATTCGAACTTGAAGTTACTTTAAACAAGTTGAAACTTTTCAGGGAAAACTCGAGATCGCGGATGTTGAAGTTCAAATCACCAATCCAACTAAAATGCAAATTACATGATTTGAACTTCAATTCACCTTCTCCACTCTAATAAGCCACTTAATCATCAACAATGCAACCATAATCTTCCACAAAATTCCAAATGAAACCTTCAATTTGAACTTCACGTCATGCCACATATTCGAATTCGAAAAACCAAAATTTCAATTCGAAAGGAAGCGGAAGTAAAAATACACAGTAACCGAGTAGCGACTAGGTACGAGTCTACAGATGGGAGGCTTGGAACCTGAGCTTTCCTCTTAAGCTTTCCTCATCTCTGATCATCGTCATGGCTGCTCGATGGCTACCGAACAACGAAGAGTTTTTCGATGGACTGGTTAGACTGTTAGAAGCATCAGAAAGTAGTCTAAACTCAGCATCATATGATAATTCTGAATTTTTATTTTGTCGACTTGATGCTCATGAGAGAACTTTGTCAACTCTGCTTAGTAGAATTGAATATACTTATCAAGGAATCGCCGAAGCACTGAATGTTATTCGTGACTTATAAACCTTATTGAATCGAACATCAAACTTTAGAAGCCATTTCCAAAGACGATTTTCCTTAGTGTTGAAAGAGAAGGGAATGAATTGACGCCATTAACTACTAACCTACAAAGAGATCAATATGGAGGTCGAGGAAGACCAAAACATCATGTATCTCGTGATCAGCTCCAGGCACTTAATGTAGATGCAGGGTTTAGTTGAAGCGAAATTGCTAGAACTTTGGGAATTTCGGAAAGGACATTGCGTAGAAGGCGCCATGAACTTGGTATGTCTGTAGAAGGAAGGGTGTTCTCCAGTCTTTCTGACAATGAATTAGATGATTATGTTCGTCAAATACTAACGGTGACACCTGGTGCAGGCCTGAGGATGGTCCAAGGAGCATTAAAGCAACGCAGTCTAGAAGTACAGAGGGATCGTGTTCTCCAGTCACTACGCAGGGTTGACCCTGTGACAACTTCATTGCGAAGTGGTAGACAGATTATTAGAAGAACGTACAATGTTCCAGGCCCCAATGCAGTATGGTAAGTAAGCTTTAGATGTATGGATAAGCACTTTTAATTCCACATCAACACCTGTCCATTTGAAGAAACTGTTGGTAGGTCCTCTGTTATATATATTAATAGAGTGGGGTGGGGTTGAAATCAACTATCTGGTACCTTTTAGGGTGGGTTAATTGGTACTTCGTTCCTTCATTAGTGATTAAGAACAGGAGAAAAAGGTCTGGATTGAGAAGACTTCCTGTCTCACACTCTTGAAAATATGTGAAATTTTACATTATGGACTGATCAATAAGCCATTTGCACGATGGCGTCATTCTACTACTATGACCAGAATGCGTTTCATTTTTCCTTTCATATTTAAATTTTGTAATCCCAGTGATGTTTACAAAACAAAAGCCTTTATTTGCACAAGAAAGCAAAACCCTGAAGGATTCTGGTCGTAGTAGTAAAATGATGTGATAGTGCAAATGGCCTATTCTTACATCACAGAGGGAGGCTGTGTTTTTAGAGGGGGTACATTTTCCAAACATTAGATCACTTGAGGGATATTATTATTGGGGGACATTTTGCGATCCTGAGAATTTGGAAAAAAAATACCCCCCATTTCTGATCGGAGTCCAACCTGGTACGTCCATCCCCTTGAGCAAAATATTATCTAGTATGGCTCGTCTACTGATATGTATTTTCATATGTTCATTTTTTATTTCAAGCCTATAAATTAACTGATATTGTATAGAAATCGGTTTAGACTATGAGCTATAGAGCATCACAAATTTGCTCTTCTTCATTAATATTTAAAACAGTTTCTGGGAGCATCCTTAAGAGGGAGATAAATTATTCCCTCTTGCGTTCATTATTTCATTGCAGGCAGATAGACGGAAATCACAAATTGATAGAACCGTACCGAATAGTTATACATGGTGGCATAGATGGCTTCTCCAGATTGGCCATTTATCTAAATGCATCAACAAACAACAGAGCCACAACTGTTTTTGGCTGCTTCCAGGAAGCCATTCAACAGTATAACCTTCCTTCTAGGGTACGTTGTGATCTTGGATTTGAAAACCTGGAAGTTGGCAGATACATGCTGGAACAACGAGGGCTTAACAGAGGTAGTATAATTACTGGTACATCAGTCCATAACCAAAGAATAGAGACTATGGACGGATGTCAACCGCATTATAGTTTCACGTTTTCTCAACATATTTTTATTTTTGGAAGGCGAAGGACTTTTAGATCCACACAATGAGGTGCATCTATTTGCCCTCCACATAGTTTATATTGATCTTATCAATGCTGCACTTAGAGAATTTGTTGGGCAGTGGAACAATCACCCAGTCACTACTGAAAGTAATCTTTCTCCACAACAGTTATGGATAAGAGGTATGGTATTACTGCAAAACTCTGGTTACAGTGCTGTGGAATCTGTCGTGCAAGATATCTCAAATTATGGCATTGATGTGGATGGCCCAGTCCCTGAAGATGATTCAAGATTGGTAAATGTACCAGTTACATCCATAAATGTGGATGATGTGCAGCTTGCCAACATCAAAAATGTTGTGAAGTTATCTCTTGAAAATGGAGATGAAAATGGATTTCATTCGTTTGTTCTGGCTTTGGACCTTTTGTCTGCTGCAGTTTATTGAAAATTATGAAGACTGATCAAGCAGCAGACAAAAGGTCCAAAGCCAGAACAAACGAATGAAATCCATTTTCATCTCCATTTTCAAGAGATAACTTCACAGCTGTTGCTTTACGAAAATAATTTTTTTGAGGACAGATAGATCTTTGGCCGAAAAAACAGTAAATCCCTGAGTTTGACAGAAACATCAGAAAAAAATTTGAAACAGAGCCACATTGGATGCCTTGTTTGTGACAAGAAGCTGGAAAAAAGCATACCCTGTTGAGCAGATCATCCCTGTATAGTTAACATATGGGAAAGTGAAAATATAAAGAAAATGTAAACATTATAAGCTGATATAGATTTACAATAATATTACCTTGTATTTGGGATATCCTTAAACTTAATTTTCTGTAGAGTTAGGCAACCTTATTTGAGCTAGAATATGACACACTTACGTACCGTAGTAGCAAACAAACAGGTTTATTCCCCATGCAATGTTACTCTAAAGTATACATATTACATAATCCCACACTTAAGTGTATCTGCAGCAGTGTGCCTATGAATTAGGTTTTGCTCAACAATGTATGGCAAGGAATTGGATGCTACTTGTAACTACAACAACAAAATTGATTATTATAAACTGGAATAAGTTCCTTCAAGCACAAATTATTGAAAAATAACTGAAATGCAAACTACAGTTATCTCAGGGTTGTGGCACCCTCAATATATGCTTTTTGTGGTTAGCTCTATCAAATGTGTTAACTCAAAGTGGATACGTCTTCATAATCCATTGTTGAAATATAAATAGGAACATTAGGGAATATTAGCATATGCACTCAGTATATGATTGCAACATGATTTATTTTGCACTCTAGAATTAATTGGCTCCAGTTTACAAAACAGTACCTAGCCGGGATAAAAAAGAAAAATTTCGCAGAAGCTTATCACTGTTTTTGAGACAAGTATATGTAGAATGAAACTGTATAAATATGATAGGAAACTAGTAGTCCCTTTTTGACTTTTTGAAAACGTCATTTTTTTTTCTGGAAATTTTCGTTGTCGTTATTTCTTTTTGCCACTTTAGGCCTAAAGTAATATGATTTACTATCATATTCTACATGATATAAGCGTTTAAAAAATGTATGTTTTGTATATGTTTTTCCAAAATGACTGGTAAGTTAATTTTTGTAAGATTGTCAGTTTGAAAAATGGCTTGTGAGCATAGATGATAACAACCTAATCCACTGCCTACAGTACCTTGCCATTTCATCATCAAACTTTTTGCTTTAGACTGCTCCAAGTTATTTCCTAGCTCACATGTTCTAAAAACTGGTACAGGTGCATATGCTAACCCTTGCTATTATCAGTACATCTTGGTCAAATAAATAAAGTAACAGGTTTTTTTGCTCTTTATCAACAGTTAAACTGTGTTGAAAGTTCCTCCTTCATTCCCCCTGATAACTGCCAGGATACAACTTTTGAAGCTGTCTTGGTCTTTATGTGTTAAATCATTAGGCAGAGTTATCTTCATTAGGCATGTGGATGCAAAAATGGTCCCCACTTCATCTGTCTCAACTTCTATGTGTGTTGGGGGAACAGTTTTCACACCAGTTGCCAATTTGGGAAATTTTCTATATCTGAAAATTGAGTAAGATCAAATACAGCATTACTCATATTATTTTAGATGAAGGTAAAACAATGAAAAAAATCACTCTGGGAAAGTATATGAAACGGAAAGACATCCATCAAACCCAGGGGGAGGGGGGATGAGGGGATAGTGGTATTGTATGGTGCTACCTTATGTGCTGCCCTATAGGGCATGAATTTTACCATCTTAAGGCTGGGTTAGGGTGTCTCTTGATACATATTGTTTGAGATAGAGTAAAACTTTTTTTCTGGTGTAGGGTTAGGTTTTGGTCGCTTTTTGCTAAGGTTAAAAACTGAACGGAAACATCTTTAGGCAAATAATAATGAGATTGTGTACTGAAAACTGCTTGGTCTAGTCTGGGGAAGGGAATGTAAAATCCAATTTTTAGGTGTGGGGAAGGATTGGGGTTTTAAGGATTGTCGTGCACCCCCATCCATGTAGGGGTGGGCCATCAAATTGTATGATTGACTTAGCACAAGTAGCTTTTTCAGCTATTGAACTCTCCATTGAATCCCAAGCTAGTGTTTGAATGTTTTGCATGATATTTGTTATACAATTACCTTGCTTTTTTCCATTTAATAGAAAGTTTGTCAGCATTCTTTCAATATTTTCATTGACAGATGAAAATTTCATCATTTCCATTACGGCACAACCATCCAAAGTCTCATTCGCAAGAAAGACTTCTTCAAATTGTGAAGGGTTTTCTTTAATGGCTTTTAGTACATCTAGTGTAGCCAAACCTTTTGCAAAGTTATCCAGCACTGCTGTTCTTTTAATCAAAACATGATATGCCACAATTGCCTTGGCAAGCATGAACTTGTTTTCAATCTGAGGAATGTTGTAGAACACATCACTGGTTATAGTAAAAGTAAACCTGCACTGGTTGTAATGTTCTTTATCTAATAGCACAATGGATCTGGATAAAACAGCTAAGCAAACAGGATCCAAGTTTTTTATTCCAACATGGCTGACCCAGGTGGTGCATGCGCACGCTTATACTCATACAAAATATCGCTGATCATTACAACTTTCCCCTAACAAAAACGAAAAGAAAACAAATAAACAAAAAGGATAAGTACACCTTGATACCAAGATTGGTAATACGGTCTAATGTCAAAAGGACAACAATTTCATGTAAAGTTCATAATGTTTCCTCTAATTTCAACTTGTGAGAAATTTGCAAACAGTGACTAACAGAACCTTCGAAACAATGTTTATCAACCTTCCATATCAATGATGAGTTCAGTGTCACATAACATAATCCTTGAAACGCAAAGGCCTTCTCACAGTTCTTCCACTTGCTGTCTTGAGAGGCTCTGAGATTTCCTCCTCGGATGAATACATTTCCCCTTGCTCTTGGGATGTCGAAATGGGCTCTTCAACAGATGGGATTGCTTGATTGGCTGCTTCCTCTGAGGTTGAATGCTCATTTGCTCTCACGGTTGGAGACTTATGATGAGGTGAGATGTCTGTTGCTGATAGACCACTTTCTGGTGATTTTATTATCTATTTCTGCGGTATTCTCTACCTTCATCAGTTCGAATCCTATAGGATCTTGGTGTTTCTGCGTGTTCTGTTACAACGCCTGGTTTCCAATGGCTCCCCATTTGTACTCTGATCCGGTCACCTTTCTCTAATGTGGGAAGATGTTTGGCATGCTGATCAAAGTAGTGCTTTTGTTTTTCCTGTTTGAGCCTCAGTTTCTCCATAACTTTGTGTGGATCAAGGACTTTAGGCTGCAACTGTGCGTTGGTAGTGGGAATGATTGATCTTAATCGCCGGCTCATAAGCAGTTGCGCTGGTGAACCAATATCATCTATTGGTGTGTTCCTGTACTCAAGTAGTCCCAAATAAGGATCCCTGCGATCTTGTTTTGCTTTGGTCAGTAGATTTTTCACTGTTTGTACTTCTTTCTCAACAAGACCATTTGCTTGGGGGTACAGTGGACTGACAGTAGTGTGTTTGAATTCCCACTGTTTAGCAAACAGTGAAAAGTCCTTTGAGGAGTACTGGGGACCATTGTCACTGATTACTTCGGATGGTATTCCATGTCTGGCAAATATAGATTTAGTGTAGGTGATGACTGTGGTGCTTTTGGTGTCTGGTAGTTTGGCTATTTCAAAATATCTGGAGTGATAGTCAATAACTATCAGGTATTCAGATTTGTCCCAGGTGAACAAGTCTGTGGAGACCATTTCCCAGGGCTTGCGCGGTAAGCGAGAAGGGATCATTGGCTCTTTCGTGTTTTGCCGTTGATGCTCTAAACAGGTGGTGCACCTCGATATCATGTCGCTGATTTGAGAATTCATTCCTGGCCAGTATAGGACATCTCTTGCTCGTCGTTTGGACTTTTCCATCCCCATGTGGCCTTGATGTATCCTTTGTAGCATTTCTTTTCTCATAGATGACGGGACTAGTATTCTGTCATTTTTGAGAATAACACCCTCGACTTCAGAGAGCTCATCTCTTACATTCCAGTAGACTTGGATACTTGCTGATGTGCAAGATTTTGTTTCTGGCCATCCTGACTTGATCGCATCCTTCAGTTCTTTCAATGATGGGTCATTAGCTGTGGCTTCTTTAATTTCTTCTAGTTTGGGCTTCGAGACTGGTAGGTTAGAAGTTAGCAAATGGACATGTAGTGCAATTTCTTCTTCCATGCTGCCATATGCTGTTTCAGGCAGTGGTGCTCTAGAGAGCATATCCGGAAGCACTAACTCCTTTCCCGGCTTGTATTCCAAAGTGTAGTCATACTTCTGCATTCTAAGCAGGATTCTTTGTAGTCTTGGTGGTGCTGATGCTAGTGCCTTTTTAACAATGGCCTCAAGTGGCTTGTGATCTGACTCAATGGTAACTTTCTTTCCATAGATGTATTGGTGGAAACGTTCTAAGCTGAACTGAACAGCTAAGAGTTCCTTCTCAATTTGAGCGTATCTTGATTCTGCGTCAGTGAGGGATCTTGAAGCATAGGCAACAGGAGGCTCTTCTTGTAGCAGCACCCCTCCTAGGCCGGTTGGGGAGGCATCACAGCTGATCGTAACAGGCTTTTGTACATCAAAGAATTTCAGGACTGGCCCTCCATCTTTAGTTAGGATGCTTTTAATTTCATGAAGTGCTTTTTCTTGTTCACGTGCCCACTGAAACTCAATGTCCTTTCGTAGTAGAACTCTGATAGGTTCAGTGACAGTTGCCAGATTTGGGATGAACTTGCCCAAGTAATTGACTGTTCCAAGGAGTCTTTCTACTCCTTTCTTGTCAGTTGGAGCAGGCATGTCATTGATGGCACGCACCTTTTCATCATCAGGTTTGATTCCTTCTTGTGTGAGTTTGTGACCAATGTAGGTGACTTCTTTGGACAGCGTGTACACGATGGTCGTGTTTAACTTCTGCTTCTGCAGGCACTATTATGTCATCGATGTCGGTTTCAACTCCTTCCAAGTCGCCAAAATGTTGACTCATCCGCTTTTGGAAAACTTCCTGAGCAAATGTGATTCCGAATGGAGTGACCTGATAGCAGTACCGCCCGAAAGGTGTGTTGAAGGTGGTTAGAAGTTGACTTTCTTCATCAAGAGGTATCTGCCAGTATCCTCGGTTTGCATCAAGCTTAGTGAACCATTTTGCATTTGCCATGCGTGTAGTGATGTCTTCGATGGTGGGAAGCTGAAAGTGTTCCCGCTTTATTGCTTTATTGAGGTGCCTTGGATCTAAACAAATCCGCAGACTACCATTAGGCTTTTCAACAATGGCCATAGAATTGGCCCAATCTGTGGGTTCTTCTACCTTGCGAACAACTCCTCTCCTTTCCATGTCATCCAGTTCTTCTTTCACTCTGTCGCGAAGAGCTGCTGGGACCGTTCTAGGTGGGTTTACGACAGGTGTCACAGTAGGGTCTACTTCAATGTGGTAAGGTTTCTCCAAGCGTCCCAACCCAGTGAATACCTGCGTGTATTTCTGCAGTACTTCTTCTTTCAGTTCTTCAGACAACTTCGTAACCTCTTCACTTTTGTCTGGTTCAGTTTGCTTGTCTTCTGTCTTGGGTACCATAACTACTTTGATTAGACCCAGATCTTGGGATGCTGTGAGCCCCAATAATCCTGGTTGATTTGTCTCCACTATGTGGAATGTCAGCTCATGTTCTACATCTGTTTTAGATTTCACTGGTAGTGTAGCTGTGCCAAGTACAGTTAGCTTATCTTCAGAGTAACTGACTAGATTATGTGTGCAGGCATTTATCTGTGGATTGCTCCCAACTATCTTCTTTAGGTCTTTAAACGGCATGATGTTAACTTGAGAATTAACTTGTTAACTTGTCAATTTTGAGTTTTGTGATATGTCCTTTCACTGGCAACATCCTATAGCACTCCTCATTCTGGATCTGAACTTCAGTAGTGACAGCTCTTACAAATAGGGTTGAGTCAGGAACATTTCCTTCTTGTTGTTCTACACACAGTTCATGGACTTTTTTCCGTGATCTGCATACACTCTGGAAGTGATTTCGTCTCTGACAATAGTTACATGTTTTGCCATATGCAGGACACTCCCTTGCGCCATGTCTTGTTCCACAGTTCCCGCAATTAAACTTCTTGCTTGGGGGTCTTTTTTCCTCATTATCTGAAGGTGTTTTCTTGTCAGTTGACTTGTTCTTCTCCCTTTCAATTCCATGCACTGATGAGTCGTCCAGTTCTTTCATTTGCATATCCGTAGCTTCTGCAGATCGTACCACATCTAATACTTTCTGAAGTGTAAGGTCTGGCACCCTGAGTAATCTTTCTCTTGTTTTTGTGTTGTTTACACCAAGTACAATTCGGTCCTTGATGAGAGAGTTCTTCGATGTTCCAAATTCACATGTTTCACAAAGCTTTCTTAATATTGTTACGTACTGGTCGATGCTTTCGCCGCTTTCTTGGGCTCTTGAGAAGAATTTGTATCTCTCGTAGCTGACCTTTTTGTTGGGTTCACAGTGTTCCTCAAATTTCAACAGCACCTTTTCGATTTTTTTGTCATCGCCTTCTTCGTCCCAAGTTAGAGTGTTAAAAACATCAATAGCATCGTTGCCGATAACTGTTAGAAGTGTTGCTACTCTGGTCGCACTATCCTTCGAACTTATTCCGGTCGTAATTTCGTAATTTGTATATTTCTGTTTGAACTTCTTCCAATTGGCTGATATGTTTCCTCCACTCAAGTCGAGAGCTTCTGGAGGTGAAAGACCTAAATGCATCGCCATTTCAGGTTTATTTTCCTCGTCTTCAACTGGTTGCTGTATTTCTTCTGTGTTTTCTTCGTCTTCAACTTGTAAATGCTGTACTTCTTCAGTGTTTTCTTCCCCCAACTCTAATTGAGAGTCTTGATCACTATGATGAGATAACATGTGATTTGGTGTTAAATATTTCAAATGTGGTGTAAATTAATAGTAACGTGGTGTAAATTAAGAAAAGAGGATATGAAGCTTTACTTACAGATGCTATACAAGTCTTGCCACTTTCTTGAAGCAGTGAGAGAAATTGTTCTGCATTGTTGATTTCTTCAAATTCTTCATTTGTTGAGGCTGACAGCAACTGGTGGGATAATTCGAAAAACTTAGGTTGACTTACTGGGTTTATTGTAAATTAAAAGCATTGAGTTTTTAGAAATGTGTTTTTTAAGAAATAGAGTATTAATAATAATAATAATAATAATAATAAGTTCACTTAATTTTGAGAGGAAAACAAATGTCATATATTGACATTGATATCTCACAGAAATAAAAAATGTCATTTGGGGCAGCCATTCACTGAAACAGACTTTTGGCATAAAAGACAACTTTGATAGAAAGGTTACACTGAAGAAAGTCATACATCATCATCAGTCACTAAAATGAGTTTTAGTTTGTACTATTTAAAATTATTACTTAATTACATGTACCTTGTCAATCAAATCTCTCTTTTCCACATCATATACATCCAACACCGAGGTATATGCAGAAGCCCTCTGCACATCTCCAGTTGCCAAGTAATAATAGTGAGATGGTGCCAGATGCGGAAATCCACCACACAGGTACACAAGACTGTGACTTATGATTGTCCCAAGCATCTTGGGAATTCCAGCTCCAAGGCATTGTTGATTATATTTGAAAAGAAGCCTATTTGCAGGCCCTTCAAACATACTGAAGTGCTCACCAGAAATGAACTGCTCTTTCAACTGAGTGAAAAACTCTCTCTTCACCCTTCCAGTGTCAACAGCAGGCTGCCCAGTAAATTGTATTCGTAAAGGTCTTGTAGGATCAAACGATGGGCTTTTGTAGTATGCAATAGCATCATTGAGAATGTCATCTTCATCTATTCTGAGTTTAAAGCGTGACCCGTGCATTTTTTTAGCAAGTTTTTCCATTTTCTCATGAATGGAAGTTGATTTCAAGCACTCCTCATTCAACAATTCCTCAGCTTCTACAAAAGTAATAATATCAATTAAGTCAATTATTAATGTATATAATTAAACTAAACATGTAAATTATTTATCTTTTGTCTTTGAACTTTTTGACAAGTTTCAAGACATTTTGAAAATTACAACCTTTTGTTCAGTGGAATCAGCATGACCCCAATTTGATTTCCAGATCAGCGAAGGTGATTTATATGAACTGAGTTTGTTTGAAGTATTGTTCTCTCCTTTGCCACAAGGGTTTTTCTCTATGTACTTTCCAGTTTTCCTCCCTCAAACATGTGTGAAAAACAGTAAATGTAGGAGTAATGAGTGTGAGAGAAAGTCTCCCAATAACTAAGGGCACAATGCCTGGATAAATAAACCTGATACTATTATGTAACAATATACTATACTGTTTATAGTTATGAATATTAATGTAAGTACATGAGTGTCAAGAAAACAGCACTCAACCGTGCCGTTAAAATTTGTGGCAACTGATTGTGTGACTGCACTTTATCATTGGAAACGGTGGACAGCACTTTTTTCACCTTCATCTGATTCACTCATTCTCACGCATGCTTGAATCTTCAACACCATGTCTACTGCTTCCTCTGTTGTCAGTGTGGATGAAACAACCCTAGCAATTACATCTTCTTTTAGATCTGGAAACATGACTGATAAATGGCGCCTCATGGTTTGGGAATCATCACATGGGTAGGAATTTTGTCCAGGAACATCATGGTCAGATTGGCCAATGGATGATGATGGAGCTGGAATGTCACGGTCATGTTGGGCGATGGATGATGATGATGGCCCAGAAAGGTCATAGTCAGGTTCGGTGATGTCAACCTTTGCAATCTTTGCACTTTTTGGCTAAAAGAAAATTAACAGACAATGACAATGCACGTTTGATTTAGATTTTATTACATTGGAACTGTGTGGGAATAAGTGTAACCAAAACTAATATACATGTTTTGTATACAATTGTATTTTTTTTTTTAACAACTTTGGTCCACAGCAAAGTCAGTAATACATAATTACCCTTCTATCTTGTTTTTTTTTTGTTTTTGTTTTTTTCATTTTAGTTTTTGTTACTTGCATTAAACTGATGGGCAAACTAAATATTAAGGGTGTACTTAATAATAATACTTACTTGGGTCTGTAAAGAACCTTCATGATCTGCTAGATTATCCTCATTATCTGAATCCAAATGTGCTTGATCATTTTCATCTTCTTCATGTTCCTGCAAAGAAAAGGTACTTAGAACGTACAGTCTTTGCACAAAAAGAATTTACAATTCAACTGGTAAAGTCCAAAGGATTGAAAAAATTGTTGCTAGAAGTACTTGCAGATGAACTAGAGAATTTCTATCAAATCCTTTCATCTGACTTCATCTGAGCATACAGCAAGAAATACAGCTGCGAATCCTCTCTACTCCGTAGTATCAATGGACCTGTCTAAAGCATTTTACATCATTCCTCACAATCTTGTCATTGCCACTGGCAGCCTACTTCTCATTGCCACTGGCAGCCTAATTTTTTTAAACTGTCAAAATTTCATTGCATTGTAGCAATCTACAATGCTCTGCAGATTTCATTATTAAACTTCCTTGCAAGAAAATACAAAGAAATTGATAGAAATTTAAAAAGCATACAATTTTTCAAAAAATCAAAAAAATGTTATATGAGGCTCAATGACAAAGTTGAAACTGAAACAAAGTTGAAATTGGTAAATGTTAGTATGCATACCCATTACTAAAATTTTAACTTGCATAATACTAAACCTGTGATCTTTTCTTAAATAATCTTTAATAAAGGGGAAAAAATGAAACTTACTTTTTGAGGAATATGTATTTCAGCAAGTGCCCTTACATAAATTGGGCCATTTCCCATTACATGTTTTAATACTTTTCCTCCCAGCTCTTGATTGGGTTGCAAGGTAATTGGTAGCAGTTCTGTTCCTATTGCTCTCACAAATTCAAAGCTGATAATGTAGAAAAAAATGCATTTGTTATCTTTAAATAATAACTATCACAATTAAGTTAGAGCATGCTCACATTTGACCACAAGGAGCCAAAGCAATTAGCTGAATGTACAAATATTGTAAAAATACCAGAAACTACACTTTTCCCAACAAGGGAATCAATTCACTCTTCAGGGGATTGAATAAGAATACTATATATATATATATATATATAAAGTTGTCCCAAGCATCTCTCCCTCCCGTCCTCATAAACACAAATATATCTTAATCACAAATGAAGACAGAAAACAGTTTCCTTTCAATCCACCTATATTTCGATCACATTCAGTGATCTTCTTCAGGGTGACTAACTAGCCGTTAATGTACAGAACTTTTAAATTGCTGAATTACGAAGGTAACGCGCGCGCATCACAACTGAAATGACTGTTATTTATATGAAAGTATATTATTTAATTAGTGGTAGTGGTTGTAAGGTATGTGGCATTCAATATGTTGGATCCACTACCACTAATTTTCGGTCTAGGTTCAATAATCACAGAAGTAGGATCAATGCCCATCTCAAGTTGTCTTCTGAAAATAAGAGGAATGACGATTTTCTCTACCAGCATTTTCATAGTTCGGGACACTTAGGATTAAGCCATTTAACTATACAGTTAATAGACAGAGCCATGGGAGAGAGGGAGTTGTGGATTGTATGTATCCCTGAGGGAAGCTGCATTTCCAGAATAAAAATGAATACCACAAACAAGGTCGTTCTAAATCTTGCCCTCCGTCAAGTCATCTCGTCTTTTAATGGCTGCTTAACCATCTAGTTCGCCATTGAGTCAACAAATTTCCATCTGCTTGCCGTGACGAGTAATTACGTTAGGCACTCTACAAAAGCGAAGGTCTGGAGGCCTCTTTTTATTGTTGGAACAACCAACGATAGAACAAAACGGAAGACATTGCTAGAAGACACGAGGAGTTGCATGACAGTTTTCACTCCTCCAACATGGTGGAACCAATTTTTCACCTACATCATGAGCATGTAACCGCACAGGCACTATATCTTGATCCCTCACTCGCTGACGTGATGATGTGTAACGCCCACTTTTTGTGCATCTGGTTTTGTCAAAGTTTCATAGCCTGTAAATAAATTTCAGATCTTATCTTCCATTTTTTCGAGGAGTGGGCAGGATTTCTGCTGTAAATTTCCAGAACGCCTTCCAAACTAAATGAGGTGTTCCAAGTTGGTAAAATTCAGAGCGAATACTGAGAATCACCTCAAAACAGGCTGCTTTTTCCGTTTAAAATAGAAACCTGTCTCGGAGAACAGTCTTTTTTACGTTGAAGGTTTTAAAGTTCGCCTGGAAATGAGTGTAAAATTGGCTGGAAGTGAAACCTAGAGCTTTCACGGAAATTCATTTTTGCAATTGACTTCCAAAGAGGATTTTTGCAGTTTCCTCTTAATCTTAACCTGGTGTTAAAACTCACAAGGAACGTCTTCCTGTTTGCAAGGAATCGTAAAATTCTTCCAAGCAATTTCCTATTCTTTATTTCAACTTTATTTGGTTCCCCAAAGAATACAGGAGAGGATTCAGAATTTCTGATCCCGGAAACAAAAAAGTAGAGGAGTCAGAATTTCTGATCCTCCAAACAACACAGGAGAGGATTCAGAATTTCTGATCCCCCAAACAAGACAGGAGGGGATTCAGAATTTCTGATCACCCAAACAACACAGGAGAGGATTCAGATTTTCTGACCCCCAAACAACACAGGAGAATATTCAGAATTTCTGATCCCCCGAAAAACAAAGGTGAGGAGTCAGAAATTTCTGATCCCTCAACACAACACAGGAGAGGAGTCAGAATTTCTGACCCCCCAAATAATAAAGGAAGGATTCAGAATTTCTGATCACCCAAACAACACAGAAGAATATTCAGAATTTCTGATCCCCCGAAAAACAAAGGTGAGGAGTCAGAATTTCTGACCCCCCAAACAATAAATGACCAAACAACCCAGGAGAGGATTCAGAATTTCTGACCCCCCAAACAACAAAGAAGAGGAATCAGAATTTCTGACCCCCCAAACAATAAAGGAAGGATTCAGAATTTCTGATCCACCAAACAACCCAGGAGAGGATTCAGAATTTCTGACCCTCCAAACAACACAGGAGAGGATTCAGAATTTCTGATCCCCCAAACAAGACAGGAGGGGATTCAGAAACAAACAACAAAGGAGAGGAGTCAGAATTTCTGACCCCCCAAACAATAAAGGAAGGATTCAGAATTTCTGATCCACCAAACAACACAGGAGAGGAGTCAGAATTTCTGACCCCCCAAACAATAAAGGAAGGATTCAAAATTTCTGATCCCTCAACACAACACAGTAGGAGTCCGAATTTCTGACCCCCCAAACAATAAAGGAAGGATTCAGAATTTCTGATCACCCAAACAACACAGGAGAGGATTCAGAATTTCTGATCCCCCAAAAAACAAAGGAGAGGAGTCAGAATTTCTAACCCCCCAAACAATAAATGACCAAACAACCCAGGAGAGGATTCAGAATTTCTGACCCCCCCATCAACAAAGGAGAGGAGTCAGAATTTCTGACCCCCCAAACAATAAAGGAAGGATTCAAAATTTCTGATCCCTCAAAACAACACAGGAGAGGAGTCAGAATTTCTGATCCCTCAAACAACACAGGAGAGGAGTCAGAATTTCTGACCCCCCAAACAATAAAGAAAGGATTCAGAATTTCTGATGCCCCAAACAACGAAGGAGAGGAGTCAGAATTTCTGACCCCCCAATCAATAAAGAGAGGATTCAGAATTTCTGATCCCCCAAACAACACAAGAGAGGATTCAGAATTTCTGATCCCCCAAACAACACAGGAGAGGAGTCAGAATTTCTGATCCCCCAAACAACACAGGAGAGGAGTCAGAATTTCTGACCCCCCAAACAGTAAAGGAAGGATTCAGAATTTCTGATCCCCCAAACAAAACAGGAGAGGAGTCAGAATTTCTGACCCCCCAAACAGTAAAGGAAGGATTCAGAATTTCTGATCCCCCAAACAACACAGGAGAGGAGTCAGAATTTCGGACCCCCCAAACAATAAAGGAAGGATTCAGAATTTCTGATCCCCCACACAACACAGGAGAGGATTCTGAATTTCTGACTCCCCAAACAACACAGGAGAGGAGTCAGACTTTCTGACCCCCCAAACAATAAAGGAAGGATTGAGAATTTCTGATCCCCCAAACAACACAGGAGAGGAGTCAGAATTTCTGACCCCCCAGACAATAAAGGAAGGATCCAGAATTTCTGATCCCTCAAACAACAAAGGAGAGGAGTCAGAATTTCTGACCCCTCAAACAATAAAGGAAGGATCTAGAATTTCTGACCCCCAAACAACACAGGAGAGGAGTCAGAATTTCTGACCCCCCAAACAACACAAGAGAGGAGTCAGAATTCTGACAGGAGAAGAGTCAGAATTTCTGGTCCCCCAAACAACACAGTAGAGGAATTCAGAATTTCTGACCCCCCAAACAACAAAGGAGAGGAGTCAGAATTTCTGACCCCCCAAACAATAAAGGAAGGATTCAAAATTTCTGATCCCTCAAACAACACAGGAGAGGAGTCAGAATTTCCGATTTCCCATCAACACAGGAGATTAATGAACCCCCAAGAATACAGGCATGGAAGCAGAATTTCTGATAACCCAAACAGCCTCAGAGAAACTCAGAAAAAATTTCTCTCTGGTCCCAAAGCAGTGAACTGTCTCAGAATCCGAGGTTGAAGTTAACTCATGATTCTGAAGAAGTGCAAGGAAATGATTGTTCCACGATACAGGCTGTATAAACTTTATTCAATCGCCAGTGTTACATCCAGTACAGGCACAGTTAATTGTACCACTGAAGACAGGTTTTAGTTCTTGCTGCCTGCCTCAGAGCAATGTCCGATCAAAATATCAATTTAAAATAATTTACAATATCATAATTTTCTTAACAGATTCCATACACTCAGATTATCTTGAAATGACAAAGAACTAGCTTTTCTGCAGCAGTCTATTACTGTATAATATGCAATTGTAAACAATTAACAGTCAAGTACTGCACTGATGTATGTTACAATTCAAATTTGATTTCACGTTAATTTTGATATTTAATCTATGTTGATTCTCAATTCCCTTTGTTTCCTAACCCTTATTCATGAGTAATTAAAGAAATGTACCCTGAAATCAAATTCAACCTGTAACATATGCACTGACTTCAACAATAAAATAGCTATAAATTTCATGAACACTCTACCGAAGAGGTGAAGAAAGTTCAGAATTGCCAAAAATGGCAAGATTACTCAAACTTTACAACTGACCTTAGTATCACCGCAGAATCTACTTCCTAACTCTGTCAGAGTTAGTATATATACATACACTTTATTTAGCGCCAACAAGACAAGCGCCGCTACTCCAATAAGCGCCGCATTGCTAATTTGGGTATTTACCAATAAACGCCCCTTCTTTTTTTATGGCACTTGATATAAAGAGATATCAAAACCTTATCACTTAAAAAATAATAAGACCTTGACCAACTGGTGAGTTCTAAAGTTTTACTCTAGCAAGACTCTGGAAACCGGGTTAATAAAACAGTCTGAGTTGTACATATTCTAGACTAAATTGAGCATACCTTATGGCTACTCCGAGTCAGTAGGTAACTCCAAACGTTTGTCAACATCCTGGAGCCACTGAGTCCGTGTTCTTGAGATTCCCACAGGATAATGCTCCTCAAATTTTTTGAGGTCTCTCTTCAAAGCCTCCACATCAATTTTGTTCAGTGTGGGCCGCACAAGGTTGGGTCTTTCGGTTGGTATGGACTTGATGAAAAGACAAATATGAAAAATGTCATAAACTGCACTTCTTGGACATCAAGAGATTTTTAAAAGATTTTTTCCAACATGGTCAAATTTCTGTTTCCCCGAAGGCAGAAAACAGTTGATGCAATGAAACATTCCCGCTGGTTTTTCAATGTCATTTTTCTTTGTGCAGGTTGATTAATACTCCATGCTTTGTATCAGCCTTTAAGATATGGTTGACTGCACCAGCTGCATGTAACCTTTAATTCAATTTACCGATACTGTAGTGTGGTTTAAGGAAAATTTTATTTATTTGGAAGTATGCTTAATTCAAATTTATTTGCAGATATTACTTTAGACATTGATTTCAATTGAAAAACAATGTATCAGTCACGTACCTTCAGCAGTCGTTGAGGGCCTTCCCATTTCATATGTGAGTAATTTTTGCATTACATTATGCAATGTCCCTCCTCATCTCTGACAAATTTAAAACTCTTTGGCTGGGTGTGAGCATGTAATTCCTCAGCGTGAGGTGAAAGGCATTCTTTAATGTTGTAGAAAACATCAAGTAAAAACGCAAATGCCTTGATTATTTCCAAGCAACCTTCCATGGCTTCTAACAAGTCTAAAGATGGAGATGTTTAAAACTGAACAATATTAAAAGCTGCATTATTAATGTTTCCATACATTCAATTATATACTGGATAAAAATTATTTTAACATAGAAACGGTATGATAATATTATAATAACTTGAGTAGTGTGGAAGAGGGGATGCCAAGATTGATACTATGTGTACTGCACTATTAATTTGAAAGGATCTGCTACGCCTGCAATACTGCTTGTATTAATGAAATGTTAATATCATGCAGAAAAATTTGGCTATGTAAAAAATCTCTCTCTTAACAGGAGTACAAATTTATTATTACTTCCTCAAGGCAGATGAATAATTTATTATTATAGACAAGACAAGACAATGCTTTATTTGGAGTCTTATACAGTCCTATGTACATCGACTTTATCCAAATAATTTAAAGTCTTAAACACAAATTGCACAAGTATTGTAAGTACATATAGCCTTTTATGTCTTTGCATGCTTTTAGCCAGACTTTGAAAACTGGCCGTCCAGGAGGCATGTTTTGCCATAAAATTATAAAAGATTAACTGATTTTTCCTTGTATTTCTTCTAAAAATGGGCATCCATCATGGCCATGGGACGGCTGCACACCCTTCTGGCTAAAACCTTGTGTCTTTCGTAGATTGCATATAATTTAATTTCCTGAATAGCAGCAGGTTATCCAGCCTACATCCTGCTGTGGAGGATGGGTATCCCTTGCTCAGTGTAAAGGCAAATAATATATAGATTTAGCCAGGGCTAAAAGCGAAGCTCCCATTAATAAATTTATAATTTAAATCAAACTATAAACTTGTAATCCACAAATCAGTTAACTTAAGGGCAAATTCATGTGACTTTTAAGGGAAAGGCTAAGTGATTTTAGAGTGAAACATCTAACATCGAGATGATAGCCTTATACGTACACCCAAAAATAGCAATCATCTTCGATCGTGTTCAAGAGCCATAATAGCTCTTGATCACAGTAGATTAGGCCTTGAAAACAAATTCTTGGAAAACAAATCAGGCAGAATTTTTTTTGCTTTCGACAAGTTCACAAACTTCACTTCACAAACTCTTGCCAATGAATTTGGGGTTGTGTAAACCAACCTTTTATACTTTTTATACATCACATCTGAGGTGAAACAGTACTATTTATCATACAGACCTCGGACAGAATGCAGTATTTCACAATTTTTCAAGACAAATTGCACTCAGTCAATATTCAGGACGATCAATCCATCGCTTTTGGCAAAACTGTTCAAAATTATTTCCAAAATCAATATTAAGATAGCCAGCCGGTTTTCACTTTTGACGAGCGCCAAATTTGCACTGAACATTACTAGAGTCACACTTCAACATAAAAGAATTTATTAAGTTTATTTTTAGGATTTTATAACGATGTGTAATCTTAAAAAGCGTTTGATACCCGCAGCATTTTGAGTTAACTCCTGCAAGCGATGTTCATGAACGACTGAAAGCAAACGACAAAGCGATTAAAATTGCAAGAGAGACTACTAATAATCAATGAAAGAAATATAATTCGGTGAAGCATTTACGGAGATAACAATTTTCATTAACGAAGACAAGTATTAAAGTGTTTCTAAAAATCCTGAGTCTTAAAGCTTAATAAGTTTATGTTTTAAGCCGGCCTCCCGGTGTTTGCTTTTCTCAAAGATGAACTCGAGGCAAGAAAATCGCTCAAAGTTTGCTTTCTACAGCCAAATTTATAACCAAATATTCTTCGGAACGTTTTCTTTCTATTTACGATGAGAAAATATATCTAAAGGCTTATTAAACTTCTGTAAGGTTATATCAAACCTGATGCTAGGTCAGATCATTGTCTCAAATCTTACAAACGTGCATAACTTTGCCGCATAAACTGTGTTCGACTACATGAAATTAGATGTAAAAAAAAACAAACATCAAATACAATAATTACTCAGGCTTACCATTCGAGATGTAGCTCCTGAAAGCTATCAAGTAACGCGAGAATCGCTTGAGAATTTTGAACCCTCTTTAACACTCATCAAGCAAGGTGAAAAACGAAAACGATGCCATCCGAAATCGGATTTCCGTCTTTAACAAGTGATGTATTAATTTCTCAACCAAAAACCAACTAGCCATGAATATCAGAAGACTCCTGATAGCAGCTGAATTTCACTTTATGCATCCAGTGGAAAAAGACAATTAAAAACATCACAAGTTGACACAAAACTCTGCCAGCTTCAGCCGTCAACGTAAACAAGTTTCAAGATGCTGCATGAATTTTTCGCATGAGCTCACCTGTCAAATTTTGACCAATCAGAACATAAAAATTGGACGTAGAGCGTGACCAACTCATGACCTGGGTAAAAAAAGGTCATCGCCTATATTTTTACATAACTGGCTGAATTTTCGCGTCCATGGTTAGTTTGAAATCAAAATCTTAATAGTGCGTGACCATCGTGACAAACTCAACATATTTCATATAAATCTTTAAAAAATAAACTTGAGCCTGCGATCATTTGAAAACCAGTAACTTGTCAGCAGATGACTTCAAAAACGTACTCGACCTCGATGGGTCGACACTGAGCCTGCAATATGGTCAGGTGATACTGGTCAGCGGATACCTTGTTTTGACAGCTGTCAATTGATCACAACATTCATGTTCAATCAGTTTCCTCCTGGGCTCCAAAACTAGCTAGAAAGTAGAAAGTGTGAGTAAACATTGGTTTCCCTGTGGTGCGGTCGGTCGGTGTACGGTCACATGATTACCAAATTTTCTGGGATGGGTAGATTTACTAAGCTGTGGAGCTCCGCTATCACATACTGTATTAATTTCCCATTTGATGGACAATTTTAGTAACTTTTCTAAGTCATCTAGAGTTGAAAGGTTTAATCACTTAAGTTTTTATAACTTGATGCCTTACCTTGTGGTAAAGGAAAAGGAAATCAGCCTCAAAGAGCTGAAACAGGAGGCCAACAATGCTTGTGCAGCAGTCTTTTCATCCAGTTATACTGGTGTAGGTGGTTCCAGCCCCAACAGATATAAAGTCACTTCTAAGCAGAGGGTGTTCATCTCTGATCTCTATGGACTCCTGATTCATCTTCCCTAGACATTTTTTCTATAACAGCTTGATCCTGTTCCTCATGTTCCCTCTCGCATTTACGTCGTCTTTTATTCTCTGGGCTCTTTCTTGTTGTTTCTTTTGTTGGTCTGAATGTTTTAACTTACTGTGGCCCAAATGCAAGCTAGGCAGCCAGTCCGGATTGAATTTATCCCAGAGGGAAGCTGCTTTTTCAGAGTGAAAATCAATTCCACAAACAAGGTCGTTCTCAAGCTTGCTCTCCATCGAGTCATGATGGCTTTTAACGGCTTCTAATCATCTAGTTCGCCATTCAGTCAACAAATTTCCGTCTGCTCGCTTTGACTATTAATTACTTTAGGCACTCTACAAAAACTAAGGTCTGAACGCCTCCTTTTATCGTTGGAACAACCAATGATCAGACAAGACGAAAGGCATTGCTAAAAGACGAGAGGAGTTGCATGAACGTTTTCACTCCTCCAATATGACAGAACCAATTTTTCACCTGTCATAAACATGTGACAGCACAGGCACTATATTTCGATCCGTCACTTGCCGATGTAATGATGTGTAAGGCCCACCTTTTGTGCATCTGGTTTTGTCAAAGTTCCCATAGCCTGTAAATAAATTTAAGATCTTATCTTCCATTTTTCCCAGAAGTGGGCAGGATTTCCGCTGTAAATTTCCACGTTCTACGACGTAAGTTCTTGGGAGGCTGTTATCTTGCTACGTCAACTCGTGATATGCTTTCCATGACACCGAGAACTTGACCATTATTGAAAGTACTGCACTAATTTTTTCCTTCCCTGACGAAGACACCTTCTCATAGGCCTGCTCTTGTCTGTGGTAAATTAAATGCAACAACATATAACCAGTCTTGTTCCAGATAGTAAGATAGATATGTTAGACAAGAATATAGACAAAAATTTATCTTAAATTTTATCCTAATTTCAACTCCAAATTACCAAAAGGTAATTCTTTTTAAAACATGTTCATGTCTTTAGATTTAGGTACATGCAATCTACCTCACCTTTAAAACTTTCCTGGTTTCTTGTTTGCTGGGCGTTTTCTTCATGTGTAACTATATTTTCTTTTTCAGGGTTACCTACCAAGAAAATGGAAAAGGGACAATCATTTCTATGAAAAAGATGTGTATTGCATACCTGAAGTTGTTTAATGTTTAAAATCTAGTTTACTTGTTTGTTCTTTTGCGACTTTCACTTCATGGACCAATCCAGTGTTGTCTCTTAACAACAGAGATTCTGGCAGTAAACCATACGTTTCTGCAAACCACAGTGCATCTTGACCTTTTTGCCTGTTAAAGATAGAAACAAGGCAATCAACAAGTTAAAAATTTAATTGAATCTACGTGCAAGTTCCCGTGTTTGCAAAATGTTCAGTACTATTGTAATAAATACAGAGGAAATTATTAACTATATTTGTGTTAAATGTCTCCGTTGCTGCCTGTCTCCCACTTGAGTAAAAATTTTACCCCTGTGGGAAAGCTGTTCTTACATGTTCCAGTATAAACTAGCAGCCTTCTCTTCGATCGTCTTGCAAAAGTCTTCTTTTTCTTCCGTCTGTGGATTTATTGATTTTTTAAATGTCTATTTTACATATAAATGAAAAGGAAAAAACGTTAGATTACACGAAATATACACATTTCGAAACTGAAAAGAATCCCAAAAGGGGAGGAAGTCTCAAGAAGCCATGAAGGATTATAGGTGAGACTTCCTCTTTACATTAGATTCAGTTATTATTGTAGTTATTAGTTAAATATATACTTATATAAATAAAGAACAGCATATAATAAAATAATTTACAAGTGTATAGAAATTATTAAGAAAAAGTTAATTGTCTAATAATAAGTGATCAATTACAAAGGATTGATGGAGTATATTATAACAGCTTTTTGTAATGACATGGTCACTGAAAGCTACCCATGCAAGACATACACAGCACGAAATTTCAAATTTACGGATACCTAAAGATCCTGTAAAGAAAGCGTAAAGAAACAGTTTACGAATCTTTACGGACTTCTTTACAATTCCGTAAAGAACTTCTTTACGTATATAAACTACAGTGCGTAAAGAATGCGTAGAGAGACTAAAATCGTCGTCTTTACGCACAGCGGAAAGAGTCGTAGAGATGTTCTTTACGATATTTTACGCACGTTGTAAATGATCGTAAAGCACTTTTTTACGGCATTATACGCACACATTTAAGTCGTAAAGAACATCTTTACGACATATTACGTACATTGTTGATCGTCGTAAAGCAAGTCCTTATGACATTTTACGCACATTATCGTGTCGTAAGGGCCTGTGATGGTTTTGTATACGCGTAAAAATAGTTGAAAAGAAAACGGAAGATAGTAAGTTAATTCATACTTCCAGTAAGTTCGTGATTATAGGTGTTTTCCCCTTTTTGTTGGTATTTTAGTATGCCCATAAAGACAACAACAGCAAAAATCTTAATCACATAAATAATTTAATTTTCATATCGTGATGTACAAAAAATATTTTACATTAAAGCCATCTTATTAGACTTTTAAAAGGTAACAGCAATATTCTTGATTTCTACAATGTAATACCAGTCTATTAAAAATACTTCCTTATTTTCTCAACAAGTCACAATTTTGGTTAATAAAAACTATACAAAAGCCTAGAAGCGTCCCATAAAATGTACTAAACTTAGTAATTTACATCGTGAAGGCAAATACTCTTCAAATACTCTTCAAGGATAAAAGAGCACTCAGACACTGGCGACTTTTTACCCTTGGGTTTTAGAAGTCAACCTCTTGTTTGGCAGTGTGCCTTTATAAAATAAAGTATTTTGCTAGTGTTGGCTAATAAGTAACATTTGAAGAGCATGTGCAACTGAAACTAAAAAAAGCCTTATGTTTTGTACCAATTCTTCAAAATTTAAACTTAACCTGAACTTATCCTAAAGCATTAAATAAGAAGAACAAACGCTTCCTTTGAAAAATTATTCCCTATTGTCTTATCAACAAATGATACATGTCCTTAGTGAACATAAGTTTAACATCAATCTTATAAAAGGGAGATGCCTTTAGACAAAAACATCCTTAAGTTTAAAATGAATCTTTGAAAAGGAGTTTACCCATTAAAAAATTAAACACTCTTTTAAAATCTATTTTTTTAACTGCATCCGGAATTTCCGGAAACTAGGTCCAGAATCAGAAAACCTTTAAAATTCTCAAAAGCAATGAAATTATGAAAAGTTAGCGTTCACACATAGCTACAGTACTTAAAAGGGGCTATGTCACAAAGATACTGCTCTCTTAGGCCAATTCTGTTTTAAGTCATCACCTAGTGACTTTACCCCAACACGAAATTCCCATGTAGAGTTATGAAGAGCATAAGATACAAACTTCATCATATCTCTAAAGTCATTTTTACATAAAAAAAAATTTACACTTGAACAGGCCTCCATTCATGGCTACAGACAACGCGAAACAGTATCAATCATTCCTAATTACTTGTCTTAAATACCAAAACTGACCAGTATTAACTTTTTGGTATTCAATCAATGCAAAAAATGTTTTAGATTTAAAAAAAGACATGACATAGCCCTTCAAAGCATTTTTTATCTAAAAAAATCTATTTTATACTTCCCCTCGATTTGCACCCCGCGCAGGTGTACTTGTGGCTACTGGCAAAGTGCTACTTTTTATAGCCCATCTAGGGGCATTGGGTGGAACAGACCTTTGGGAAAAAACCTTCCCAAAAACCCGCTCTGTTTGAAGTTTTACCCGCTGTGGATTTAATTTAGTTTTATAATAAAGATCAAGAGAGTCCTTAAGATCTCTTAACTTGCTCCCCTCCCAAGATAACCTCTTAGTAATAAATCTCTTTATCACTCCTCCATCCTCATCCTCTGACAGCTCACTCTCATCAGAGCTGGTGTAATCTATGGTCAAGCATTTCTTTACTTTTTCTCTCTTAGCTTCATCCCAGCCCATTCTATCAACAACAGCTACTCGTCGCACAATTTTCTAAAAAACAAAAAGATATATATAATCAATTAGTTTTTATGTCAACATTTGCTCTCAGAGCACAATGGGCTCATCTAGAGAACCTATGCAGTGTGCATTGAACATTTAAATGTAAAAATGCACAAAAAATCAAAGATGTTAATGTTGATATCAACTACCATAAAAAATAATAAAATGATAGGGTTTTCCACAAAATGATAGGGTTTTCCACAATAGAACCTAAGTAGCCTAAGCCATGCAGGGCTATCACTAAGATTTCAAGTTGCTGGGTAAATATTAATGTAACAGGTAGGTGGGGAATCAAACAGCTAGGGATTACTTTTGGTTCTATTTTCCTATATTTTCCCATGAAAGTATCTGGTGACCACATTCATAATAGCCAGGAAAAATACCTGGCCCTGCCTCTTAATGACAGCCCTGGCTATGGCTGTAAAGTAGACGGTGTGGGTAAATCAAGTTTGATCTTGGATCTTTAAAATTACATTTATATCGTACTGCAGATGCTAAATAAATCCTGCAAGTTCTAAGGGAAAGTCTTTTATTATTTGAAACATAAACATGGCCCCTAGTCTCCTTTGATGTAAAGAAAGATTGTCCAAGTGGGGCCTTTTTAGGAAAGCTGGTACATGTACTTGCATCCTATTAAGAAATCTTTCAGTTATAACAAATCCTAGACTTACAGAAAATGGATAGAACTATAACAAATATTTTATTACCTCTCTTACTCTTCCTTGTCGTCTGCAGACAGTATTGTGGTCCACCTTCCCTCTTCTTTTCCTTGTGTCCTTCAGGCTTCTCAAGTATGTAACGTATGATGCAGAAATCAAAGACAAAAATAAGACCTCTATTGCTATTCAGTTTACTAAACTGACTAGTGCTGAAGACTTTTGTATGTAAAAACCCTTCAACATTTTGTGTAAAATAATTAAAAAAAATTCATCAATATAATATCTTTCCTTTAAGAAGAGACAAGATTTAGCACTGTAAATTTGAATGAATGGCAATCATTATGAAGCAAACAGCTTGAGACAGCTTAAAATGCAATAATAATAGTGTGCCAAATGACTTGTTTAAATGTCCTTGCTTTAAATAAAAAGCAAGTAATTTCAAAACTACATCATGCACTTACCTCTTAGTTGTGCAGGTGACCAAGGACACTGTTCACTTCCACCATAGTCATTACTTACTGCATCAGCAATGACTGAAAAAACACCTTTGTTTCTTGTTGAGCTGGCACTACAAAACAAAAGGAAACAGCTGTGAGGTCAGAGAAAAAAAAATTGGCTCATGTTGACTACAAACATGGTGTAATAAGCCATCTAAGGTTGAAAGCAATAAATACAACAGATGAAAAACAAGCAAGCCACTGTGTTAGTTACTTTACCTTTCCTCCAGATAGAATCCTTGAAAATTTGCATCGTCGTCCATCAATAATTTGTACATCTTGCGAAATTCAGTCTGAAACACACAAGTAACGGAAAATGATTGAGTATTGTAAGCCTTTGCAGTCTTAAGATGTTTCCCTTAGCCCCTAATACCAACTGAGGGTGACAAGAAGAGCTGGCAATCCTTATCTCCAGGGCCGAGTTGTTCAAAGCTGGGTTGAGATAACCCAGAGTTTGTGCGAGATTTGAATTAAGATTTGAAAGCTTAAAAAGCATTTCAGTTTTAATTTTTTTGTCTACAAGTTGACGATTTGAAGCTCTAAAAATATCAGACAAAAATTATCCGATAAAAAGCTTTTGAACACAAGAAAAAGAAACCTGGGTTAAATTTAACCCCGGGTTAAGTGTTAATCAGCCTTCGAACAACTGGGCCCAAGTCATTACTAAGCATGTACCGTAGATTGATAAATGCATGTTTTCAGAGCTTGGAGGTATTCCACAAGTGTTTCATGAGCTGGCACAATGTACTTACGAATAGCACACAGCAATGGAGTAAGAGCATTTTGGCCATCTATTGTTAGTGCCTAGACTTCTTATTAAACCACTAGTTAATACTAGTTTCACTATTTCAATAAATCACATCACACGAAAAAATCAGTACGAACACGGCTTCAAAATAATAGATTTGACATGGGTTTTAAAACAACCTTATTAAAGAAGGTTGTAGTTTCAGCAGCTTAGATTATCTTAACTTACGCCACTACACAAAATTTTTTACACTAAAGTCAAAGGGCCGGCCCCTCGAGTCGTTTACCACGTGACTTGTTAGTTGTCGGTTACATCAAAACTGCACGGAAATCAGCAGATTCACGACAGTTTTATCCATAAAAATTGTTTTGAGCTGCATTTCTTTTATCAATTTCTACAAGCTTACTGAAAATTTCTCAACTTAATCTGACGTTTGCAGTAAATGTGACTACATATCTCTCTATTGACACAGACGCCCTCCTTTCTCAAAGGGAAAAATAACACGCGTTTACAAAAGAAGCGTCCTATGTTTAAATGGCCCTAGTAAGCCCAACGGAAAACGAAAAACTGCTACTTACCCGACACCTCGTAGATACGTGGACTTTCGCTGATTTATGGGTTGATTTCTTGCCGCTTCCATTGGTTTGCTCCTGCTCAAGAAGACGGCACAAAGAATCCACTTTTGATGTCAGTTGTTCTATCTTGGCGCTGTTCTGCTCTTCTCGTTCCTTCAATTCCTCTCTCAAGGCTTGGTTTTCCTTAAGTGATTCGTCAAGGAGTATGGCATATCTGTCACCTAGGTTAACGTCTTCTGAATTTCTTGGCATTTTAAAGCAAAATTTATACGCAGAACATATATCAAAACGTGCACGTTGTGATCGAAACTTCGCACTGATCCAAAACGACGCCAAAATTCGCGCCTTAATGATGCTCTCCTTTCTGATCTGTTGATTGGTCTGTTGAGGTCACATGATAACTAAAGTATGTCGAACTCATCCGAAGAATAACCGATCTCGTCCGAACGTAACTCTCAACTCTGCACGTGCACAGCGATGATTTGTTTACAAAAGCTTTTCGACCTTTTCGTTTTGAAAAACTTTACCATCATGCCAAAAGACACAAGTTATTTTTGTGGACACTGCAAGGAATATCTTGGAAAATCAACATTTTATAAACACAAAAAGCGATATTACAATCATTCATCTCGAACATGGCAACTCGTCAACTCGGCCAAGACTTGCGGGGCAACTTTGCTCATCGATCAAGACGACATTTCGTTTGATGATGACCTTTTGGAAGAAAGCTTGTCAGAACTTCAAGGTTTGTCAGTACTTTCTTTATAATGTTTAGCTTGTGTTACTTCATCAGTTTGTAATTAATTAGAGACTGTAGTGGGGCAAGTGATAAACGAAACACTTTGTATAAGCTTAATAACAAAAGTGTCCCAGACATGTAATTTTGGTTTTAGTCATAGTAAGTAAATCCTGATCACTATAGCTACTACTTTATAACGACATAGATATTCAAAGATCCCTTTTCTCTGTAATTTTTTGAACAATCTGGCTTTCCTTTGGCGATTACAGGTGAGACCACATCTTGTCGATTGGAGGGTCACCGGTGGTGCTTTTGAGCTGAAAATGTAGGTGTAGGCTGTACATTGGCTTGAAGAGGATAATCATCATTACAATTGCCACAATAACAAAGAAAGATTATGTCCCAACCAAATAAACCTTAAGTTTCTTTTCAAGAGGACTTTAAGATTAAGAGCTTTATTTTTTTTAACCACAATATTTCAATACTTTTTCTTTTTCAGAATAATTATGTTGCTGTTTTAATGTTCTTACTGCACATTAATTTAGGATGTACAGTAGTTACATATGATAATTATTGTAGTCTGGGGAAATATTAGCACTGGTCTTTGTCAGACTTGAGAAATTACAAAACAGAGCGGCACTCGGATGAGCCTCACTGACACGCGAACAAACCAATAAAAAACGTTAATGTTCAATACAGTGAACAGGCAGTATCCGAATATATATATCAGAGAAATTTGCCCGTACCAATTCCATCCACAGACATAATCGACGGGGCTCTCAACACAATTTCTTTGTTCCAAGACCATACACTGAGGCATTTAAGAAAAGTTTCTGGTATAATGTAGGTGTGCTATGGAATAGTGACTGTCGGTAGAGGCTGTGCAGGCCACTGGTTTAAATAATTTCTTAATGAATATTAAATTATTAGAGTAGGCTAGGTAGGAGTTTAATAAATCTTCGTACTTTAATTTTAAAATTAGAATAATTTTAATAATAATATTGCATAAGTATTATAAATTATCATGGGTAAACTTAAATTATGTCAAAGTGCACAACTCCTTTGGAGAGCACATTTTAATGGAAAGGACTCTGTCGTTAAATAATAAAGTTACTGATTGATTGATTGATAAAATAATTCATGGAAAATACTGAGTGATAGATATAAACTTTGTTGAATTCTTCTTTTGACAATTAATCGTAGAGTGTGATGAAAATGTCGTCGTCAATGGTGTTCCAGATTATCTTGATGAAGACAGGAACAGTAGCTTTAGTTTTGAGGTATGTTTGTGTTAATTAATAATATACTTGCCACTGTCATCTTAACACATTTGCCTCTGGGAATCTCACTTAACATTGCATTTTGAAGCTGTTTGAGCCATTGTCTGGCTATAAAGAGCTAAAACTTACTGAAAAGACATAGTTTGTGGGTTTAAAAGTGACACAACAGTCGTGCACTCTTTCTCATAGCCTTTCTCTCCTCCCTTTTGTCTGTGTTTCCTTGTCTAATTTTTAATTCTTTTACTGGAAATTAAATTAAATGGGGTCTATTAAGGTGCAAGAAGTTTTTTAGGAAATATTTCAGTTTCTTGGGATTAGGTGAAAGGAAAGATAGGTGGGGATTAAAACTAGCTTGTTATGGGATTTTTTGTGTCAATGATACATTTTTTTTTTTGTATTTTATTTATTTATTTTCTTTTTACAGGTATAGTACAAACAACATACAGATCGAAACATACAAACACTACAAAATTTACAACAACTACCTTAATTACAAAAAACAAAAAAAGAAAATAGAATAAATAAATAAAAAAAATAAATAAAAAAAATAAATAAAAAAATAAATAAAAAAAAAGCTACGCTGCACTACACTACAAGGCTTACATAACTTATTCGACTTGAACTTAAAATACAGAGTAATACAGGGAGTATTAGAAAAACGAAGTTTGGATAACAGCTACTGTTGTATTAATGGGAGTAACGGCTTCCATTTTTTATCATGGAAATGGATTTTGTTGTTTCTTTTCGCGATAAAACGTTCGGTTTGAAAAGTTTTTTTAAATTTATCGACTAGCAGACTTACACATAAACAGCCCTTATTTAACTTACAGCGGTAAATAAAATATTTGCTTTCAAGAATGATGTAATTGACTAGAATGCTTATATTATGCTTATATTATGCTTATATTATTGTCAATGATACATGGTGTTTTGCCTTTAATTTCTCTCTACTGGTCTCTTTGACCAAATCACCATTCTGGTATACTTTGAAAGATATCTTCACCCTGCACAGGTTAGCTGACAAAGGTGTCCTTGGCAGTTAAAATACATTTTTTTTGAAGGAGCTAGTTCATCTAATTTCATTCTTGCATTCAACTGGTTGACGTTTACCTTCAAGGATCAATTCACTTGCATAAGTTAATTGTTTTTGACATTGTAGTATTAGGTTCTTTATTTTAATACCTTAATCTCCTTAGCAGATGCTTTGTGAAAACAGTAGTTGCTTTCTAATACTACCACAAATGCTGGTCATTCCAAGAACCTAATTCATTGCTCAAATACAGTCTTACCTCCCTGCATACAGCTGTTAGTAAGTGAGCAACCAAAATGTCAGTAGTTAGTGTTTGTCACTTGTCACTATAACAAGAATCAAACTACATGTGATCTTTTCTAAGAAGATATTACCCCTCACACTTTTAGCTGCATCAAAATAAAATATAAAGAAAATTAATGTTTATAATTCACAATAATTTATAATCCATCTTTTAATTTGCATTTCATGATAAGGTTCATCAAGAAGATAAAGATTCAGAGACTGATGAAAGAAGTGGAGAGGAGCAAGAACCTGAAATTTGGGAAGATGTCTTTGAAGAAGATTTTCTAGCTGATGTTAACAGTAATGACAGTTGCCCTGAACCTTCTCCAAAGCAAACCAGGACTCAAAAGTTGACATCACTTGTCCAGTGGCTTGTGTATTTCATTTTAATGTGGCAGTCATTATGCAAGTTAAGTGACAATGGTCTGGAGTGGCTTTTGCAGTTTCTTTTTCAGTTCATTAATGTACTTTCTGATTTGTCTGGCTGTCAATACCTTCAAGAGTTACTGGGAATCATTCCTTCCTCATTGTACCTTCTACGGAAGTTTGCCTGTTTTGATCGTGATAATTTTACCAAATATGCTGTTTGCTCTAAATGCTGTAAATTGTACAACATGAAGGACTGCACAGAAATTGACCACAGAGGACGACGAGTCATAAGACGTTGCAAACACAAGAAGTATGCTAGGAGTGCCACTTGTGGAACACCTTTAGCGAAAAAAGTGGTTCTCACCAATGGCGCAGAAGAGTTTTATCCTCTCAAAGTTTATTGTTACAACAGTGTCAAAGAAAAGCTTGGAGAAATGCTTCAAAGAGATGGCTTTCCACAACTCTGTGAATCCTGGCGTGACCACCAAACTGAAGAAGGCCACCTATCTGACATTGTTGATGGACAAGTGTGGAAAGACTTTCAAACTGTTGGTGATGAACCCTTCCTTAGTTCACCAAGGAATTACTTGTTTATGCTAAATTTTGACTTTTTCCAGCCTATCAAACACAGGAATGATTATTCTGTTGGTGTCCTATACCTGGCTAACCTTAATCTGCCTAGAAGCATTCGATTTAAATGGGAGAATATCATTGTTGTTGGTATTATCCCAGGCTTGGATAAAGAACCAGGCTCTCTAAATGAATTTCTGGTACCACTTGTGAAAGAAATGAATGTTCTTTGGAATGGTGTGTATCTAAAGTCAAGTATATGCCGTTTACCACTGCGTTTTAGAGCTGCAATTGCGTGCATTTCTTGTGATGTTCCTGCTGCAAGGAAACTTTGTGGCTTCAAGAGCCATAACTCTCATTATGGCTGCTCAAAATGCTTCAAGTTTTTCCCTGGAAATGTAAAGGATTCATTTGACTTTTCTGGATTTAAGAGGGAGGAATGGCCAAAGCGAGACATGCGATCACATAAACGACGTGCGAGAGAGCTTTTGAAGGCTAAAACCAAAGCCGAACATGACAGATTAAGTAAGGAGTATGGTCTGTATTACAGCGTTCTTCTCGAATTGAGTTACTTTGACAGTGTGAGATTTACCATCATTGATCCAATGCACAACTTGTTCCTAGGAACAGCAAAATCAATGTTCAGGTTGTGGATGGCAGAAGGTCTCCTCGAGAAAGGAGACATTAAGAAAGTAGAGGAGCGTATACGAAAATTTGACGTTGGAACAGGGCTGGGAAGGCTGCCACACAAGATATCAGCAAACTATGGGTGTTATACAGCATCCCAATGGAAAAACTGGACGCTTATATATTCTCTATATGTTTTAGACGGGCTTCTACCAAAGGAGCACTTGCAGTGTTGGCAGGCATTTGTGTTAGCTTGTAAGTTTCTGTCAAGGCCTGTAATAACTCTCGTGGAACTGCAAAAAGCAGATTTGATGTTGTTACAGTTTTGCCAAAAGTTTGAACGCCTGTATGGTAAATCTAAAGTTAAACCAAACATGCATCTCCATGGACATCTAAAGGAATGTGTCCTAGACTATGGACCAGTGTACAATTTCTGGTGCTTTAGTTTTGAACGGTTCAATGGCATTCTAAGCAGCTTTAAAACTAACAACCGGTGCATTGAAATACAGCTGATGAGAAAGCTTCTATCAGACCACTTCATTTCCTGCTCTACTCTTCCAAAACAGTTTGAGGAAAATTTTCTTCCACTTTTGTCACGTAGTGTCACCAACAGTGCAGAGACCATTACTGACATTGTAAATTTGGGACCCAAGCTTATGAATGCAGCACTTGCTTCTTACTTGTTGGCCGTTGACTGGAAGAGCCTGGAGGCAGACGTCCATCTCCCGCGTTTTCACAAAGTGAGGAGTCTTGATTCTGATGAACTGTCGTCACTACTTTCTGTTTATCAGTCTTTGTATGGACAGTCTATAACAAGCATCAGCTCTTTGGCAAAAACTGCGCGACGGTTTGGCAGTGTCATTATCGGTCAAGAAAAGTTTGGTTCCAGGCGTGAATGTCGATCACTGAGGTCTGCTAGAGTCATTGCATCTTGGACAGATGACCAAGGCTTAATCAGCCCTTGTGCTGAACCTCGACCAGGTAGGGTGGATTTCTTCCTTCAGCATACAGTAAAGATTGGGGAACAAAATCAGCAACACGTATTTGCTCTTGTAGACTGGCATGATGTGGACGAAGACAAGGAAAAGTATGGGAAGCCCGTGGAAGTTTGGAAAAAGGCATTTCTTCCTGGGGGTCCATCTCGCTATCTTCCAGTGACAAGAATCTATTGCAAATTCGCTGTAGCAGCTTCATATGAGGATAAAGTTGTTGAATTGAATCGTACATTTTCGTAGAAATATATGCGTTCACTAGGACTTAGTAAATGTTACACATGCAACGTATTTTTTCAGCGGGTAGTCGAAAAACTGGAACCAAAATTGTTTTAAAAGATTAAGTCACGGTATATATGTCAAGTCTAAGTTTTAAAGTTCTGAGAAGAGAGACACGACTGTGAAATAAAGTAATAGGTGTTACATGTCAAAAACTAACCTAATTAAGTACTGTTTTTTGGATTTCAATAGTGTGACACAAGCTTAGTGCGCTATAAATCCACGAAAAAATAAAATGTAAAAGCTTCTGGTAGCTGTGTTGATTATCTGTAAATTTGAAATTTTGGATAACATAATATGTATGATACATGATATACACTCTTTTTTTTTATAACAATATATTTTATAAGAATATCAAGGCTGAAATTCGCAAAATTTTAAGAATATTTTAAGAATTAACCCCAGACTGAGATATTGAAAAGGGTATATTTTTGTGTTCAAAAGCTGTAAATACAATACAATTATATGCTTTCCACTTATTCCATTCTCTAAAGGGAAAAACTAGGCAACAAAACGAGAAAACATGAACTATAACTGATACCCCCAGTATAGTCTAAAACGGAAATGTCATGGGCTATAAACTAAGAATAATACTACAATATTTTCAGCCTAAAATCGGCAGAAGAATGAGAATATTCAGCCTGGGCCGGAAAAACAACATTCTTATTAAAAAAAAAAAAGAGTGTAGATATAGTTTTCGATAGTTTCGGCTGATTATTACAAACTGAAAACTTTATGGGTGTTTTAGAAAACGTCCAGTCAACGCCACGGTATAGAGAAAAATAGAAGTATCGAGGATGGGCTTCGAAATTGAGCTGCATCTACACACGAACAATTTTCCACTTAGGGTGGGAAACCTAGTTCTTCTACTTAGAAACCTTAAAATGTAAATTTTTTTGCTAAAATCCCTGTGAAAATTTTGCTAGAGACATTTCTTACAAGAAACCTTTTTAGTCGACTAAACCATACATGTTCAATCGCATTTTACTTCTGCAATAATTAATTTTTTTAAATTCAACAACCACTAATGAGTCAACCAACAGATCTACTATTGTCTGACCGGAATCCTATGTGGGAATTAAATTAATTACCATTCTCTCTAACTCAAGGTTAAAAGTGAATAAGTGAACTCCTCTTTATAGACCCGTAAAGAAGGGGAAAGAGGCATAAAGAACGATGCGTAAAGAAACTTAAAGAATCGTAAATATTCATATCATGACCTTATCTGACACTAACGGAAGACAACGGGAGACATGAAAGTAATACTTCATTCGCAAGTTCTTAAATAATGTAAACTAAATCAAGTCAATTTTTAAAGTTGTAATTTACGCTCCTTTAACGCCCTTTACGAAGTGTTTACGTGGTTTTCATGTTTACGCTTCTTTACGCAACTCTTAATTTGTTCGTAAAGAAATCTCATGACATTTACGCATTTTTACGGAAGTAGAAAAGATGCGTAAATTAGAAATTTCGTGCTGTGATAAGGAACTTAAAAGAAACTAAACATTCCCTAGTCTTTTGAAACGAGACATTGCAAGTATATATCTTACAGATACAACATAAAACATTTATATAACATACAAATTCAAACTGAGTATATTGCAAACAAGAAAATTATACAGAATTTCGACAAATGAAATACAAATGGCCTGTAACAGCTATTAAACCATTGAAAACCAAACTTTTTATTGTGACCAGCAACCCTAGCACACTTGTGTACTTCATGTCCAGTATGATTCAATTTCATTGTTGCTTAAATTTATTAACTGCAGCCAAGCTTAATCAAACTTGATTCAAAAAATACGTTCCTGTTTCCTTGTAACTACAATATATAATATTAAGAGAGAGGATATAATGCCAGAAATATTACACAGTAGTACAATCAAAAGATAAGGCACCTCCAGGAAATCGAGTTGGTCCCTACTATTCTTTTACTCTTTATAAGTTACACCTGTCCATTAATACAGACATTTTGTCAGCCCGGGATAGTTATCAAATTTGATAACCCAGACCAAAACAAACCAATAGCCAATCGCTGCACAGATTCAAGTTCAGGTGACACGCTATCGAGGAAACAATTTTTAATTCAATATGGCGTCCTGAGGCCTAACCAGTCTTTGTCAGTGTCTTGCTTTCTTGGTGGACGGCAAAGCTTCCAGGCTTCAGCGCTTGTACATGTCTCTAATACGGGTCCAACAATCTGTTAAAAAGTAATATTTGACAGAGTTTATTTCCTGAAGTGTTGCTACCTTACTTGTAAATCGTTCTTAGCTAAAAAACAACTCTGGTCCCTGAGGGGAAATTATTGGGAGGCTGAAATTGTAGCGCATAAGTTTGCAGCGCCAAGCCCCGTGAATACTGGCTTGGCTTTGAATGACTGAAGCTTCTCGCAACAATTATGTAAGCTACATATAGGAAGTTGAACAAAAAACAGATTACCACGCACTCAACGTACCTCCACGACCATATCTGCTCCTTCCTCTCCCATTTCTGAAACAACTAGCGACAGCCTTCTCTCCACTACTCCAATATGCTCTTCATTACATTCCATTTTCCAAGTACAGGGAATAAAGGCTCCACCGCTGTGCCTGACATTTTTTTCCCACTTTTGATGTACCGGTGTCCTCTTTGTTGTTGTTGGCTTAACCCTCGCACGTAATTTCAGATTGGAAATATTACCATATGTTCTTCATGATATGAACGCTGTGCTAATTATTACAATTCAAGTTGCTGCATTGGTAATCATGGCATTTCCGGTACTCTTATGCTCCAGTTGCATACCCTTCAATTTTGTTGATTTTGCCGCAATCCAGCAAATGTTTGATTACTCTGTTAAGAAAGTATTGAACACGGCCAATCTGCCTTCCTGCAACTTCTCTTAAAGTATATGTCTTCTTGGTGCTAGTGGATACCATTATTACATCTTGGAGTGTCGTTGGCATATCAGCTACTTCTGGTAAAACGCATCCTAGCGCAAATGGATCTTCGTTCCCACTTTCAGGGTAAACATTCACCGGAGTGCCTTCTGGTCCCTTTACGTTAAATTCGTGGTAGCTATGGAATATAAAACACAACGAGGCGAGCTGAGGAGAAAGCTTTATAAACGCTTATCTAGTGTTGTGGAAGCGCACATGGTTATGATGGTTCGTCACCATGAATCTGGGCATTCATCAAACACAACCCGTAAAATAGAATAGACATGAAATAACAAGGGATTGTGCCACTTACCCCTTAATTTTTCCACCTGTGATTCTAAGAATTGATCGGTGTGTACTTGTATCTTTTTCGTATGCGCTTTGAGGTTCCTCCATTTATTTTGAACTTCGGACAGTGTACAAAGAGGCTTTGATACTATGTCTTTACTGTATTTTTTTGGCGCACCCCGCGCGAAATCACAGCTGGTGACCCTGTATGGCGTATGTGACTGGCTAATAACGACAGAAATGGTAGTTTCTATTGTGCTGAACAAAGCATGTTCATCATAAATTTCCCGCGAAGCTTCCTTCTGTGAAACATTCCTGCCTTGTTCATTGGAAAGCGATTTCGTGAGAGCATTCAGAATGAGTAAAAGAGGTAAAGGTCACTTTTCTGATGTAATTCATGGAACTATAGTTCTTTTTGAACACCGTACCAATATCGAGCTTATTGTTGTACCGCCGGCGTTGCTTTTACTGACAAATGGTCGATACTTCTTCTTAGAAATGACAAGGTAACTAACTGCACCTTTCTGAGAGGTACTTTCAGCTTCAATAGGAAGTGATCGTCTTAAGCTTGTTTGTCACTCTCCTTTCAGTGATTGTGTTCCAAACAAAAACAAAAGAAACATCAGGGGAAAGGAAAAGATTTGCTATGTGGACAATCCAGATCAAAGGAAGGTGACATTATCTCGCCGCAAGACAACATTATTTAAGAACGCTTTCAAACTTCACGTAATGACCAAAGCAGAAGTGTTCTTAATCATCCAACTGTCTTAGCAACACCGGATTGTGTGGGGATCGCCAAGCCTCAAGACAGATTATGAAAGCGGAAAATTGAAACCTATCGTTGGTCAGCAATTCCTTAGTCCTGAGGAAATAGACGGACAGAATGGGGAACCAGCAGTTGAGGCTATGACCGAGACTCCAGAGCGCAGAAATAATATGTCTCCTTCTCTTGCAAACATGCTTGGTCATACTCCAACTAATCATCAAATGACACCAACAGAAGATACAAGTATTCCAGAGCTACAAAATGTCCCAGCCCCAGTGCGCGAGATTTTGCTCAGGAGACCACGAGCAAGACTTCATTTTGATGAAAGACCAACAATTATCACAGA
Organism: Porites lutea; assembly: GCF_958299795.1. NCBI lineage: Eukaryota > Metazoa > Cnidaria > Anthozoa > Scleractinia > Poritidae > Porites > Porites lutea. Next base: position 37,534,010 of record NC_133201.1, read on the forward strand.
GCAAACTGAAATAACCTTTATTTCGGATCAAAACGTGGCACTCAACGTCCATGAATAGATATCACGGTGGTCTAAAATACTAGACACTCAAATGTTTAATGTTCTGTTACCGTTTCATGTACATCGGTCGCGTTGTACGCCTTTCAATCTGACTGCAGTAACAAATTGCAAAACAGCTAACATGAATTACTTACATAGATTAATCAGTTGCTTTACACACATTAAAGACTATCAATTATTAGAGGAAATGTTTGGAGATCAGTGAGGAGAATTTGTTTGATAACACAAGAGATTAAAAACAATAGAACCTTCAATGAAAATAGCACTAAACATTATTTCTCCTGGCTGAAAATTACAAATAAAAAATACTATTTTCAATGTTTTTAGCGCCTAATTCAGGGAATGTGAATAACACAAAACAGCTATTTCAATTAAGGCCACACAGTCAATACGATACATTACTTTTAAATTGACCAATAAAGTCCAAGTGTGGAAACACTGAAAATGGTTACAAATTATTTCTTGTTTATGGTTAAATGGCCTTTATTTAAAACTGTACCTGTCAGTAGCCCCACATTCTTTTTGCTTGCCATGCATCTTCTCCCCAATCAGGAAGATGGATTGCAAGCTCCGCCGGTCAGCCAAAAGAATACACCGACTTCGTTATATACATTATTTACACTAGGCCTTTATTAATTTGGTGCCTAACCTGCATTTAATCGAGAATGTATAGTTACTGTTATTGAAGTGCACAGTAAACATATTACTCACAGAAACTTTACCACTACATACTCAATTAAATGTATCATTATCTTGATCTACCACAAATAAAATTTCTTGTTCATTGTCCACAACCTGATTGAGTTCTTCACACACTTCATAGAAGAGAGAAGGACGTCTTTTTTTAAAGAGGACTGTTTCCTCTTAAGTTCATTCATCTTATTTTGAAGCACATCCTTGATGTCTTCATCCGAAACAAGATTAATTTTCTCCTCTCCTCTCTCGAGAATCTCTGATTTAGTAGCATTATTTATGTCCTCCCCCTGAATTCGGTCTTCTTTAGTTGTATACACAGTTGTTACTCGAACATCAGTTCTTGGCTTTCCTTGCACAAAGTGTTTGAGTAACAACTTTCTTCTGTTTTAATTCAGAGTGTCATCCATCTCCAGAAGGTGTTTGTCCAGAACTGTGCCACTAAGGGAAATGTGCTAGTTGGGGCTTCTTACAAAATACCTTTAAAAAATTCAGCATTGAAACAAAATCAGGAGACATACACATAATGATAAATATAAGTGTATGTTGAGTTTTTATTTCCAGTTAAACTTTATTTTTCCTTTGTTTCAAACTCATTATCATACATTACCATACATAAGAACAAAGGAAAATAAAATTTAACTGGAAATAAAAATTAACTACAACATAATTATACGTAATGTAATTAATATATTACACCATATTATTTATGTTTCGTTTCAAACTTTTCTTTGGTTTTAAATTTTTCAAACCAGTTTCATTCTTATTTTCCGTTGTGTGAGATTCATTATCATAGTCTCAGACAAAGAAAAATGAAAATGATACTCACTCAAAAAATTTCAAACCAAAGAAAAATTTAAACTACAACATGACTACAAAGGAAAATTTCAGATTTAAATAATGACAAAAAAACCTAAGCAAACAAGAAGAATTACATTGGAATGTGGCCAGTTGATTTTTTCAGGCCAACATTTAAAGCCTTGATATACTGGCTTCACTAGGAGGGTTTAGGTGGCCAAAATTGATACCAAAGGTACGGTAAGGTAAGGTAAAGTCTGCTTATGAGCCCAGTGGCCCATCAGGCTGCAGCATGAAGCAACTAGGAGTATTTCTACTCCCCCCTGGATGGGATGCTGGTCCATCACAGGTTATCCCCCAACATTACTGTCACTGGTACCCCCATTTATACCCCGTGGAGGAGAGAGACACTGAGAGTAATGTGTCTTGCCTAAGAACACAACACGGATACAGGGGTTTTAATAATAGCCGGGTAGCAGGTAGAACTACCCGCCTGTGACGACCTGAATACCCACCTGAAAACAGTTCGATTGGTTTAAATTAAAATACAGCTCAGTACAGGAATTCATGCTAATATGTTCTAAAATTTATTGAAAATGGATCCCTGTTTAATAAAGCAGGGAGCCTCTAATATCGCTCCAGAATGCAGGAAAATGCATCTCCGAGTAATAAATTTCAAAATTTTCCAGTGGAGCATGCCCCCAGACCTCCCCTACTTGGGAGGGCCTTCGGCCCTTCCAATTAAAAATATCAATCTACCTGCTTGCTATGTTTCATCTACCCATCTGAAACAAATGTCATTGAAACCCCTGACTTATAAATACCAAAGATAGTCTGTTGTGGCTGTAATGTCTCAGTTTAGTCATTTTCAAATCTTGAGAAAAGTATTATATACCATCAACACTGTAGTCCATCCATAATATAGCTGCATGGATGCAAGCTACTATAACTTGTTACTGACATAAATGTAGGTGAAATCAGCTTACCTCTCTCTTCGAAGTTTGATTCTCCATGCAAGAACTTCTTCCTTGAAGTCATACCTCTTTCTTGACACACCAGCATCTTGCTTTGGATCATTCCTTCCAATTAAGCATAACAGCCACTCTCGTACCTACAGAAGGAGAATTAGTTAATTACTTATTGTACCTAAATTTCCACAACAAGTAATGACAGTTACATACTGCTTGTGGCAGAAGCTAATATTTTACAGCTCCATTTCAGAGTTCATTACAGGGTTATACATATAATATGTTGTAATTCAAATTTTTCTTTGGTTTGAAGTTTCATCTTCGTTTCCCTTTGTCTGAGATTATTATAATGAATTTCAGACTAAGAAAAATAAAAATGAAATTGGTCTAGAAAGAAATTTCAAACCAAAGAAAAAAACATGTATTAATATCTTATAATTAGCAAAGGTTTGCTTGTTTCATACACAACCAAATTAATACTCTGTTGAGACAATGCATCATGTTAGATTTAGATTGAAATTAAATCGATCACATAAATTATGCATTCATCTTAAGAGGTAATAGTATATATATGACAATGCTTACTTTGGTTAACTTGCCAAGATTCCTAAATATTCTCAGCCAGTCAATTGCTGTCATAACACCATGCTGCCAGACTTTTGAATCTTTGTTAACCTCCTCGAGGTTTGCATCCATACACTCTCCTTTGCTAGGATTTCCAGACATGCTTATTGATTCAGTCCTCGAGACAAATTCAGCAAGCTCTGGGGGAAATGAAGCTCTATCCACACTAAGAATCAAAGAAAATAATAGCACACTCATTGGAACTGCCACAATCTCAAGAAGGGTCTTAAATATTTCGAGATTACATGTTAGTTTTATTCAAGGAATTATAGAAAAAACTGCCAATGTTTCCATGGAAAACTTATAGAGAAGTTATAAATGATTGCAATAATAATTTTATTATCTAGTTAAGGAGGGAAGTTACTAAGTTTTTTCAACTAACCCAAGCCTAACGTGGTGCAAATACACCGAATGCAAATATGGCGGACCTCTCGGCCAGCCTGGGTCTAGTTGCGCGAAAGCGAGGCTAGTAAGGCCTCAAGAGTTTTGTTTTGACTGCGCATCTTAGCGATTGAGTCGATCGATATGGTTTGCTTTGAGTTGTTGCATGCCTGAGGGCCACCAAAAAGAAGATTTTACTCTAGGTGGAATAGCCCTTACTTTCCCGACATCTTTTAACAAAAAAAGTTAAAAATTCATGCAATTCGGCGCGGCGATGGGAAGCACTTTACAGCAAAATGTGCTCGCTTCACTCGCTTTAGATCCTGTTTAGATGAGAGGGCTCACGAAAGTATTTGAATGAAATAATTTTCACAAGAGATGGTGCTGTTCCAAGATGTTTGCATGGTCTGTTATACAAAAGGTGAACATTCTCGAAAACGGGAGCATCCGCTGTGGACTGTAAGATCTTTTAGATTTCATGCTGAAAACAGCTGCATTAAAATATAACAACAACAATAACAATCGCCTGTTAATCCTACAAGCGTGGCCTGTGAAACTATGTAAGAACCAGAAGAAAGCGACATATTTCAAGATTAGTCCTTGACCAAGGTGCACTAAAAAAACTGACTAAGGAACCGTTGCCAACTAAGAAAGTAAGAAGAAGGAAAAAGGTTCTGGTAGAGAAAGAGCGTGCAAGTATTCGAGCATTGTATTTGACCCTGCGCGTGATCTATTTTAGCAACTTGTCGAATGTTTTCGAGGTAAACTAACAGCGATTTTCCAAAAATTGCTTCTTTTATGGCACTGCTCAAACTCTTGAGCACAGGATCGTGAAGACTGTGAAAACATTCGGCCTTGTTGTCTTTTCTGACTGTTTGCATTTCATTACAATTCCTGGACGGCCTTAGCGTGGATGAGACAAACATTAATGCACTTGTACAAACAACTACGCGTTCTTTAAATTCAATAAACAAAAATCGATTTTCAATTGAATAGTACCTATTTCGAACTATTTTGTCCTGAATTTGTCTATCCCTCAATAACCTCTCTATTTAAACATCTTGGCAGGTAGGTCTGCATTAAACGAAACCATTGAGCACATTTAGCTGCGGTCACGGTGTCGATGTTTCTGTGTAGAGCTTCAAGAAGTTGTTGTGTTCGAAAATCTCCTAGTGGCATTCTTCGGGCTCTTGCTTCATCTCTGTTGTCCATAAGTCTTTGAATTTCAGGGCGGGAAATGTCGGCCTTGATGGCTGCTTTAAGACTGCTTATTGCCTGTTCCACGATGTTGAGGAAAGGGCTGTAGGGTGGAAGCATTTTAAGCTCTGTATTTGGGGCGGGAATGGTAGGGTTTCTGCGGGCCGGCGCTCCGTCATAAACAAAGATCACCGACTCGTCAGGATCTAAGTTCGTCCTCGCCTGTGCCAGGAAGTTGTTAAAACGTTCAGCGTTCATTCCTCCCACAGCGGCTGACGAAAAACACAAGTCCGTTTATGGGCGATATTGCCATTGTCACGGTCAGGTTTCGTCCACCCTGCCCGCACACTTGGCGGTACGCCCTCTCTCCTTGCCGCGCCCTGCCATGACTTCTGGCCGTCCAAATATTGTAGCCGCATTCGTCGACAAACACACAGTGGCGGGCTATGGCGTGGTTCATAAACCAGTTAGCGTAATCGACCCGCTTGGTCAGCACGTCAGGTCTGTTTCTGTCAGCAGGGAGGGGTCTTACCAGTTTCACTCGGAACAGCATCCCGTCTAACGTTCTTGATACGGTGCGGTCATGTATCTCCGGTTTGGCTGGTAACCGTTTCCTCAACTCACTGTTTATTTGAGCAAGTGTGAGCAGACAGTTTTCGTTGATAATTTGCTCTAGAGAGTCTCTCATCTCATCATCAACGCGCACGTTGTTTCTCCCACCTCTAGGTTTCTCCTGGATCCTGCCCTCTGTGATGTAACGCGCAACGATACCCCTTGCCGTTGATCGATTCACGCCCAACGTGTCTGTGACTAGAAGATAGTCTTCCTGCTCGTCCTCAAACGTTCTAACGATTCTCTCTCTGTGTTTGAGAGGAATTGATTTCTTCGTGGCATTTTACGTGTACTTGTACCAGTAGTCAAAAAACGCTCACGAAGTGAAATGAACAGGAAGAAATTTTCTGATCCTTTTATCCTATTTGCACTTGACAAAGGTTACGTAACCTATCTAAAGGGTTGTACATACGTGTACATATCATGTGCATCGCACTAGTAATGAAAATTTCAAGCAAAATAGGTATTGTTTCATTGAAAATCGTTTTTTGTTTATTGTATTTAAAGAACGGGTAATTGTTTGTACGAGTGCATTAATGTTTGTCTTATCCACACTAAGGCTGTCCAGGACTTCTATTGAATTGCAAACAGTGTGACAGAAATGTTAATAAATGGTTTTTTCACTTTAATGTTTGTTTATTGTCCCTATT
>NC_133201.1:37547492-37592492 GCF_958299795.1 Porites lutea
GGTAGATGGTTGCTGTTTAAATCTTGAAATGATCCAGTAAAGACCCAGTTTTTGCACTGACTGATGGATCTTCTAAGGAATTTCGCAGCGTCAAATAGAGTTTTCATTTCCTGGTCACTAACATCAATACTACCCTCTGACTGCTGGATTGCAAAATCACGTGTACTCTTGATGGTGACTCTTTCGGACTCGTTGACTCTTTTGGGTCTGTGGAACTCGGCACCTTGTATTTCATTCTGGATGAGCTGTTTAAGTACCTTTCTTGTGCATGTTGGGTTTTCGACGTTATTTGCCTCTAAAATGCTTTCATATCCTTCCTGAAGATTTGACATTGTAAAAATTGTTCCATTTCTCAACGTATTTTCAACCATGGTTAGAAACTCGATCTGAGCTGCGGCTTTACTTGCTCTATGACTAACTGGTTGATCGGTAGATACTGCAGGTGCTTGAGATTTCCCTCGACGTAGCACACTTGTTACATGATTAACCCAACACTTTCCATGATATTTAATATCAATAGCATGGGCATCACTAGGGTCGATTGCAGAGCTTAACTTTACTCGAAGTTTATCATTTGAAGACATTTCAATTGCAGCACGAAGAGATTCGCCAGCTGAAGATGTCAATACACTATGGAGACTTTGTCTATACCCAGCATCACCCTCACAAAAGAAGCAAACATTTTTATCATATGGAATAGTTTTTGATCGTGTTATTTGTTGACTGTCTTCCACTGTTATAGATGACTTTCTTCTCATCTCATTTGGGCCTTCTAAATGCCTTTCATAACGTTCTTTGGCTCTTTTAAGCATCCCAGAATGTACTGTATTCTTATAGCAACTTCTGTGCCATGATGATTTTTCCTTTAGATCCTCCAGAGAGTAGAAGGATAGCTTGTCACGACTTCTTACATACTTTCGCTCACCATACGTGGCCCACTCCTTTATCGACTCCAATGTTTTTTCATGTGAATTCGGCTTTTCAACTAGATCTTCATCATTTTTTTCTTGACATATAATACATAAACTTAGATCTGCTTTTTGTTCTTTGTCAGGGTCAGGATCAGGGTCGATATCCATCAAAAAAACTTAAACGAAAGACGATCGGTCTTCTCTATTTCAACTGCAAGTTAAAATGGCGGACCTGTATTTTGCTGCAAAAAACCGCTGACCACGAGAGCCTCGTTTTCAAGCTTGTGGTTATTATTTCATCAAATTCTTAGTTTAAGAGCCAATAAGCTTAGAAAATAGTTATTATTTCATATGACTTCATTTTATTATATTGTTTTAGAACACAACACAAGAAAAACTGAGTTTACGAAAAATGTAATTTTTAAATCATTGATGATAGGAGATGTAGCCTCGTTTTCATGTCTTTAATCAAGTGATAAAGTGGTAGAAGGTTTCATCCTTTGACGTGAGAAAGTCTATGAAATGTTTCGTCTTCATTATAACTTACTTTTGTAGTGATATTTTGTGACAAGATACGAAAAAAGGGCACATTTTGGATTTAGCCTCGTTTTCATGCTTTAGGTCACGTGATCACAATTTCCAGCTAAAAGTGTGTGTAATGCTAGAGTAAATTTATTATTACAATTTGGTGATGAAATATTGACATATAAGAGGGAATAAAGACGATTTAAGATGTAGCCTCGTTTCCATGCTGACATTGTATGAGACGTGTTTTAATCCCCTGTGAATCGTGCCGGTGCGGGTCACAAAGTTGCCGACAACATTTTTCATGTTCACTAAGGTCCCCTCAACATATCTAGACCAGTGGCTTGCTTTAAGCATTAATTTCCCACGGGACTTAATTTTACGACACTTGCTCCCTGACTATTAGATTTATACCGCGGTAAAGCAGAATTTGTTGTTGTTTATGTAACGACTGTGACACGAGATCATTCGAATGTAATTTTCTAGTAGAGCTTTCAATATAGCCAGAACCTTCTTGGATCGCGGGTCTGTAACTAAAAAGAAATATTTGCCATCTTAGTGTATATTAAAAAAAGAAAAATCGCTAAATTGGGCAATTGAAATCTTTTATTTTACTAACAAGCTAAACGCCAACGTGCAAAACAAAAACCTTGCTATCGCCATTATGAAGTCGTCACTTCAGAGGTAAAAAACCTTAAAGGTTCATAAAAGATCACTCTAAAAAGTTGCATGCACAAACAAAATCTATAAAACCATTACATATTTTTTTTGTAGCCGTTTATTATCATTTGGTTTTGACTGGCAAGATAAAACGTGACCTTCAACCTGTAATATTCGATAGGCCATTTTGATACTACATAAACATAAAAGGCGAAAAAAACACCTTAACTTATAAGAGCAGATATAAAATATCACCTAAATATTTTCTGTATATCGCATTGAAATACGCCAAATATCAGATCTAATTATAGATTGCAGCGACCTAAAGATATAAAGCAATAAATCCGAACCTACCTTCAGCTAGACGGCGCCATTTTTCTTGCCCTGAAAGCGGATAAAGAGCGGAAAACGGACTAGTTCCAGTCCTATTCCGCATCACAGCTGAACCAGAGAGCGCGTATGAGCGTTTCAACGCCCTAGCTTCTTACGCCCTGGACGTAGCGTACGCCCGCCCGCCTGTCCGTACACCCACCTCATGTAAGCAGATGTCAAATGTCACAATAGATCTTGCACAAGTTGACTAGCCTTTCAGTTATGTAAGCCATCCATATGGGTATGATTAGATTGACAGCTGTCAAAATCAGACATTCGCAGACAATTATCACATGACCATCTCGCGGGATGAAAAACCAGTCGTTTTGCCCCTACATATAAGCTGATATAATATGTTACACTTACCAATTCAACATAAAAACGAACCTACGTCGGGGAGGGCTGTCAGTCGGCTGACAGTAGTTTAAAGTTATATGCGCAAGCCAAATTAAGGTCAATTGACAGCTGTCAAAATGGGACATGTGCAGACCACTATCAGAAAACTAATAACGTGGGCTTAGATCCACTTAGGTACACGATCTGGCATTTTCCACTACATGCCGGATGGATATGTCTTACACTCGTAATCTGTTCATTCGAATATTTGTGATTCTTTTAAAGGATAATTGACAGCTGTCAAACTAGAGTATCCGCTGACCATCATCACCTGACTGTATCGTGGGCTCATTTTCCTACCCATTAAGGTCACGTATTCTTTTAAGTTTTCTGCTGATATTTTATTTGATCACGGGCTCAATTCGAAGCCCCATAGCTTAGAAAATCTATCCATCCTAGAAAATATGGCAATCATGTGACCGTACACCGACCACCCGACCTTCCGTCGGTCCGCACCACAGGCATACCAATGTTTAATCTCACTTTCTAGCTAGTTTGGGAGCCTGTAACCTGATATTGTACATCCATGTTTTGATTGACAGCTGTCTAAATAGTGTATCTGCTGACCAGTATCGCCTGACCGTATCGCGGGCTCAGGTTTCAACCCACTGACTTCGCTTGTTTTTTTGAAGTTATCCGCTGACAAGTTGCTACTTTTCAAATGATCGCAGGCTCAAGTTCAATTTTTTTGAAATGCATATGCAATAAGTCGTGTTTATGAGCCGCACTTTTAAAATTTTGATCTCAAACTGATCTCGGACGCGAAAATTCAACCAACTTTTACATGCAGGGAAGGCAGTCGCTTTTGACTTTTCTCCCAATGGTCACGCGTTGATCATGCTCTACGTCCAATTTTCATGCTCTGGTTGGTCAAAATTTGACAGGTGAGTTTATGCGGAAAATTTATGCAGCGTCTGGAAACTTGCTTACTGACAGCTGACGCTGACAGAGTTTTGTGTCATCTTGTGATGTGTTTAACTGTCTCTTTCTACTTGATGTACCAAGTGAAATAGAGTTGCGAACAAGATTGTTCTGTGTAATTCATGGCTGGTTTGTTTATTGCGCTTTTGGTTGAGAAATGCACCGCTTGTCAAAGTCATTGGAAATCCGATTTCGGATGGCATCGTTTTCAAAAATAAGCCTACTCACTTGCCCTTGCTTAAGGCGTACAAAGAGGGTTAAAAAGTCTCAGGCGATTCTGGCCTGATTTGATAACCTTCAGGAGCAGCATCTTGACTGGTAAGCCTGAGAAATTACCGTCTTTGATGTTTTTATTTTTCGGTTTCCTGAGGTCGAGCGTAGTTTATGCGGCTTAAGTTTTAATACACGAGTAGTTATAACCTACAACAGTATGATGTTTAAAAAGCCTTTAGACATTTTTTGACCGCAAATTCAATGAAAGAAAACGTTCCGAAGAATATTTAGTTATGATTTTGGCTGTAAACAAAAAGCTCTGAGCGATTTTCTTGGCTCGAGATCATCTTGAAAAAGAGCAAACACCGGGAAGCCGGCTTAAGACATAAATAAGCTTATGCTTACTTGATTCATGATTTTCAGAGACACTTTACGCTCAATACTTGTCTTCGTGAATGAAAATTATTTTCTCTGTACATGTTTCACCGAATTATATTTATTTTATTGATTGTTAGTAGCCCCTCTCGCAATTTTTATCGCTGCACCGGTTATTTTCAGTCGTACACAAACATCGCATGCAGGAATACTCAAAACGCCGCGCGTAAATATCACTCGTTTATAAAGACTACACATAACAAAATCATAGACACTTTTATAGATAAAGGGAAATAAAACCTAAACACAACAAACTCTATCATATTGAAGCGTAAATGTTACCTCTATTAATCGCACTGCACATATGGTGCTTGTCAAAAGCATAGTTAATTGAGTGGAATGGTTATGAAACCCGTCAGACTCCTTTGTTATATGTTTTGGTGGACCTGAGAGTGCACAAAGTTCAAAAGAATTCCTATCATTTTGATTGTATTGACCAATAAAAACGTTGCATTAATTTATTCCGTAACAATTTGCCAACAGAAAACAAAGGATTGTGCACTTTCAGGGTGCTTCCAACATAAACTGCAGCACTGTTGTTTTTATCATTGATGTTTGGCGCTTTTCATAACCAGTCTCCTCCAATAACTATGTCAAAAGTGAGAACCCGTCCGGCTGGCCGAAATTTGATGTGATTTTGGGAATTTTTTTATCGTTTTCGCTAAAAGCCCGATAATTATTACCCTGCATATCACATAGGACGAGATTTTTCTAACTGAAAAGTCCCGGCATTATGGAATTCTCTTCATGAAAACGTTTTACAATGTGGTCAATTCTATAATTTGTTGTGCAAAGGAAGCGTGTGCTTGGATCGTCCTAGATATTGAATGGGTGCAATTTGTCTTGCAAAGTTGTGAAAACTGCAGAATTATAGGTTTAAATAGGGCAAAAAAGAACAAATTCTGTCCGAGGTCTGTATGATCACTTTCTCATACGGAGTTGTCGGAGAAACTGTGAATTAAACTTAAAAAATTAAGGTGATGGACGACTGGGTTTTTTTGTTTGGGAATAGACCGATTCGCTTAACTTAATGTTGTACCCAATTCAAACCCCTTGGGAGTAAAACGTTTTGTTTCAGGAATTTCCACATTATGATGCAAATACAATACACGAATAGGTCTATTTGTTTCGAGGCCTAATCTACTGTGATCGAACATGATTGCTATTTTTAGGTGTACAAATAAGACTATTAACTCGATGAAAAATTTGTTTCACTTTTGGACTGTCAAATTATTTTTCTCTAAAAGCACTCAGCCGTTGCCTCAAAAGTCAAATGAATGAGCCCTAATCTGTGGATTACAATTTTATTGTTTGATTTAAATTATGAATTTATTAACGGGAGCTTCGCTTTTAGCCCTGGCTAAATCTATATATTATAATGTAATGTGAATGCCACATTACAATGCAAATACAGTACACAAAGAATTTATCTCCTGTAATCGTTCTACTTTGGGCCTATTAGAGGCTCTGCAAAAATGCCAGGCTGTACCACAATATGTTAGATGTGGTAAGATAGCCGGTTTGAATAATTGCAATTTGGCACGGGCAGGCAAAACGTTTTTTAGTCTTATGAGCACTCCAATATGCTGACTCGTCTTTCTACAGAGTTCGCCTATATGATTACTAAAGTTTATTACTGAGTCGATATTCACGCCTAATGCACCTATCAATGTAAATCCCGTGGGGGGGGGAGTACGGGCAAAGGGCGGGAATTTGATGCCTGAGACTATCCCCCTGTCGGGCTTTTGATCGTGCGAAGCGACCCCGTGGTCGGGACATTTGACTTTCACCGACAGAAGCCTGTTATCGATTCAGAAGCGGTTACCAAGTCCGTCCCTCGAGGCTTTCTGAAAGTCACGCTGTTGGGGAAAGGTGTGAAGTTTTCATTTGTTTTAATCGCCATAATCCGACACTTTAAACTGTCATCTAAACAGATAATGTCTATTTTGAGAAAGTTTTTATCTTCAAGTTCCCATCTGACTGTAAAACTCGATTGAAATCGAATTCCACCATGACAGTCAGAAGATTTTTTACGGGTCACTGATCCGACCTGTTCCGACATGTTGAGCAGATGTTATAAAGCATTTTACGTTTCATTAATATTATAATAGCACGGTCAATCTTCCTAGAGTGATTTTGTTGTTCAAAATAAGAGGTGCTAGTGGAGAGAGAAAATACTTAATTACAGCGAGTAATTTAACGGAGCTTACGTTTAGTAAGGACGTACTTTGGAAATGTTCTTTTAATTCGTTTTATACAGTATTATAGTATTGTTTGTTTAGATTTTTTCGCCTGGGGTGGGGGCTTTTGATTGACCTTTCGTTTCCCACCCTGGGGAATTTGATCAAAAAATTTTAAAATTTGTCAAATACCCACCCCTTGCCCGCACTCCCCCCCCCCCCCCCCACGGGGTTTACATTGATAAGTGCATAACAGTTTCATATTTTGTGATTGTTCTATTTGGACTCCACCAATACATAAATCCATTAAATTTGTGCTGGCCTTTTTCCAAGTACCATCGATTGGTGTTTCTTGATGTTAAGCTTCAGTACATCCTCTTCATACCAGCTTGTCATTTTGTTTCCATTATGTAGTACCCTCTCCTCCACCTTAGCAATTGAATTATCTGATGAAAATGTCTGTTGGTCGTCAGCATACCGTGATAATTAAAAATCAGTTTTGATAACAACCTCAGCTAGATCGTTCTGAAAAACATTCCACAATAAAGGTCGAAATGTAGATCCCTTGGGACAGCCTCTTCTGACATCAGTCCATTGACTTGTCTCTTATCCCATTCTTACCCTGTTTTTCCGCTGAGAGAAATAAGGTCGCACTAATTTTAGGGCCTCTAATTTTTTCATCAGGACTGGAGGCCAAAGAGAGTCAAAAGCCTTGCTCATATCGGATGACAAAACTCCCACAACATTTTTACGGTCTAGGTCTTTTTTACTTTCACATCCATTGTTCTTTCAATAGGCTGTCTGGGCTTGACTCAATATTGGGTCTAAATATTTAGATATTTGTTTACGAAGAAGTTGTTCGTAAGTCTTGCCTAAGATCGGTAATACCGCGATAGGTCTTTAATTCCCGACTTCTAGTCTGTCCTCTTTGTTGAATACAGGTATCCATCTCCTTCCGCTCCCTGGAGAGAGAGGGCTTCTCGTCTGAGGAACTTAAGTGGCATACCATTCTCTTCATTTTCTCCCTGAATCGTTGATTTATCAGGGCATACGCAAACGGATTGACCGCGGAATTGAAGGTGACCATTGTGTGAGAGATAAGGAAATAGACTGGACTGAGCTTGGAAGCAAAATCATCTACGATGTGGAATGCCGATTCTATACCCCAGCAGATTCCAAATATGGCACTGACGGTCAAAACCATTAAGGTCACTCGCTTTCGTACCCTCAAAACTCCCTATGTACAAGGAGAGGAACTCGTTAGAGAGAGCCTTTGTAAATTAATATCTGTAGTCAAATGGTGACGAATGAAATAATTTCGTGCGGGTTTTGTCCAAATCCTAATAATTTCCCGAACCCCTTTATCTTATTTCACGAGTATACCATTTGATTACCTATTAATATCATGAGTGACGAATTACGTTCGAAATCGTGGATTTTTAACATATTTATCCTGGTTTTACCGATCGAGATCGAGAACTCCACGCAAAAGTTTAGAGCTTAAATTTGGCTTAGTTCGGAATTTGTTCGTAAAATTCCTCTGAGAATCCTTCTTGATGTGCTCTTTCATGTGTTTAGGTTGTCTAAAGGGTTTTTTTAATGTCGTGACATCTTATTCACATCATTTTAAAACTTGGTCGCCATTGTGGTTCTTAGACTTACCGAAGGTTGCCATGGCAATTTCGTAATTTCCCATGTGAAATTATAAATGAATGCTAAAAAGTCGCACCAAAATTAGGATCAAGACGTCACCCATGATATTAGAGTAGTTATGAATGTCGTTCTTTTAGGGCTGGCTTAGCTAACGAGATGAGTCCACTGAAGTCCTTGGTCACTGCAACAATGGAACTTCACTGTATAAGTTTAGATTGTTTAAGCTGCTAAGATTTGTTCCTAATGGACAACAGCTGCTAATTTTCAAACTCGAAATGTTTGGTATTCCGGTCTTTGGGGAGCGTGAACATTTCGGTCCATAAAGTTGACATAATTCTGCTAAGATGGTTGTCGTTATTAAAAGCATTTTTTTCCTTAGCAGCATGTTAATTTTTACTGTTAACGTTTTTAAATTGTTTGGAAGAAAACTCCCTGAGGAAGATGAAACGCTAACAAAACACGTAGAACAGTAAACAGGTTTTGCAGCTAGAGTTCCCAGAGTGCTGTTCACTAGTTTAGGGAAAAAAATTATATATAAAAATAATATAGAAATTGTTTCAGCATTTTATCAAAGGTTTGCTAAATACCTTTTGTTGTTCCGTGAGTACATTATCGTCATTTCTTTTAAACCATAAGCAGTACACGACTCTCGAGTAAAACACCACCAAGAGTGTGAAGGAGAGACCTAGGTAGACACGCCACGTAGATGTATAAACTTGGCTCATCCACTTCTCTGGCCATGCATGCGTGCAAAAGTTGTGGCCTTTCTTTTTGTGAAAATCAGTTACTAGCAACATTGGAAAGTCAAGAACCAACGGACATATCCAAGACGCAGCAATAATAATCTGGAATTGAAAATGTATAGAATTTTGTCTAAGCAGAGTTAAATACCTACTGAAACACTGGGCCCAGTTGCCTAGAGGTCAATTACAGGTTAACGCAACAGGTCACGTTAGACGTTAAGCCCAGTCAAACACTTTCTTGGACAGGCAATACGTTAGCAGTAAGGTCAGACACAGGTGTAATGCAATTCACCCTTGAAATCTTTTCATTTTGCAAAGAATTATATATTTTGACAATCAGCTGTGGCTATGATCTTTAATTAAGGAAGGTGAATACTTGTATAGAGATTCGCGAGTATCTTATCGGCTCACAAAAATAGTTTAAAATAACTTGTTAGGATTATTGTTGTTTACAGCACGGATACAGACCTTAAGTTTACTCGAGGTAAGTTTTCCTCTATTCTCAAGTGGATATGTGACAGCGTAATAACGTTCCGCAGCAATGGCTACCAGACTAAAGATGGAGGAACCCGCCCCTAGCCACGCCAAGTTTCCTTTTGTTAAGAGTGAACATAAAATTCTGCCAACCAAGCCTTGTGGGTGGGAAGGACTGTGTGTCGAGATAAGCTCTGGTATCAGAAATGTAGAGTATAAAATATCGGCCACTGCCATGTTCAAGAGGAGGTAGTTAATGGGAATCCTACAAAGCAGAAAAGCAGACAGATATTCAATCAGCACCCTGAGGGTAAAGACCTTGCAAGAATACCCAGGCGTTGGTCCAGTCTCAATTCACTGGTGACCTCCAGTCATCTTTGCTTCAAATACAAGAACGACGCTATTACATGAAGCTGTAGAGATGTGAATAGTCGACTACCTTCATTGAAGTTAACGCAAATATGGAATTGTAAGTAAGTTAAAAAGTAAGTTCTGATGTAACCATTTATTCAGTTAATTATGGTTAACAAAGACAGGAAATTTTGTAGATGAGCGTACACTTGACCCCCCCCCCCCCCCCCCCCCCCCCCAATGATGGCTTTACCTCATATCTCGATTTTTCTTAATGACAGCGCAAACCAGAGTATTTCCAACAATGCATACGAGGATGAGTATGGATGTCACTACTGTCACGGCAACTCCAGTGGCGTCTGACATAACTAAACACAATAACACAAAAAAGGTTGAGTGGACTTAGCATTAAAAGCCGATGCTGTTCATCCTTTTGATAATACTGTCTCTTCGTGGTTTGAATATAACTTGCAGTGAAAGCAATATAATAGACATTTGTTTTGTGCAAGCAAAGGTTTCGTAATACATCAACGATTGGTGGAACTTGTGCTCGGTGTTCGTTCTCTGCTGGAACAGTTTGAAAATCAAATCTCTGAACCAAGGAAGAGTGGCACTCGATCAGTATTAAAAGTTGTGAGTAATTATCACGAGTGGTAATCTATTACAGTTATCTTTTTGTCACATTTGCCTCCTCATACCACAGGCGGCTCGGAAAAAAGTCGATCCGTTCACCAGTCGTGACTTTATATTCACCAAGGTTAGAATTCACCATCTCATTAACATCAATGTGCATAACCGGTAATAAAAATTATCACTGACATACCAACCTAATGAATCCCTCAAGAGTAAAGTAAAATATGGTACATGGAAGTCGTATTTGATGTTCTAAAGTTTTCTTAGTTAAAAAAGGTACGCAACGATGACATCTCAGCAGGTGGTGTCAAATGGTTATCAACCAGTCTTAGGAAGCAATTTTTTTGTCATTTTCTACCAAAAGCGTAAAAACACTTCCTTTGATTCTCTAAATATCAAACAGAACAGTGCTTAAATATGCGTTGCATCTAAGGTCCTGATTACATACACGTCTCTCGTTATCAAACTTACAGATATTCCAAATTACTCTAGGAGACAATTTACAAAAATTTTACCTTTCTCAGTTGATTGATTTGTATATATTTTCCATCTTGAATTTTATCGTGGAACGGTCACACAAAGCGTTTTCTTCCGATAATTAGCCAAAAATGACGGCTATTTATCATTACATTTTGGCTGTTTTAGGCTAGCTAGCAGGTGTACGATTCAAAATGGCAAATTGAATTACAAGAACGTGAAAGTAAACCAACTGCCTCTTTTCATTACGTCCTAAACTACTCGTGCCAATTCAGCTCCAACTTTTATATTTACTGGTGTGGTTATATCGAAAAAGGAATGTTGAAGGAAACCAACTCATGGTGCGGGCTAAACACAGTTTTAATAGTTTTTTAATTGAGGTGGAATCTAAGGAAGAGTTTAGTCAAAAGGAAAAACATAATGAGTAGGGTTTGGGGTAAAATAACAGATTCTTGATGCTGATGATTAACAACAGCACAAAATTTTACATTTACTTTATTTACAGAACATCCAGTCACAAGATTTTCCTGGGCAAACAGATTAGATTTGATCTATTTTGGCACAGTTCACCTGTACGAGCAACTGCTGACACTGAACAGCTTGAGTGAGGGTGATTTTTCAATATAGATAATTTGGGGCTATACGAAACGTTTCTGACCATATTCAAGTTTGATTGATTCTGATTGGCCGTTCTAGACTTCGTTAGTTTTTATGAAACGCAAAAGCCATGTATTCCTAATTAAATAACGTGAATAGACTTTATCATCCGCCATTTCTAATTGCCTAATTTAAAACCAAATGAGCTAGAAACTATCTCGTTGCTTCTATTTTTTGGCAACGTAAAATTTTATAATTACCTGAAGTGTTTGGTGTTAAGCGTTTCACTTCCTGCGTGCTTTGAACAAAGCTGTCTGAGGATACTTCCTTCACCTGTGAACATCATAACAGGGTTATTTTAAATGCTCATTCGGAATCTTTTTAGTGAAGTTTCTAATGTGCTAGCTGATTGCTAACACAGCTCTGTAAACATGGGTTTGTTAAGCAATATACCAAACTTACTCTATTGGTTTACATGCATAATAACCCACGCGAGATGTCGAGGGAACGAGAAAAAATATCGTGAATTTCGACATATTCATACTTGGCCCCGAGGCTGGAGGAAATAAAACATAATAAGTGAATTATTCATTCCTGAAGCTCGAGGTGATGTTCAAATCAGCAGAAAACAAGACTCACCAACACTGGCTGATCAAATTGTCCCTCGTGTCGCCCGTTGTGCAGTTCTAAGAAGCAGTTCTTTCTCTCTTTAATACTATTTTTCAAAGTTTCAAATTATATAAAACACTGTTATACCTCTGACGTACTCGTATTTGATTTTAAGAAAACATTTACGTATATCTATTTATTATTTTTCGCAATAATAACTTTAAAAATTTTTTTGTACGTACTCATTAGCCTCAGTTTAACAAAGTTTAATTAAAATAATTTCTATGGCCAGCTAGAAGCTTCTAACATGTTCAGCTCATTGATTTACCAACTAGAACGGCCGAAGTTATTTTATAACGTCAAAAATGCTTATAATTAGGATACGTAAAAAATTGGTATTTACTGTTTACTTGAAATATGCCAAAAAAAAAAAAAAACTAATGAATTCTGCTCGAACAACTTCTAACGCATTTGTACGTTTACCTTTATTCTTGTAGAAAACCTAGAGACTAAAAACGGTGAAAATTATGAAGAAATTGGTGCACTTGCTAATAACCACTGACTCTTTTTTCAAATTTGTCGATCAAAAAATCTTGGATCTGCCATTCAAGAAATTTTGAACAGAGCATCATGCCATGCTGAATTTCCAACGCTGTTTTGCGAGATTAAAGATGGACTCTTTGTTGTTCAACAAGCTACATTGTTACGCAATATACATGTATGTTGAACGATGATGCACCGTTGTTTTTGGCTTTAGAACCATAAACAAGCACTGTTAGTTAAAAGACGACGACCAATTACTCTGTTAGTATTAAAAGTTGCTAGATGAAGAATCGAATGCGTCCGAATAGGTCGAGAATAGGCCTAAGTACTAATGTAAGTGCTCATTGTTCTGTAGCTGTGCTGCCTGGTAGTTTTGGTGAAGAAGGAGTATACTGAAGCTGAATAGAATATTAGAAAGCATAGAACGGCAGAGAGGGACAGCAGTTATATTTTTACCGTTAACCCTTTAGTGCATACCTTGTTCTTATAAAAACGCCTTGTTGGGTCAACTTGCTTCACTAGTTTTTTAGATTTCCAGCTCAGAAAATTGCAAGAGAGGTGAAGAAATCGCATCTATCCGTGAGATTGTTTGTGCGGGTAAATGTTCCGCGCTGACATATGATCGTGGCCTAATTATCTATCAAGCACTTCTATTGGAAAGCTTGCTCCGCCCTCAATAGACACCCCCACTAGGTTTGTCTGTTGTAATACGGTCACAAGCGAATCTGATTAAAATTTTATCACCTAAACATCAAGCTAACCAGCAGCAGATCTAAACCTTCTTTTAGGTAGGTGGGACGTCCGCTCATTTTGATCCTAAGATAAAAACTGAGGCTTACTCTCCCAAACAAATTTTCTCGGATTTGCAGAGCTCAGTTTTGCCAGGGCCTCTCGTCTCCACTGCTGATAAATGGTAAAACCACACTTCTGTTCTACACCTCAACAACAAAACTATCCTTAAGTAATTTATACTACTACATGAGAAATTTCTGCAATTTGATTGGCTTAGAGCAGTGGTATTTCAGCTTAATTTGAAATACCTACATGTGAAAATTACAAACCTTTTGTGGGCAGTAGTATAAACAAATAACAGCATGATTTGTACGTGATATTTGGCTCAAATACCACTTCGGATATTTCAAAATTGTCTCAAATTTCACTCGCCGTAACAATTTTGAAATATCACTCGTTGTATTTATGCCAAATATCACTACAAATCATGCTATTACCTATATTAATACGTTTTAAGTAAAGTCTATTCGGATAATATATTCACAATTTTTTAAAAAGGATTTCTCTCTATGTGTAAAACATGTACAGGTGAAATATGTGTACGACATACGAAAATTTGTGCATATGCCTGCTGGAGCCGCCAGCTGTCTCGAGATGCTTTTTTTTGTCTTTCTCTACTAGATTACCGTGCGTTTTATTTAACATTGTTGGCCTAGCTTTCCTCCTGCGCAGTTCTAAGGTTTTTGCTTAATCAATTTGATTCAATAATCAGGATGGAAATGGACTGTAACTTGAAAAGGCTGGGCCAACTTCTTCAATTTCACCTACTATGTTGACGAAAATTACCAAACAATCATCATCTACGTTCTCCTTTCCACAGAATCGCTTGATACCTTTCGATTTGAGTTTCAACGGTATAGGGAGCCAAAGCAAAGAGGTTTTTAAGGCCGATACACACGAGGGATTTTGCTCCCGGAGCATGCTCCAGGGGCACGCTCTGGGAGCAAAGCTCCTCCGTGTGTACCAACGATTTCATGGGTATACTTCATCCTCGGGAACAAAATTTCCACCCCGCAAAATGCTCCACGATATTTAACAGGTTAAATGTTTGGGGGCGAGCTACCTACTTGAAAACGCTCCCTCGTGTGTATGCACACAGCATGCTCCGGGAGCAAAACCCCTCGTGTGTATCGGCCTAACCTAGCAATGCAAATATGGTAGAGTCGAGGTCCATTAAAAGCGAAAAGACCTCACTTCCGGTTCATCTGCGTCGCTCAAAAACGTCTTTGATTAAAGTCCCTAATAGGAAGAGGTGTACCCGAGGATAGTTAGTTTTGACATAAGCTCGGGTTTGCCTAGACTTTGCATCAGACTTTTTAGGAGAGACAGGGAAAGAAAAGATCAGAAAGGGAGAAAGGACTGGAGCAAAGGCTTTTATTGAAGTTTTCTCCCCTTGACTCAATTATGCGTAACCTACATAAATTATGAAAACAAACTAAATTATTCCTATACGGGCCACTTTATCAAACGAAGTGTAACTTAGACCTCAGTTCCAGACAATTAGTAAGCTTCCATACGTACGTGTTCATAAGTAGGTAATTCAAGTAATAAATGTAGTTCTAGTCCACACTATAGATCTCTAATCACATCGGTGATAAGCTATGCTCCAACATTAAATGATATTGCGAATCGTGAATCGTTTACCGTAACAGCTACATGCACTCAACCCCGATACGTACGCCTTCTCAATAATCTTCTAGAGGTATTGATAGAATGATTCTAGAATACTTTTTCATTAGAAGGATTTGGATCCAAATTTGGCATAAGTGGCAATATGTACAAGCATTTCTGGTAAGTTCCCTACATTATGGCATTTCCCTCTACGTTTTCGCCTGTTTGGTTCATAATATTTGAAGGTTCATTGGTTTCTAGCTTATTCGCCACATTGAAGTTCTGTACAAACGAACTTCTGTTTGCCATCTCATTGCCTTGAGTATCCATGACTCCCAATGAAAGTGGTCTACAGCAAAGTATCCCTTTCATTTTCTTTCTGAATCTTTGGTTTATCAAAGCATATGCAAACGGGTTGACGGCCGAATTGAACATGACGGCCGTGTGAGCAATGGGAATTGCAGAGGGAGCGAGGCTGTTGGACGAAAAATCCTCCAAGATGTGCAACACTGAGTCTGCTCCCCAGCATATTCCAAAGATTGCACTGACAGCGACAACCATCAAGGTGACTCGCTTCCGCACCTTCACCACACCCTACATAAATAGAAACACCGTTTTAAGTTATTAGCCTGCTTTTTGTCAGGAAGGGAGGCGTATTTACGGGAACAAAATATTAAGTTAGTAAGCGTTGCTTGATAGTTGTCTGTAAGACATAAACCGGTAAATGTTAACTCAGTAATGTAATAATGTTTCTTCTTTTTTTATCATAAATTGTAGAAAAACTGCCCTACTGTTACCAGGGTAATAATGACAGAATGACAGTGACATTTACATAAACAAAAAAGGGTACAAGTTCTTCAATTGAAGCCAAATAGGTCTGCCATTTCAACCTATGGCGACTATCTTCGATAAATGCGTTTTTATGATGATTTTGTTGCGTAGTTATCTTAAGACTCTTTTCACTCACGTGGCCAGCATCTATGCAAATTTATTGGAACAAAAGAAAGCGTTTGTATAAGAAAAGTGTTCAACTCCTAGAGGATTGGTTTGGGACACCAAGATGGCCGTCGTGACGTCATGTGAAAACACTCCATTCGGAAACTTGTAAATCTGTTTGTTGTAATACATAGAAGGATAAAAAATGGTAAGCGAGAGCTTACTTCATTGAAACACAGAGGTCTAGTAAAAGAACGGCATTGCCCATAAGGCGAATCAAATCATACCTTTCGTCGATTTACGACTTCGGAATTACTGGTATTTTTGAACCAGAGAGTGTAAATAACCGTGGAGTATAATCCAGTCATCAGCATAAAAGAAAGCCCAAAGAAGACACGCCATATCAAAGTGTAAGCTTTCGGCATCCACTTCTTTGTCCATGCGTAACTGCAAGTACCGCCCTCGATCTTTTTCCAGAATTCAGGGACGTTCATTATCAATGCGAGTATCCAAGAACCAGAAATGATGATCTAAATGAGAAAAAAATGAATTTTTATCTATCAAAAAGTAATGTCGTAAAAAACATCATCTTCAAACTCTTTCTAATGTAAAGTGAAAAAGTCTCGCCGTCTTAAACAGATAGAGGAATCGAACATTACGCTTATAGTAATAATAATAAAAATGGTCTTTATTTCACATAAGAGATAGATACATATCTTATGTTACAATTGTCCGGAATAATACATATTAAAATAAAGAAAATTATTGTTGAATCCTAACTATCCTCTACTGAGGTTGTTTTCAGTATTAGTTTTGGCACGGGCACATTGTTTTTTTACGGAGGTTATGAGAACAGACTTTCTTTTAAGGAATGTATGGAGCGAGCGGCTAGTTATTTATAGAGGTTACTTTCGTAAAAATTTTTACTGTCTTGCTTTTTTAAGAGATCCTTAATTGAAACGGGGTACGAAATAAAACGGCGCTTATGACATCTATCTGAAAAGTTCTGTATAATATGAAGATCAGGTTCAGACGCTCCATATGCGGGTAAACCATAGATAAAATTAGACAAAACTAAACAGTAATAATATGGGGCACTGAGAGATCTTTGTTGCTATCTTGTATCTAAGTTGGTTATATTTGGTATCATACCTTAAGTTTGCGCACGCTAAGATGTGCTTTGTTTTCAAGTGGATACAAGACAGAATAGTAACGTTCCGTGGCGACGGCAACCAAAGTGAAGACCGAAGAAGCGCCGCCAACCCACGCCAAGGCAGCATCTGTTAACAGGGCACACAAAATTCTTCCACCCAGACCTTCAGGGTGACTTGCGATATGACCCCAAATGATCTTTGGTATGTAAAATAAGGCGTACATGATATCTGCGATTGCCAAGTTCGCCAGAAGAAAATTTACGGGAATCCTAAGATTGGACAATAAAAATGATGTCATCGCGGTCTCAACTGTAAGAGCTATTTGGATTGGATGTCATAGAAATTAACATAATTAAGTATGTAACTTTGCTTGACGAATATATTGTTATTTTCTACTCGTTATTTTTAGGGCCGGACTATTATTTCCCTGGAGGGGAGGGGGGGATAAGAAATATTGAAAAAGATTGTTTGTATGGTCTGAAAAGACAAAATAAATTGTTTGCAAACGTGGTAGGGTAAGAAAAAACTGTTTGCAGAGAAGCCATGTAAAATGTCACAAATATCGTTACTAAAACTGAAATGAAAAAGAAAATTACAATAAAAAATTGAAGCATAAATATAAAAAGAAACACGGTGGGGGTACTCTAAAATAAAAGTGGCATGGTCACTCTGTATAACAAATCTAAAAATAGCTGATCTGGGAATTATTGTGGCAATTAAATCTCAACGTTCCATGTCAACATTTTTTCCTACTGCAAAACTTCATATACCAGGTATTTTTCTCAAGACTTTATTAAACGAATAACATTCTCCAAACTTCAGAAGTCCATGAACTACATGAACGACATAAAATAATGCTAAGTTAATGTCTAATACATGACGCGTTCAAGGGTTTTCATCGAAGGAATGCCACTCGCCTTGCCATTTAATAATGACATTCTTTCAAGAAATGGGCGCATCTACCCCGGGTACCACAGGCCGGGTGGTCCCAGTATGATGGCCCGTGGGAACATTATCAAAGGGCATCAGGACTTCGGTACTCTTAAGAGCCATGGCTTTTGGTACTGTGGAATCGCAAAAAAGCCCGCTACTCCCTTCGGCTATTTCCTATCGTATGCCCTTAATTTGCGTCAGTAGCTGCCAAAAATTTGAAAAGGTGAGTGGAGCGCATATCAACAAAATATAAAGTGGCTATGGCACTATCGATTAGGTTCTTGGAAAAACAGTTTTAAAATAAGGCGATGGTAATATTTAGCACAAATAAAAAGAACACTGAAAATGTGGAAAAAAAGGGTTTGCAAAAAGATGACGATGGAGAAAAAATGTTTGCAGAGACATATATGTTCAAAAAAAAAATGTTTGCAGAGGATAATTTGTCATCCCCCCCACCCCCTTCCCACCACCTTCCAGAAAAATAATTGTCCGTCCCTTATGGGTACCTCATATCTCGATGTCTTATTATGGCAGCACAAACAAGAGAATTTCCCACGATACTCGTAATAACGAGTATAGAAGTTACTGTCGTTATTGTTACGTCATCTGTTTCGTACATAGTGGAAAGGGGTCAGTGTTAATGTCCTCTCTGAAAAACAAAACGAAACAGTTATTTCACTCTTTAAACTAGTAATGGTTGACACCATAGCTGCCCCCGCTCTGTATATTGTCGGGCAATAGTATTCTTGCTCGCTGTGTAGCTCTCTGAAATATACCGATTTCATAATCAAGGTGTTCACACATATTCCATACAATTGAGGTGAGATATATTCAGGAAACGCAAGGTTCCATCCACAGTTTCCGTTCGATTTACACAGCTTTGATCAAAACATTCTCAGTTTCGAGAATAGTTTGTTCTAAACCATAAGAAAAGAAATTAGACATTTAATTTTTCGCTATTTCTATTTCACTTTTTAAATTTAGTTCATTTTATTTGCCGGAAAGTAAGCTTTAGAAATTAAACGGACGTTTGATCAAATCACGCACGAGCATTCTAGTCTTATTTTAAACTTTATAGCGGAAGGACATCTGTCGTGAGCAGGGAATAAGTCAGCACAAAATTTGATGGTCGGCGAATTCCTGTAATCGTCCATCGTTCTGCTAGTGATAAGCTACCCGTTGAATCATTCACTCGTCTTGCTTGTTTGGAGCTCTTATTCCGGTCAAAGAAAGAGAAAGAGTGTCTGGTAAGGTTTCCAATCAAAGATTTGTGAACTCGTGTCTGGCAAAACTCACTTGGTGTTAAAATATACACTGTTATAGGCACCTTATAACTTCATCTGCACTTAACGAGTGTCTTTTGGTCCATAACTTTCATAACAACTGCTCTACAGAATGTCACTGATAACACGTAACGCAGAAGAGTATCGAAGTATGACTGCACAATTAATGTCACAAAATCTACCTATTGTAAGCGGTCCTTTCGGGATTTTTTTTGTGTTTTACGTCATCCTAACCATTTCGTACTTGCGAGAGCAAACAATAGAAACGTCATCATTACCCACCGATTCCTCGCGGCCCCTGTTCAAGCAAATCGAGATTTTTTCTATATTGACGGTATGACTGTATATTTCAACTGTAAGTACTTTCCTTAACATACGCACGAGTTACTAGAGTGCCTCCTCGAGACTTCGCCATTAGGGCGAAATCCCTGCGGGGCAATAATACAGAGTTGCGTTAATATGGATGTAAGAATCGTTATCATAGTCTCTTAGTATAGGTAAATGAAAGAGCCATTAGTTTATTGTTACTTCTGACTAGTGTGCCGGCTAAAAGAAACATTTCTCTATGAAAAACAAATATCGCAGCCAAATTATACCCAATATCGCACTCAGCTTGATTGCGTTTGTCCGTCAACCCTTTTGGTAGCGCCTCTTTTTTGGTTTGGATCTCAAACGTTAAACTGGTTCCACGGCGTAACATGGTTTTTGAGATTTTTGAAGTCTCGGGCAAAGATTTTTGCCCACACCTGCATTCCAAGAGGAATCGAATGGCAAGAAACCAACCTACATATATGTACAGCAATGGACTGATCTGCTTTGTGGCGAAGACGCAGCTAGATTAATAAAAATATACTCTCTATCTCAGATTACTCTCCCATGTATTGCGCGCCTAGGAATATTTCTATGCCTGAAAAGCTCGATTCTTCTGACTGCGATAACTATGATTACAACATTTACATATGCAGTCTTTTCTAAAGAAACGTCCGCAAAACCTTTTCCATAAAGGTGGGCCTTTGCCATAAACAACGACCAATAGCGACACTTAAAAAGTTTCTGAGTTGAATACAGTTTTCTCATCCGTTGAATGCGACCTTGCATACGTTACTCTGTGCTGTGCTTTTCCTCTTGCTACTAAGAGGCGATTTATACTGAATTAGCTATTGAATCAAACTTACTTTTCAGGTGGTTGAAATAATGGCAACAAGGGTCCGTGTTCCGGACTTTCAGGATGAAGTTTTAGTTGTCCTGATCAGAAAATTGTCAAGGTCAAATGAAAGTTTTTTCTGTTTCCATACCGGATAACCGGGTTTCACCGTTAACAGTGACAGAACTTAACCATACCTAACTACGTACGCCCGCCTTTTAAGAGTTAGAGGATGAGCAGGGGAGTCCCAGGCTTTCAGCCTAGATATTTGATATGGAACATCCAAATTATGGTAATTGATAGCTCCTAAAACAAGAGACAGGTTAAGAGTCACGGTTACGCCAAACGGTAAACGTGAATTTGTACCACGTGACCAAGTTTTAACATTAAGCGTCGTTTACGGTTTATTACTTCTACTAAAAATAAGTTGTTTCACGCCAGATTTTTTTTTTTCAAAAGAATCGTTCTGCATATTTTTCATCTGCTTGTTTACTGTTCTGAGAAATTCTCAACTTGAATCTGACGTTTGCCGTTTGTCGTAAACGTGACTCTTAATCTCTCTGATGAGTGAAATTTAACGCTAACTGAGCCAGAGTTTTGCGCTCACTGTTTTAACTATCTTCCTCTACTGCTGTCAGGGTTGATTCGTTTGTTTGTTGTTTGGTTGTGAAATGGGTCGTCGGTTTATTCTTTAATCTAAAATTATATTTCGGAGCGACTTTGAAGGTTGCAGGCTTTAACAGTATAGGAAAACCCTTACGTAGCTTCATGGGTTTCAGAAGCTGCATCTAAAATGAGCTTTAGAAATTTTTTTCTGTTTCATTAAGATTTGGTTAAAGTTATTCCTAAAACACCACGTACTGTGGTGAACGTTTGTAGGATTTGAACCCCATCGTTTCGCGTTATCAGGTTCGTATATTTTCCGTGCCCAAATTTTAAAAAAAAATACAGTTCAAAGTTTACTCAGGCCTTTGAGCAAAAGAGATGCTGTCAGGAGTTCATCTATTATTAACACGGCATTTAACGTGAAGGAAGTTTTAAAGGTTTTAAGAAACAATTACTTGGCTTCTGAATAAAAAAATTGCTTTTGTTATGAATGTGTCATGAAATTTTTCATTATGTCTTATCTCATTTAGTGAAGAGTATTGCAGTCTAGTACAATTGAAGGCCGCCTTTTTTGCTTGCATGGACTGAATCAAGTGAATGCTGCGTAAATGTCATTGAAATTGCTTTTAAGGATTAGTGTGTTAGCATTGTAAAGTTTCCAACAATAAATTTTCTGTCTTCTTAGTCTTTTCACTATGTTTTTTGGAGAGCTGGAAAGCTCACCTAACTTGCATTGAACTTTCCTCGCTACGTGTTGAGCGACTAAGAGCGATACTACGTTAGTGTAGTGTTTTAAGATTTCCTTGCAGTGGTCAATTTTGGATGCTTAGAAAATACATAGGTTATTGTGGATGGAGAGAAAGTATTTTTCAGGCTCATTTTGCCAAAGTTGTGTGCATGGAAATGAAAGTCGGCTAGTTCAATACCCAGCCGGAAATAAATTGACTGCATTTCATCGTTTTAGCATCCAAGCTTATAGAGATTTATGTGCATTATTAACTACAGTTTGTATGACTCCCTGTCTTTCTATTTACTCTATTTACCTGTTTTTGACCCGTAGATAAGGAGGGGGGGGGGGGGGGTCTCCAAAAGGTTTTTTTTTTTTTCGGCCCTTCGGACATCAGTTTGGTCTAAAAATAAAGGAGGGAGCCGGGTCCCCCGGACCCCTCCCCTGGATCCGCCACTGTTTTCTTACAAAGCCGATCATTTCTAGCGAAAGCGTGAGGCCTCGTTGCTACACTTCTTGTGGAATGTAAAAAGTTTCACGCATGAGCCACGCTTCAAAAGTTTGACCAAACCTAAATGTGTTCAGTTGTCCGATTTTACATGTTCGTACCTACGTTTGCATGAAAGTAAAATGTCGACATCAATTGCAGAGAAATCGTAGTATGACTACAATAATTCTTTTAAAAGGGGGTCTTGCGCGCTGAGCGTTGCTTTTACTAGGTAAACTAGACTATTCATCAGACGACGCGAGAAGTAACAACTAAGAGAGGTTACCTGATAGTCAAAGATGGCACCAACTTCGCGCACTGCCTTCCATTAAAATGAGAGACAATTTGCTAAATGAGGCAATTATTACAAATAGGAAGGTAGAGGCTGTAATAACTACAACCCTTCATATGTCAATATAAAGACAAGTATTAAATCTATTACCTGCAGGTCTTGCATCAAATATATTTATTTGTTTCATTGCTTAAGCTGAACTGCTGTTTCTTGTTCTTATTTTGCTATATTTGGGTAATAACAAGTGGATTTTACTCAAAATATATATGAGCATTCAAATTTTTTGTTTGCCAGATATCTTTTCACAAATTAAAGTTGTTTTCACAAGTGCGATATCGTATTGCCTTGTGTAAATACGTACAGAATCATAATTTCAACGCTCCTAATAGCTCAAGAAATAAATAATTCACCGTATTGTCAAAAGGTGACAAAAATGACATGTTTTTTGTTTTTACCGATTCTTGCAATGTCTGCTCGACTTTCGAGACGGATTCTTTCGGGCACCAGGTTCACAGGTGAAAACTTTTAAAGTTTCGTAGCAGTAAAGAAAGAGGGAACAACTCCCTGAATATATCTCTTTTTCCATGTTTACTGGCGCGAAAATTACTCAGTTGGGAAATTAAGACGGAATCCATCAGGAAATTAAGTAATTTTAATTTTTAGTGGACAAAAACCTTGTACCAGAATAATTTAAACAATATTGCATTCTTTTTAACATTTTTCAAGGGCTAAAGATGTAATAAATCATCTGTAGTAACACCAAAAAAAAATATGGGAGCCCGAGAAAATGGATGTCAAATTTCACAAGAATTGTGATTACACAGGTAAAATTCTGAAAATTTCATGTGTAAGATATAATTTTGTGAAATTTGGCATTCATTTTCTCGGGCTCCCATAATATATATATATATATATATATCTAGGAAGTCTGTGTTTCGATTTTTCCGTAGTAGAGTGCTCGATACGCTAAAGTAGAGCGTGATATAAATATTGGAAGTAGGAAAAAAACTACACTTTCATCCCGACAAGCCTGTTTCGTGATCTCTCAAAGTATATAGTCGATGGTTATGAATATTCTTATCATTAAAATCCCCTGAAGAGTGAGAGATCACGAAACAGGCTTGTCGGGATGAAAGTGTAGTTTTTTTCCTACTTCCAATATTTATATATATATCTATATATATCTATATATATAGATACGTAGACTTGAACTAGGTCGAAAACATTTACTTGCTACTCAGAGTTTTATGCTTCATGAGAAGCAATCATCAGGCAACTGCCAAAAAGAAACAATACATGGTGTTTTACAGTGATTTAGAGTGATTTTGAAAAAAAAAAATATATATGATTTATTACTTCTTTAGAAATTGATAAAAATGTGAGAAAGAATGCGATATGCTTTAAATTAATCTGGTACAAAATTTATTACGACGGTATTGGCGGTGAAAATGTCAGTTGAAAAGTAAGTTCACTTTCAGTTTCAATCGCTTTTATTTATCCTTTTTCCCCCGTTTTTCAAATGTTGGCGAAATTTTCATGTCTCGAATTCTAAAGGACTGCACCCAAATCCTGAAAAAAAAAATCCTTGTGTTGTGATTTCGTCCTCCATAAAACGCGAAATTAGAAAGTCTCGCGCATTCATGGGATAAAAAATCGTGGTGCTCGTGCAAAGCTTTTCAGAAGTTGCTCTGTTGATTTTCCCGTTCTCGTTGCTGTCGTCGCCGTCGTCGTTGCTAAAGCTCCTTGTTATGTTACACTGTTCGCTCTCCTTTATGGATTCAGTTCCAGTTTTAAAACAATACTAACATTCTTCCAAATTGTCGTGACAGTCTTTGTCTTATACGCTGGTGGACGGCCTATTTCGAGCCACTCCCCGATACAGTCCTCTATGACTGGTGTAGTTATAATTAAATTTCGACCCTGCTCGCCATAGTGTCTCCAGTAGCTTAGTGGTTAGAGCATCTGAATTAGAACTCGGAGGGTCGTGAGTTCGCCGATTCTCTCCTGGAGCTCGGAATTTTTTCTGAGCTCTCTGGTCTTAGAATTCTAAAAATTATATTTTACAGTCTTGGTCTTGACCCAATACAGTCCTCTATGACTGGGTTCTGGTAGATATATTTGAATTTTCACCGTACTTGCCGTTGAGCCTCCGTAGCTCAGTGGTTAGAGCATTCGAACTAGAGTTCGGAGGGTCGTCAGTTCGATTCGCATCTAGAGCTTTTTTCTAAAGCTTTCTATTATTATTCTTCCAACTTATTTAAGTCATAAGAGACTTACTAGTATACAAAATTGGGCTTCCAGTGTAATAATCATTTATTGGAAAACTTCGTTATCTTCGTATTTACTGGCAAGTCTCTCTCACCATTTGTGGTTGTTTTTCGCAAATTTTATTTTCATTTGAACAGCATTAGCTAAGATAAGCATTGAGATAAAACTTATTAGAGTGACAATTCGTTTGTTAATGTTGATGCACTTGGGGCTCAAATATGGGAGGGGTTTTGTTTAAGGTAGAACTGCTTTCGGTAACAAGATTTTAAAAATAATCACCATTCTCATTATTAATCTATTTTGCTTGATTTTCTAACACTGTATGTTACATCATTAATTTACATTATAATAAATCAAAGTTTCTGTAGAAGCTATCCAGTTTCTCCCTTTTCTTTTTCTAAGCCCTTGGCTGAGTGATTACTTTTGTTGACTAACTCGATGCTATGCGATTGAGAATTTGAGCGGCCTCTGGGTTCCGATAGGCGTGAACTGCAGTACAGCATTCTCTTCATCTTTTCTCTGAATCGATGGTTGATCAGCGCGTAAACAAATGGATTGACTGCGCAGTTGAACATGATGATGGTGTGAACAATAGGAAATATGACGGGACTAAACTTAAGGCTGTTTGTTTCCTCGACGGCGTGTATCATTATATCTGGGAGCCAAGTGATACCAAATATGGTACTGACTGTTATAATCATTAAGGTCACTCGCTTTCGTACCTTCAGCACACCCTGCGTAAGAAATAAAAAAACACATTTACAGGTTGTAGTAACATTCGCTGTTTCAGAAAAACACTTTGTAACGAAGCAAGATATACCTTGGGACTGTGTCGGCCAGCTTTGCTCTAGCTAAGTGCACCTATCGCGCTAGGCTTTCTGCCTGGCACCTCGCATACTCGCCTCTGGAGGAGGCAGCGTGGCCGAGTGGTCAGCGTTTTGGGCTCGCAATTCGGCGGTCCCGGGTTCGAGTCCCACTCTACCCACATGCTAGATTTGCTCTCGGTCGTCTCCAGTTTAGATCCTAGGCCACGTTTGTGAATGGCCAACTGGTTGCCTCTAGCCTGCGAGCAGGCTCATTTGTTTGAGCTAGCTCAGGTAGAGTTTTGGCGGCCCCTCGCGTGAGGAAAAGTAACCTCTGATGCATTTGAGTATAACAGCTGCACGTGCAACTTCCTGTCATTATCTTTACATTTGCTTTGCTCCTATTGGATAGTATCGACACAACGAAAGGGGCGAAACTGAAAAACCAATAGCCCGCGTGCAGGCTCACTTTTCCTGGCGCGATGGCGGCAAAATTTTTTCCGGATTAAGCACAAGTGAGCCTGCTTGCAGGCAAGGTAGTCTCTAATACCATTTTCTGCACTGAAGCACCAACTCCGCTCTATGGCCATTCTCGTCCCCAGAGCCCTTCGTTTCTTGGTCACGTGGTCGGGAAACGAGGGGCGAAGCAGCCGTTACCGGATGTCAGAAAATTTCTGACATCCGGTCGCGCATGTGCAAAAGTTACAAATATCACTGCTAATGCTCATAAAGGATTTTTGTCCCTCACCGCTCTAATGGGGGAAAAATTTTATTTCCTGAGCTCTCCCTAGAGAGTGGCTTCTTTGGGATGTTTTGAAATGCACCACTTCACTCAACTTGGATGCACTGATAATCTGGAGAATTTGAAGAACACAGTAACAGAGACCGGCTGAACACACTGTTTGTTTACAGAACTGAGACAATTAATCGGTAGACTATCGTGTGAGTTATGTGAAAGCAATATCGCGAAGATCGATATAATGCGGGAAAAAGTCAATCTAAAAAGGTATCTTGTTCCATGTCCTGCAACTGCTATCTTACTTCAAAATGCTTTTTGAAACGAAACCATTCATGTGTTGTGTTAGGAGAGTAAAATATATATTTCATTTCACTCGAGCTGGCTGTGTGTTTTCCTATGTTTATTTCCTTTTGTGGCGTCGCATGTCGTGGTTTTAATTTTGCCCAAGAGCTTTTGTGTACAACACGTGTTAGACAACCGAAGGATTTACGTCGAAATAATTAAAACAATATTAATCATTTTACCGACCCAGGAGAAGTGACAGTCTAATACACCTCCATGGACTCGTTCCATGGGCTTCCATGCATGGCAACTTTATACAGTACTGAGTGAATCAAATTCCAGTTCAGAACTTGAACCCCAGTTTCCTAACCCTAATCTTAAAACTTCTGGGTCATTTGGTGTTTATGGAGGCCATTCAGTGTTCCGCTAAAAGGGTTTATCCTCCCTAAAGACTTCAGGTATCATCTTCTAACTAAAAATCATCAATAATTTTGCTGTCAGATTCAGAAAATCATTAATACCTGAAAAATGTTGATTGTGTAGTGACCAATCACCATAATGTTTAGTACACATGCACGACCAAACCTCAAAATCGCAAAGTAATTACCACTGCTGTGTGAGGTTTTGTTTTCTCACCCCTTATTAGCTTTTTCTTTGCAATGCAATAGCATTGCTAAATAATGTTTGGTGTTCATGGTTTTGTAACTTTCACAGTATAGGTGAGCTCTAGTCACCTCTGTTATAGGGGTATCAACAGTTATATCTACCTTTGATTACCGTTTACTAATAAAAAGTGTTTCCCAGGACCCTAGTTTAGTAGGAAGTGATGGTAATTATGCAAAATGCATCCAGAGAGAAACCTGTATAAGTATCACTTATGAGCTCATGAGTTACACATCTTTGTAAGGGGTTTCAAGGGTTTTTTTTCTTAGGGGAGGGCTTACAACCAGGAACATTTTTTCTTGTTCACTGGTAAATCAGGGCCTATAACTGGGGGGCTTATAAGTTGGGGGAAAGGCTTAAAAGCAGTAGTTTATACCTGTGCCAGACATTCAGGTTTTGGGGAAGGTGCAAAGAGAACAATTAAAACTGAAAAAAACCCTGCTTTTTAAATGCTCTACTTCTCATTATCTGAATACCTAGAATGGGTTATCATAAGCTATATAGCTGTACTTTCTTATCTGGAACAGTGAAATGTAGAGTGACATAAGCACTGTATATAGACTGTATGCTTTAAGAGATCCCCCCGTTAAGAAGTACACTTTGAGTAACACACAACCCAAAAGCATTTTCTTGGGTAGCTGCTCTCATCATGTTTTGAGACTGGAGTGCAAGACCTGCAAGGTTTGAAATTGGGGATAGAACTTTGGATCAGGCCTGAAGTAGGATAGTGAAAATCACATAGTTTGGTCAAAATTTGGCAAGGCAAGAAACATACTGTGGGGTGAATCTGAACTGAGTTTTAGGGGATAGTGCCCAACCCCCAATCCTCACCCTCTGCAGTTGTATTGAAACTGAATGTGGTTCTTTATAAAGTTAAAGTACAATATCTGCTCACAGGTTTTGATAATGTATAATTTTTTAGCCCTTAAAATTCATTATTTTGTGTTATAACATGAGGCCTCCAACTAGGAAAAAGGTTTAACCAGAACTGAATCATTGACCAGTGGAAGCAAGTTTCAATTTGGCTCATCATTATTTGTCAATAACCAAGTAAACTAAGGTGCCCTATGCTTCAGTAAGCCAATGCTGTGTGCAAGCTCAAGGAGGGGTGGAGAGCAGGTGGTTAGGATTGGCGAGTAAACTATGATATTACTGTTGATCAAGCTATAATGTTATCCACCCTATCAAAGGTGACATACTGCAAAATCCAATTGTTATCATCAACAACCACTCACCCCACTATGATGCAAAATAGACTACTCTAGGCTGTTGTTCATTTATCATTTTATTTATTAAGAGTACATCCACGATACAACCAGGCAGGGGCGGCACAAGCCATCTAACTGATTTCGATGAAACTTGGCCAGTTTGAAGGGGTCCACCCAAAACTACTTCACTGTAAGATTAAGGAAATTTAGTCGAAACCGGGGGGAGTTGACCGCCCCCTTGTTTTTTTTTAAAAAAAAATGACCAAAAAACGCCTAAAAATTGGTCAAAAGTATTAAAGCTCTACTGCTAAAAGAATTCCATCAAATCTTTTCATATTTTCAGTGAATGTTATCCTACCCAAAGACAATTTATTGTAACTGTTTCGTTCTTCTACGACAAGTTCCTATAACACAAGTCATCTCAGCCAGGACCCCCCGTCTTACCCAACAGTGAAAACTGTTGAAATATTCAAAGTTTAGGCCAAAATATCTCCAATGCCGGAGCATGCTTTAGAAAACGGAGCATACCGTCTAGAAGGCGGGACTTCATACTAACAATATTTGCAAAAAAAATCTTTGGGCACTCATTTAATTATTCCACAGGGAGACTGCAAACACGTCGTCCACCACAGGGTACCAGTGTCAATTTTGTTTTCATTATAACACGCTAATTCGGTAATTATCGCACAGCAACGGACAGACAATGCCACAAAATGATTACACGCCATACACTTACATGAAATAGAACCATTTCTATCTAATTGCCTAAATAAAAAAAGGGCCCACCACAGGGTACCCACGTCAATCTTTTTTTTCCCTTTCATTATAGTGCGCTAATTCGGTAATGATAACGTAGCAACAGACAGAAAATGCCTCAAAATGGTTACACACTATAAACGTTAATGAAATTGAACCAGTTCAAAAGCTTTAGTTTGTTCTAAGCCATGAAAATAAGAATCGGCGGCCTTATGATGACCTCTATTATTGTATAAGTGAACTTCGTGACGAAATTTACTCTTCGCTAAGTCAAACACCTGAGTCACAGAACACTATCAAAATGCTTACATTGTCTGTATTTGAACTTTAGAATGATTGTATAATAAAATTTGCTTTTGTTCGTCTGGTAAAGGAATAGTACAATTGCTTGAAACTTGCACGCCACATTGCATCTTGGAACAGAAACGTTATGCAAAAGAATTCCCTTTTCTGAAAATAAATTGATTTGCTTGTGACTCAAGTCGGTTGCCT
This sequence comes from Porites lutea, assembly GCF_958299795.1. Classification (NCBI taxonomy): domain Eukaryota; kingdom Metazoa; phylum Cnidaria; class Anthozoa; order Scleractinia; family Poritidae; genus Porites; species Porites lutea. Next base: position 37,577,362 of record NC_133201.1, read on the forward strand.
AATACGCCTGAAAAGGAGAAAAAAAGGAGAAAACTTCTTTTTTTCTAATCCCTGGAAATTACTTCCTGGCAAGCGCATACATCTTTGTAATTTGATAGCTTGATTCGATTTTCCATAATAACTACAAACAGAACAAACGTTCGCTTTAAAAATACAAATTGACGCGAACGAATTGAGTTGTTTTGTTTTCTTCTTTAAAAACGGAGTTTTTACATGTATAAAGGTTTGGCGATCGTAAATGTTGAATTCGGGCTTAGGGTATGTAATAGACCTAACAGCCCAGTGTTGAGATTCACACGCTTTCTATAAATAGACCGTTGATTGGAAAAAGCGTACACGCGCATGGATATTTCAAAGTGTTCCTCACATGCGCCGATCGGTTAGAGGTATAGGATGTAGAGGTGAAAAGGTCTCTCGTTAAAAACGATGTCGCAGTTTTCGTGCACTGTACCAGTGAGTGTGACGTATCAAGTAGATACCCCGATCGTACACAGTTTTTTCCTTTGAATTCTTGCGTCAGTGATGTAAAGGCGCACTTGAGAGAATTGCAAACAACACAATCATGTGTAGCCTCTGAGAGAGAGAGCTGATACTTGCTCGTGTCGGTTTGTTTGACGAGGAGGGTAAGGATATGGTTATTTTCCCAAAGCATCGCGTTTTACTTGGAGTAAAGTATTGTCCTTCAAGAAAATGCCAGCATCCGCTTCATGGTCGCCGTAAGGGTAAAGTATCCAGAGGGGTGAACTTGAAAATGTCGAAAGTGATAAAGGAAACGTGGGACGTTTTGGTTCCCGTAGGCTCAGGTAAGCGTGATCACTGAAGGTAAATACGGTACTTATACATGCTTTGCTTTCTTGATGATTTAGCCTCATGTAAGGGAATCAAGACAGGGTTCCAATCACTGTATTCCAGTATTTGTCAGTGGAACTTGGGTTCTTTTTCAATCATTAGTGGGATTCCGGATTCCACTAGCCAAATTTTTCTAGGATTCCGGAATCCGGATTCCTTCACATGGGGCAAATGATTGACTAATACACAAGTTTAGTCAATTGTTTTATTAATATTTTCACAAGTGGGAAAGGAGTTTTTTTTACTTTCTTTTTTTTTGGCGGGGGTGGGGGGAAGGATGGAAGATCTTGTAAGAAATTAATTATAAGTTATAGGGTATGATATTTATTTCGCAAAAGAATAACAAACAAACAAACAAATAAGCGATTGTGTGGTGAATTTTGATCTACAAGAGTTTTAATCTATTTTTAAATTTACCAGGTCAATTTGCCCTTCCGTTGTTTTCCTTTTTGTATCTTAGCTAGTTACGTTCTAACGGTAGCCTATAGTTATAGGTTCCTGCTTCTAATCGGTCATTTTTCCCCAGGAGGGGCGGGGGATAGGGCAATTCTCTCAAAAGCTACAGTGATTATACAGATTTTTTTTTTGCGAAACCTCAGGGCCAGGCCTTTTAATATAGAGCCCGGTGTCAATTAAGAATGAGTGTTCTAGAACGGGGCGTGAAAATAAGCGCCTCACTGAAAAATTATCAGATTTCTGTTTTAAATCCGCACTGAAATTGCCGCTAATTATACATATACTGATGGCTTACGCTGGCCCACCACATCGCGCGGACTTCTAGCATTTTCTACAGCACTAATCACTAATACTTCCAACAGGCCTAGGGCCCTCTTTTGACTAGGAATGGCGGCACAAACCTATTTAGAATCTAGCTTGGTTAAATCCCTCCCTCTAGGAAATATTAGAATGCCTAAATGGATGCAGGCAAGCCGTTTATTGCTTGGGAAAAGTTCCAAACAGTTTGTTCTATCCAGCCTGTTAGCACGAACTAACAAACTATAATGCTACCAAAACTCATTTTAGGTTTATTCTTGTACGCAGGGGTTTGTAGACAAAGCCGTGGTGACCATGTAAGAACTGTAGGTTCTACTGACGCGGATTCCGAAGTACAAGATCCCGGACTGGCGTCCACGTCTCACCGAGAGCCTCAGATTCACGAACCTTCATGTTCTACGGAGTCCGCAGAGGAAATAGTAGAGCCACCACAGTTACTACCGCCTGCTACAGAAGAATCAGAACAATTGTCTGCTACCCCTGTCCTTCACGTAAGATTCCAAGAAGATCTCATTAGTGAGGTAAGTTCTTCTTCGGCAGTGTGTGAATGAGTTTACTGATTTCAAAGGGGCGGGACGTTTGCGTCACTTGCTTTGTAATCGTTGTCATAGTCCACTGATCTTTAGAACAAATCAGGAAAGGAGGGAGAGGGGTCGTTGTTGCTTGATGTATTGGGCATAATGTTGGTTCTCACACTAATTTGCATAGACTCTGAATAAAATCGGAATAATTCGTTAAAATTGGCTGTTATACTGAGAGTCACTATATGGTTGAGTCATAAAATTTTCTCCTTTCAAAGAATGCCTGTCTTCGAGTATGCTTTGCGGTCGTGGTTTCGAATGTTGCTCACTCTTATTTATGGAACTTCATTTGAAGCATAAAGCGCGGAATTTTATAAAATATAATCATCAATAACTCGTAACAATTACTATTCAAAGCTCATTCTACTCCTGTTATTAATCTTAGAGAGGTTTGAGCAGATTCATGTAGCGTTCAAACCAAGCCAACGGGCGCAAAGCATACCGGCTAACAGGAATTCTTTAATGTAAAACTTGTGCACGCTGACTATACGGTAATAATAATGCCAAACTGATGGAATAATTAGATATTTCCTAGATACAGCTTTTTTCTCTTCCAGCATAGCGATCGCGACTCAGACCCCAGCGACCGCCATTCAGACGCTTTGTCGCGGACGTCGTCTGGATCCCAGGAGTCTCTTGGCGCAGCAGAGACGTCGGCAGAATGGCAGCCCACCCCTCAAAAACGGCACCGCCTTTACTACCTTAATAATTTCCTCAAAATGGCTACTGAAGGCAGGGTCAGCCCGGTGAGGTCACAGTGCCAATGTGACGTTCTTACTATGTCATCCAGAACCCAGCGCTACTACCGGAAAAAAGCGGAGCAGACTATCGAAGGCGTGATTGAATCCATTGCCCCTGGCAACGCCTCCTGGCTCTACCCCCAAGTCATGCAACGGCGGATTCGTTTACAAGCGGCCGAGGGTATAGTCGAAGACACGCTGGTTGCCAAACTGGTGATTCTGTATGAGGAAGCCGCCAATTGGTACACGAGACAGCAGATCCTGTTGCTTTTCGTGAACGACTACTCGAAGAGCGAGCTATTGGCTTTGATTCCGGGTCTCTCAAAATGGAGAATCGACGAGGCAAGGAAGCACGCTTTCCAAACTAAGCCCGGGCAACCCATTGACCCACCAAGGATCACCAGATGCCGTTTGGATGCTGTGAAAGTTGACCATGTCATGGTAAAAAATGCTTTACTATTATGATTTTCAGACACGTACATATATCCACTTATTTGATGAATGCAGTCAAAACTGACAACGCAGGCTGTTATCACTGCGCATTTCTTCTTTTCAGTCTTCCAAGCCTTGAATAGCGAATTGGTGTTCGCATAGCTCGTTATGACTTTAGTGAGGCCCAAGCTGGGAAAGACATATTTGACCGCCGAGCCGCCGCCTTGAAGAGCCACATTAGGCGCTACATTAATGAAGGCAATGACGTCAAGACAGCAAGTGACATGAAAGCTGCTATTGACTCTCATGGGGGCGTCAAAGGCTGCTACTCAGTGGTGTGCAAGGTTGACGAAAGACTGGTCCCAAAACATGACCAAGCACTCGCTGAGTGGCATACAGTCTTTGAACAACTTCGTGTTCACTGAAAGTGGAGAGATGATCGCTTGGCGGGCCTACAATGTCGGACCCGGAAAGGTCTTTTCCGCGGCGTCGCTAGCGCGTCTAGGTACCCCTCAAGGCCCGACAAACTTACAAGTTCTCCAGGCATTCAATAGTCCTGACATACTGACTGGTGTCTTCCGTGCATCTTCCAGCACGCAAGAACAGCAGCCCGTAGCACCTCCAATGGACCCTATAGCCGTAGAACGGATTCAGCTTGAAGAAGAAGAGCGTGTGGCCTTTGGCTGCCCAGAGGAGGGTTGCATAAAAGTTTACCAAAGTCACAGCAGCCTTCAGCGTCACCTCGATGCCGGGAAACACCTTCTCGCGTTAGAGAGAGAGTCCACGTACGACGTGATAAAAAAAAAGTGGACAGAGACCTGCAAGTCAATTTCTGGTAGCTACGTGGAAGCAGCTCAGCTGCCCACATCTGCATCCGCCTCAGTTTCCCATAGCCAGTCGGAAGACCCGCTGCCAACAGCTGACATGGGCTGGGCATTAAAAAAGACCAAGAAGTCTGTTCATTTCGCCACTAAAGTGCGCAAATTTTTGCGTGAAGTCTTCCTTCAAGGAGAGGACACCGGGAATAAAGCAGCGGCTGAGGATGTAGAAGCACGAATGAGGTCCGTGCGAACCGCTGAGGGAACGAAGGTATTTACCAAAGACGAGTGGCTGACATCTACCCAGATCTCCAGATATTTCAGAAGAATGGCCGCATTAAACAGGAGTGGGGGTCTTCATAGAAGAGAGGAGGTGAGGCCAGCGCCAACAGAACCGGTACCCGAGGGAGGAGAAAGCGAAGATGAGGAGAAAGACCCATATGAGGCTGAAGCTCCCCTTATCAGAACACGGCTTCAAATCAGGAGGGAGCTACAACTGTAACTTTACTTTCGATGGGAGTGTTTGTCTGTTTGATTATATCTATTTTGACTTTTGTCTTTGATAGTTCTTACAAAGGACAGTTCTTTAGGGCACAAGTCACAAAAACACGCAGTTGATTTTGTTTTCAGTATAGCAAGGTCTTTCTGATAAAGTTTTCTGCATCAAGATGCAATGTGGCGTGCAAGTTTCAAGCAAATGTATTATTCCTTTATTAAATGAACAAAAGTCAGTTTCATTATACGATTATTCTAACGTTCAAATACAGACAATGTAAGCATTTTGATGGAGTTCTGTGACTCTCGTGTTTCACTTAGCGATGAGTAAGTTCCGTCACGAAGTTCACTTATACAATAATAGAGGTCATCATTAAGCCGTCGATTGTCATTTTCATGGCTTAAGACAAACAAAAGCTTTTGAAATGGTTCAATTTCATTAAATTGTATAGTGTGTAACCATTTTGCTGCATTTTCTACCTGTTGCTATGTCTTTATTACCGAATTAGCGAGTTATGATGAAAAAAAAAATGAAGTGGGTATCCTGTGGTGGGCCAAGTTTTTTTTAATTTAAGCTATTAGATAGAAATGGTTCTATTTCATCAAAGTGTATGGTGTGCAACCATTTTGTGGCATTATTTGTCTGTTGCTGTGCCATAATTACCGAAGTAGCGCGTTATAATGGAAAAAAATTGACGAAAGTACCCTGTGGTGGACAACGTGTTTGCAGTCTTCCTGTGGAATAATTAAATGAGTGCCCAAAGATTTTTTTGTAGATAATGTTAGTATGAAGTCCCGCCTTCTAGACGGTATGCTCCGTTTTTGGAAGCATGCTCCGGCATTGGAGATGTTTTGGCCTAAACTTAGGATATTTCAACAATTTTCACTATTGGGTGAGAGGGGGGGTCTTGGCTGAGATGACTTGTGTCATAGGAACTTGTCGTAGAAGAACGAAACAGTTACAATAAATTGTCTTTGGGTAGGATAACATTCACTGAAAATATGAAAAGGTTTGGTGGAATTCTTTTAGCAGTAGAGCTTTATACTTTTGACCAATTTTTTAGGTGCTTTTTGGTCATTTTTTTTAAAAAAAACAAGGGGGGTGGTCAACTCCCCCCGGTTTCGACCAAATTTCCTTAAACTTAGAGTGAAGCAGTTTTGGGCAGACCCCTTCAAACTGGCCAAGTTTCATCGAAATCAGTTAGATGGCTTGTGCCGCCCCTGCCTGGTCCTTTCGTGGATGCACTCTTAACATCTCAGCTGTCCCTGACATCGTCAAAAAATCTAGACCAGTTTTCACATAATGTATGCCTAGTATAAACAGGCAAGTTTTTTTGTATTTTACAATTCTTAAACCAAAAAGGTTGCGAACATTGTGCTACCCTATGTAGTGATCAGATAACATAATTATTTATCAAGAAAAATTGTGCAAAAGCTGCTTCTTTGTTAACTGTTCATCAGTTATAAATAACCCCAGAGAGCCCCTTGTTTATCTTTGTCTAAATGCTACACGACTGGAAGCCAAGCAAGGACTGTTAGGATGAGAATATCTTCTCGCAAAACATTTGTAACAAGTCGGCCACATAGCCTTTCCTTTCACAGCCCAATTCTTACTGTTAAGATAAAAATTAAAAGAAAGCCTCCGAATTATCTAAGCATGATTTAAGCATTAATTAAGTGGACGAAAACGTGGATTGGAAAGAGTACTTGCTCTATCCTCTTTACACAATTAAAAAATTGCCTTTTGCATGCAGCCCAAAATAATTCATAAGCAATTCAGTTCTGGCTTTGTGCACTGCCATCAGTGGTCTAATGAAATAAAGGCATGTAGCAAAATATTATCTTGACCTTAGTATAGCAAAGGAGATGTTCATTCAGCAGAAAATACAATAAATTAAAAAGCACACTAATGTAGTCGGAGCTTGATTTCCTTTCCTACTGTAGCACCGATGAATATCCAGAGGAATTAGAAAAACTGATTAGTCTAATTAATAACGCCATACAAGTACAGTATTAACGAGCAAGGAGCAACAGTAAGAGCTAACTAACCATTACTCCTCCCTTCAGTTTCCCAGAAGATGCGACGGTCGAGACAGGGGCAAAGTTTAAATTAGCGCACACCGAAGGCAATACTTTCTTTGTCAAGGCTCGTTGTCTTCGTAGAAACTTCTCAAACTTTATCTGCAATTCTCTTCTTCACTGCTATTGCATATAAACAAAACAGGATTGTCGCAATCAACGAAACTTAGACACTGATTTTATGTTTGCAGGTCGAGAGGGCACTAAGTAAAATGTTATACGCAGTAGATTATACTTTTAATTTGCTTTGCGCATTCAGTTGCCTTCAGCCAATGAAAAAATTCGTATTTTCCGTTGCGTCCAGAGCCACTGGTCGGTTACAAATTAAGCCGAGTGGCTCTGGGGACGAGAATGTTCTATGGCCATTACATTACGCATGCGCATAACCATATCACCCCGGCAGGGTCAGCCATGAACAGCTGTTTCGTCCTCATTATTACTAATCAGCTGGCATAGTCCCAGGCAAGAGGTCTCACTTTTTATGCTAAGAGAGAGAAGGGCGACTGCCCATCCCATTTATTTTCATTTCTAATGGGCAACTGATGTTACAAATTTGTATGAGAAACTAACTGATGGATACTAGGGTGTTACGAAGTCAGGGACTAGGCTAGTAGGAGGACTAAGTTTTCAACAAATGCACTATATGTTTACCACTGAGCGAACGTAAAATATCACTGCAGGCCCAAGACTGGGAGAAGGCATCTAAATCTTTATATTTATAAGAATAACGAAAATGTTTAATGCTAAAACGCTCTTTGGTGAGTAGACGTGAGAAATTCTGTAGATTGACAGTTCGACGTTTGTGGACCGGTATATTGCGGACAGTCCATATAGTATAAGGTGTAAAATTAAATAAGATAGTTACACATTCGAGTGAGGAGATCAATTTGGTACAAGTGTGGCTTACAGCATAAAGTGCGATCTACCAAATATAAAACAACTTTCCTAAACCTCCGTCATTTTAAAATTTCTGTGTTAAATTTTATCTAAATCATCTCTAATACAGCCGAGATATAAGCGTTTTAAAAGAAATGGCGTAAGCCAAATTTTGCCTTCTGAATTTATTCATAGATAGGTGTCCCCCGCGAGCTTAACCCTAACCTCTGTTACCATTGAGAAATATTTGAATATCAGTTCTGTCACAAGGTGTGTCGTCGACCATTTTCTTATTGGGATTGGTATATATTTGAATAATAAAACAAGCATTTTTTAAGTATCATCTTTGTTACAGATATATATTAATTAAACCCTGGAACAGTATCGGACAAACAGTACCAAATAGTTAACAAGTAAACAAAAGAAAATATCATTCCCATAAAGCAATTTGTTTTCCCCCACAAAATTTTGCATGACATCGTTTTCAATTTTTTTTGAGACTGGCGACCGTACTTTAAAAAAAATTAAAAACAAACTTTGGAAAAATATTTGGGGAAAACAAGGTGCGTTATTGGGAATATGAATCTAGCAGATAGTGCGTAGTACTCCGCTATCTGTTCCAAGGGAAAGTAAAATCACTCTAGCTATTAAGACAGAAGTATAATCAGAAAGAATATTGCATAAGCTCTACTAAATCTCATCAGAGGAGCTTAAGCCTAAGCGTTTCTATGTATTAAGGTTTTGATATGTGACAAAAATCTACCTTCTGTCGATGTGTGAGATGAACGTTGTTGCTCCTGGTCCACAAGGAGTACAAGACTCTGGAATATAACCCAATCATCACCGCAATCGAAATAACAACCATGGAAAACCATAAGAAAAAAGAACCTTTGCGTAGCCAATTTTTGTAGGAGGGCTGCCTCTTGGTGCAGAACTTTGATTCGCGTTTTCTGAATTCATTGTCTAATGCCATGTTTATAACTCCCGGGATTTGCAAAAATAAAGAAAAGACCCAAAAACAAGGTATAATGATCTAGGAATGGAATATAAAAACAACATTAGATTAAATCGAACTCTGCTAAGAATTTACATTTTCAGTTATTTACAAAGCTTTTACTTTGTGCTGTGCCACAAGTGAAAAAGTAGGAGCGAGGACTGGATTGAGACGGAAGTAAATATTAAGTAGTGAGGAGTACGATTTAGTTCACTTAACCCTCTCGGCCAAAAGCTAAGGCATGATGTTTCATGTGTGTGAAAGACTTGTTTTAGTTGTCTGCCGTTGCTGTTCATACTATACTGGATATCCGGTATAGTTAGAATATAGCCATAATCAAAGATACTCTACGGTAATTCACTTCAGTACATCTTGTTGCACTTGGTTAGGGATTCTTATAATTTCCCTATTTTATGCGCTGCTAATGCTAACTTAAATTCCTGATTTGAGTTGAATGATCATTCTTTGAATTTTTTTTCAACTTACTCATCTTCGTTATGCATTTACCAAACTGCGCTGGCTTATTGTTGGGTGCTGAAACTGCAACATACCTTCAGTCTTCGCATGGTAAATTTTCCTTTGCCGCCAACAGGGTATATAACGCTTAAGTATCGTTCCGTGGCAATAGCAACCAGAGTTAAGACTGAAGAAAACGCCCCGACCCATGTAATGGTTCCCTGTGCTATGCAAAAAACCTTGCCAGTCACTCCCCCTGGGCGACTGTTAGTGTGTCCCAACACCACGCCTGCTAAACTGGACGTTGAATAGATGATATCCGCTACCGCGAGGTTCACCAGTAAGTAATCTATGGGATTTCTGTGAAATGAAATGGTAAAGTTACTCAACGCATTGTAACGTGGTATATCACGGCATTTATCGAAAATGGCGATAAGAGGCGAAAGATTGGAAAGGAAGCAACCACAATTTTCACCCCCTCCCCCCCCAAAAAAAAGATTAAGTTAAATTAAATAAAAAATTGGAAAATTGGGAGTTAAAAGTTTTAAAAGGTGATTGCTTGGCGAAAGAAAGATAGGTTTGGTGGGAGTTTCGAAAAATCTGGGGTTCTATAAATTGGGATTATCTACTGTTTATTTATAAGTCGTTCGCCTTTCTTTTCATCAGTCGGACACGTAAATGACAATAAAGTGGCATTAAGTGGTTAAGGGGAGTTGAAAGTATCACTCCATAGCTTTCTACAGGGCGACCATGTATTTACCTCATGTCTCGATTCTTCTTAATAACGGCACAAACAAAAGAGTTTCCGGCGATGCTTGTGATGATAAGCACTGTCGTTACTATTGTCACAGCAGTTTCAGTGGATTCCCACATGACTTTGTCTGTGTTGGTCGCGATAACTGAAATTAGAAGAAATATGTATTTTGCTAAGGACATTCCCATAACCTTTTTCACAAAAAGAATTTTCAGTGGCAGCTTCCTTCTCCTTTCTCAGAGTTGGGCAACCAACGGTGTTGCTCGAGTAAAAAATTTAGATTGAAGTTTCTTGTGTTCCACTTACTACAAACTTTTCGGAGCTTTGCTTTATGCCTGGTCACGCTTTTAGTCATACCCCGGCCCCGTTCCAAAAACAACCTAGTTGTACGTAGCCTCCCACACAGGCGTTTTTAGGGGAACTCGTTTCCCATTGTTTTATAATCGTAGTAAGTGACCAATTAACAGTTTTGAAATAAATTGTTGGCAGGCAAAACACGACTCATAAGCTCTTTGTAGGGTAAAAACGTGGCCCCAGAGTTATCTTTTTCCTTCTTTGTTTTTCGTCGCTAATTTTATGCAGTGCACGGAGTATTCTAAAATCTGACTAAAATCTTACTTTTGGCGCTCTGAGTCTAACATTTATTAGAGGTCATAAAGCTTTCCCCAGTGTTTCACGCAAATCGAGTAATAATCGGATTATCCTGCAGTTACGGTCAACTTTCCAGAATTTGGAAGGTACAATGTTATTGCCTAAGCTCGGGAAAGGAATGTTTTTCTCGGTTGAGCAGGCATTTTTGGGGAGGGACGAAATACGAGCTCCCCTAAAAACGCCTGCGTGGGAGGCTAAGTTTTACATCTCTCACGTTTTATTCATGTTTTGATTGTCAGTTATAATTTTGCAAGGTGTTATGCAGCTTTTTTTTCCTTTCGCGGGCTATATCAGAATGACGCATGAATGAAATGTCTGAAAATGGTTTAAGCATTGCGTGTAATTTGCGCCTGTGTTTACACATTAACTAACATTGTTCATTTTCGCCAAAAAGAAATTACTTATACCATTTGTCTCATGTATTGTTTTAACGAAAGACTCGTAACTTTGTTGTAGGGCAGATTTAGCCGCAATGTAATACTGTACACAACACGCAAAGGGCAGTTTGTGTACACAAAATTATGGTTATTCATAGAGGGAAATGTTATATAGGTTATAAGTCTTCTTGGGTCTTTTTGCCAGAGGATACAAAAAAGTATATTAAACTTACACCTGTTAAGGTTACTGAGTATCATATATTATGATGTATAATCGAAAAGGTAGTTTACATGTAAAGGTTTGTCGGTCCGATTTTCCCGCAAAGAAAACAAAATCGGCCTAGCTTACCATATGGGAAGAATCCCTTTCAGAGGGCAAGGTTGAACCATGAGCATAAACTGTGAACTGGACGTAGCCAAAGAGTTTCGTGAATGACAACCAACCTTTCTAAACACATATTTTTGGGCTATAAGCTTCTCAAAGGGGTGTAGTAGCGGGGGGAAATGTGGGGCAGTGATGCACGCTCGGGTTGGAATTCTTTCGAAGACTATTGCTGTGATCGAATTTGATTATACTTTTCTCTTTTTGTCTTCTTGTTTTAAAATCAGTTAAGTCTAAATTTCTGGATTTTCATAGATTGGACCTCATTCGTTGTAATTTTTTTGATGGGCTGCTGTTTTTCAGTAATTACAAGTATAAATGGACGCTCCGCTTTTAGTCTTGGCTAAATCTATACATTAGAACTATGCGAGAATTGACTTACTGGCGGTAAAACAAGTTTGTCTTGGGCCGGTTTAACACGCAACTAAAAGCAGAACCACTCTTTGCTATCTGCAACAACTTTTCGCAACCTATAACAACCTGTTAAATATGGTTAGATTCGTGACTGGTAAAGGCACACAACGCCTCTATTCAAGTGGCACATTTTTGTTGTCCTTAATATTCCGTCTTTATTTGCTAGTTCCTCGGTAAATTCACGATATAAAGGGTATTAAATTTGGCAGATAGTTTTTAAATAGCAGTTGTCATCTGTTTGGGGGGTTGGTTTCTGCCATTTTCTCTAGTTCTAAGAAACAGCTGAGCTAAATCAACTTCCTCAGGGCTTCTCACATGTTGACGTTTTTTTTCTGTCAATATTCCTTGCAATTGACGTCATTGGTGTTGATATCGCAAACATCTTGTTATTTTGGTCAGCGAAAGCAGGTGGTTATGAAGAATTAGCCGCGCGACTTGAGCCATCCAGAAACAGAGAATTATTTGAATAAAATAATAATAATTCAAATATCCAGAATAATGTGACAACAAACGATCGTCGATTTCTTAATGTCTCGTTTAACACCTTCTGACGTGTGGGATGAAAATGTAAACGATATCACGTCTTGTTGTTAAGTCAAAACGTTCCTTTCCTATAAAATGGGGACTTTTTGTGGGGCAAATTAACAGATGACGCTATACGAATGGGATAAAAAAAACAGAAGTATTAATTAGCATTGTGAGTCATTAATTTGAGCAAGTCATAATAAGAAAACCTCTACATCCATCCTGGCGAACTGAAAACTTCACGCAAAAGAGTATGTGGGTAAAAACCTTCTTTTTCTCTATTTTTGATGTACAGAAACTTTGTTATTTACAAAAAGAAGTTTTTTAAAACGGGAATTTTTGTTAGACATTATCATTCATCGTTCTTGGCGCGATTTTTTCCTTTTGTTAAAAAGGAGGGAAAACGACTCACCAGATGATATTCCAAGAAAAAAATACCTGATTTGAAAAAATCTTCTTCTTTTCGCTCCTTATTTGATGGTTTAACAGTTAATTCACATATGTATGCTTTGCCAACAATAAGTGAACTGTCCACACAAATAATGTAATAATAATGTTCGAGTGTGATTCTTTTTATCAAAGTTTTGAGACGGACTCAAATTTAATCTCCCTTATACGGTAAATCACGTCATAGTTGACAGGAATATCATTAACTTTAGACGAAACAGGAAGCTGTTAGTAATTACTACAACAGGTGCAAGGTAAACCGAACTCATTGATGTCAATCTCTTATGTAAATTTCAATGGTATCTTAGGGTGCTTTCCAAAAGTCAGAACTGACTGACTCGACGGGACATTTTTTTCAAATGAAATATTAATTTTTCTCGAATTATTTGCTAAAACCCATCACAGCCGTGCACACCGTTTAGTAATAAAGTTATGTGGTTGGATAGTACTAATTGATGGTGAAATTGTCCTTGGGAATGGAATATTTTGGCTATCCAGTTCTGAAAAATAATAAACACTCAAAAATATTCCTCTGATATTTTTAAACAGCGATTTTTTTCGAACTTTGCGCTTTTAAAAAGGCTGCATTGTGGCTAAAGCGAGCTTCGTAATTGGATAATTATACTTCTATATGACTCAGTTGGCGATAATACGTGGTTTTAGAATGAAAGTTTTCGTCACGGCTAAGTTCGTAACGGGAAAAAAAGTAAGATTGCCTAATGAAAATAATTTTTTAATTGTAACTTTTGAATTTTTGAAAAACGTATCACTCTTTTTTATAAGTGCCTTTTATTCTCCAGAGTTTGCAAACATAATCCAAAAAATATGTGTTTTGTTAAGCAAGCTTTTTCAGTCAAAATGACTGGGTATTGGCCAAGTTCTTTTTTGCATTTTTATTTACCGAGACCAAATAAAGGATTTTAAGTATTTTCTGCGGGAACAGTTATTGAATTCTACTGTCGTCGGATCTGAAGAATGATAGGGTTCTCGAAGGATGTTATCCGCCTCGGAATAATTCTTCAGGTTACACTCATCCTCATCCGATAATTGTTAAATATCAGCTCAGACTTGCCAAGACTGGTCCTCAGACTATTCAAGGGGGACATAGAGAGACTGAAAAGGCCGAAATTGTGAAAAAGCGAAAGCTGAGAAAAAGGCTAGGAAAAGGATTTCATTAAAGTCTTCTATTTCTGGTCACATCCTCCACCTTTAATAATTTGCAAAACGTATTATTAAAGCAAGGAGCTTTAGTGCCTTATTTTCCACTTTGAAAATTTAGCAAATATATTATGGTCATTGTGTTTTTCTCCCAACAAAGGAAAAATGACAAAAAAAGTAACAAAGCAGACAGAGGTTTTTATTTATTTATTTGTCCATCAATTTATTTATTTCGAGTCTGTGTACTTTATCGATATCTATTTTTATGGGGGGGGGGGGGGGGGCACAAATAAATATATCTTATTCGACGGTTTAGTGTGTAGTATCGAGGAATATTTTTATTAGTCACGCCGTATTTTGGCGAGCCCGTAGGGCTCAAAATATAAGAGACGAATAAAAATGCCCCAAGATACTAAACAATAAACCGTGCAATAAGAGATTTATTATTTAACTTGAGATGTTTTAAAATAGAAGTCAGTAAATAGATCAAACGACAATGCGTGACAGATTAAAGTGACTCCTTTGCAAGTCCAGTTTTCGCGCGCTTTATGCAACGTTGTTGCTGATTGATCTAAAAGAAAACTTGTCAAACAACTTACCCAGCAAATCAAATGCACACGCTCAGGTCTGTTTTGATCTTCTCTGTTGTATTTTGAACTTATATTGTGTTTATGTTCTGACTATTTTTAATAAGTGTTGACATTTCATTCTCGAGGCAACGTTATTCTGAAAACACGGTTTTATTCAACCTTCCAATTTCGGGAAACGACGCATTTTCTGCCATGTGCGACGGTCTTTTGGAGTACAAATATCGTGAGATACTACATCTACGCCAACAAACTACACAACAAACCAATTCTCCTCCAAGACTTCGTTGGTAAAATGATAATTAAATACAGAATTGAAAAGCTATAAAATAGACATGAAAAATAACTCCTCTGACCTACTAACTATTTTTTTTTGTGTGTGTGTGTGTGTTTATGTGGGTGTGTGTGTGCGTGTGATGTACTAGAATTGTAAGTAGTGTAACCATTGTAATTATTAGTAGCACGAGCATCGTATGGATGGTATTGTCAGTATAGCCAATATTGTAAATAGTGCAAGTATAGTGAATATTGCTAGTAGTATTTAGTTTTCAGTAGTGTTTAGTACTGTAAACATTTAATATATGTCTGTAAGGCAAAAAATAAATAAAAAAAAAAAAAAAATCGTGAGATATTTGTACTCGTTTTGGGTGTTATTTGTACTCTACTGAGTGAAGTTGAATAATAATAGTCCATATTTTCTTAACCTTCCCAAACGAAATGACGCGAACCATTTTATTTTCCA